>NC_132855.1:62495022-62837522 GCF_048164855.1 Canis lupus baileyi | reverse complement strand
TAACCCTAACCCTAACCCTAACCCTAACCCTAACCCTAACCCTAACCCTAACCCTAACCCTAACCCTAACCCTAACCCTAACCCCTAACCCTAACCCTAACCCTAACCCTAACCCTAACCCTAACCCTAACCCTAACCCTAACCCTAACCCTAACCCTAACCCTAACCCTAACCCTAACCCTAACCCTAACCCTAACCCTAACCCTAACCCTAACCCTAACCCTAACCCTAACCCTAACCCTAACCCTAACCCTAACCCTAACCCCTAACCCTAACCCTAACCCTAACCCTAACCCTAACCTAACCCTAACCCTAACCCTAACCCTAACCCTAACCCTAACCCTAACCCTAACCCTAACCCTAACCCTAACCCTAACCCTAACCCTAACCCTAACCCTAACCCTAACCCTAACCCTAACCCTAACCCTAACCCTAACCCTAACCCTAACCCTAACCCTAACCCTACCCTAACCCTAACCCTAACCCGTACCCTAACCCTAACCCTAACCCTAACCCTAACCCTAACCCTAACCCTAACCCTAACCCTAACCCTAACCCTAACCCGTACCCTAACCCGTACCCTAACCCGTACCCTACCCTAACCCGTACCCTAACCCGTACCCTAACCCGTACCCTAACCCGTACCCTAACCCGTACCCTAACCCGTACCCTAACCCGTACCCTAACCCGTACCCTAACCCGTACCCTAACCCGTACCCTAACCCGTACCCTAACCCTAACCCGTACCCTAACCCGTACCCTAACCCGTACCCTAACCCGTACCCTAACCCGTACCCTAACCCGTACCCTAACCCGTACCCTAACCCGTACCCTAACCCGTACCCTAACCCGTACCCTAACCCGTACCCTAACCCTAACCCGTACCCTAACCCGTACCCTAACCCGTACCCTAACCCGTACCCTAACCCGTACCCTAACCCGTACCCTAACCCTAAACCCCTAACCCTAACCCGTACCCTAACCCGTACCCTAACCCGTACCCTAACCCGTACCCTAACCCTAACCCTAACCCGTACCCTAACCCGTACCCTAACCCGTACCCTAACCCGTACCCAACCCGTAACCCTAACCCGTACCCTAACCCGTACCCTAACCCTAACCCGTACCCTAACCCTAACCCTAACCCGTACCCTAACCCTAACCCGTACCCTAACCCGTACCCTAACCCTAACCCGTACCCTAACCCGTACCCTAACCCGTACCCTAACCCTAACCCGTACCCTAACCCGTACCCTAACCCGTACCCTAACCCGTACCCTAACCCGTACCCTAACCCTAACCCGTACCCTAACCCTAACCCGTACCCTAACCCTAACCCGTACCCTAACCCTAACCCGTACCCTAACCCTAACCCTAACCCGTACCCTAACCCTAACCCGTACCCTAACCCTAACCCTAACCCGTACCCTAACCCTAACCCTAACCCTAACCCGTACCCTAACCCTAACCCTAACCCTAACCCTAACCCTAACCCGTACCCTAACCCGTACCCTAACCCGTACCCTAACCCTAACCCGTACCCTAACCCTAACCCGTACCCTAACCCGTACCCTAACCCTAACCCGTACCCTAACCCTAACCCGTACCCTAACCCGTACCCTAACCCTAACCCGTACCCTAACCCTAACCCTAACCCTAACCCGTACCCTAACCCTAACCCTAACCCTAACCCTAACCCTAACCCGTACCCTAACCCTAACCCGTACCCTAACCCGTACCCTAACCCTAACCCGTACCCTAACCCTAACCCTAACCCTAACCCGTACCCTAACCCTAACCCGTACCCTAACCCTAACCCTAACCCGTACCCTAACCCGTACCCTAACCCTAACCCGTACCCTAACCCGTACCCTAACCCTAACCCTAACCCTAACCCTAACCCTAACCCTAACCCGTACCCTAACCCGTACCCTAACCCGTACCCTAACCCGTACCCTAACCCTAACCCGTACCCTAACCCTAACCCTAACCCTAACCCGTACCCTAACCCTAACCCGTACCCTAACCCTAACCCTAACCCTAACCCGTACCCTAACCCTAACCCGTACCCTAACCCTAACCCGTACCCTAACCCTAACCCGTACCCTAACCCTAACCCTAACCCGTACCCTAACCCTAACCCGTACCCTAACCCTAACCCGTACCCTAACCCTAACCCGTACCCTAACCCTAACCCTAACCCGTTCCCTAACCCTAACCCGTTCCCTAACCCTAACCCGTACCCTAACCCTAACCCTAACCCGTACCCTAACCCTAACCCGTACCCTAACCCTAACCCTAACCCGTTCCCTAACCCTAACCCGTACCCTAACCCTAACCCGTACCCTAACCCTAACCCGTACCCTAACCCTAACCCTAACCCGTTCCCTAACCCTAACCCGTACCCTAACCCTAACCCGTACCCTAACCCTAACCCTAACCCGTTCCCTAACCCTAACCCGTACCCTAACCCTAACCCGTACCCTAACCCTAACCCTAACCCGTTCCCTAACCCGTTCCCTAACCCGTTCCCTAACCCGTTCCCTACCCTAACCCTAACCCTAACCCGTTCCCTAACCCGTTCCCTAACCCTAACCCTAACCCTAACCCGTTCCCTAACCCTAACCCTAACCCGTTCCCTAACCCTAACCCGTTCCCTAACCCTAACCCGTTCCCTAACCCTAACCCTAACCCGTTCCCTAACCCTAACCCCTAACCCGTTCCCTAACCCTAACCCTAACCCTAACCCGTTCCCTAACCCTAACCCTAACCCTAACCCTAACCCTAACCCTAACCCTAACCCCTAACCCTAACCCTAACCCTAACCCTAACCCCTAACCCTAACCCTAACCCCTAACCCCTAACCCTAACCATAACCCTAACCCTAACCCGTTCCCTAACCCTAACCCTAACCCGTTCCCTATCCCTAACCCGTTCCCTAACCCTAATCTGTTCCCTAACCCTAACCCTAACCCTAACCTGTACCCTAACCTGTACCCTAACCCATAACCGTAAACCTGCCTTCAGCCCTTACCCTATACTCTAACCCCATCCCCCACTCTATCTCTAACCGTATTCCCTCCCATTCCCTAACCCTAAACCCTATAACCTATCTGTAGCATTACCCTAATCCAGACCCTAACTCAATTTCCTAATCCCTAATACCTTACTTTAACTCCTACCTCTTGACCCTTACCCCATCCCTCACCCTCACCAGTAACTCGTAAGCATAACCATGATCACTAATCCATATCATCTAACCTAACCTTAACCACCTATTGCTCACCCTAAACCCTAACCCTATCTCAATTCTCCCCATTCACTTACCTTGTCGTTCTGAGTAGTCCTGCTGAGGTGAAAGTGACTCTGAACAGCGCCTCCAGGGTCCTCCAGCGGGTCCTGAGGAAGCTGGACTCCTGTCATGGCGGACGTGGCCCCATGTGTTCCTGAGTCATAGACAGCGGGTCCTGAGGACGAGAGGGGTCCTGTCACTGTGGATTATGCCACACATCCTCCAGAAGCCTCCCCACAGGTTCTGAGGAGGCCAGGCTCCTGTCACCATGGACACAGCCCCACATGGGACTGAAGCCTATCCGCGGGTCCTGAGAAGGCCAGGACTCCTGTCAGCGTAGACGCGGCCCCACATCATCCCGAAGACTCACCGCAGGTCCTGAGGAAGCTGGGGCTACTGTCAGCGTGGACGCGACCCCACGTCATCCCGCAAACTCCCCGCGGGTCCTGAGGAGGCTGGGGCTCCTGTCCCCGCGGACACAGCCCCACGTCATCCCGAAAACTCACCGTGGGTCCTAAGGAGGCCAGGACTCCTGTCAGCGAGGACGGGGCCCCACATCTTCCTGAAGTCTCACCGCGGGTCCTGAGGAGACCGGGCTCCTGTCAGCGAGGACGGGGCTCCACATCCTCTGGAAGCCTCACCGGGAGTCCTGAGGAGGCCAGGGCTCCTGTCACTGTGGAGGCAGCCCCACATGGTCCTAAAGCCTACCCGCGGGTACTGAGGAGGCCGGGGCTCCTGTCAGCGTGGACGCGGCCCCACGTCCTCCTCAGGCCTCCAGAGCGCAAAGGGGCTCCTGTTACGTGCTACTGCGCACGTGCGCCCTTGACCCGGGCCTGGGTTCGGGCGCCCCCTGCGGGACGCTCAGGAGCTGAAGGAGGCCATGCAGGAGGCGGCGTCCCCGCGCCCAGGGCCGGACCTGCCTCCTTCCAGGCTCCAGCTGAGACCTAGGAGCTTCGGAAACGTCGCGCTGAAATGGAGCACAACACCCGGCTTCCCCAGAAATGCTTAATGACAATGAATTGGAACCCACAGGATGCGAAATGAAATGTGGACCAAACTTTTACCACGTCTACCAAGACTCATTCAACCCTCTTCCACTGTGGGCGGGACCGCGGGCTGGTGCAGCCGCCCTGGAAACAGTCAGGAGGCTCCTCAGGAAGTTACCGATAGACCTGCCCTGCGACCGGCAGGTGCACGGCCTGGAGCTCACTCCGAAGATACAGATGCAATGAAACGCCGGGACACCTGCGCCCCGATGTCTACAGCAGCCGGGTCCACAGTAGCCACACTGTGGGAGGAGCCTCGGTGCCTTCAGACAGATGATGGCTAAAGAGGATGGGAGATAGATGATGGTCATAGAGAGAAGAATGGTACTCAGCTATCAAAGAGAAGGAAATCTTGCCATTTGCAATGACGCGGATAGAACTAGAGGGATCGTGTTAAGTGAAATAAGTCAGTCGGGAAAGAGAATGACCGTGTGGTGTCATTCATAGGTGGAATTAAAGAAGCAAAGCAGATGAACTACTGTGAAGGGAAGGAAAAACAAATAAGATGAAAACAGATGCAGGAAATACAGACTCTTAATCATAGGAAACAAACTGAAGGTCGCTGGAGGGGAGGGGGGAGGGGTTAACGGGGGACGGGCACGAAGGAGGGCAGGTGATATCACGAGCACTGCTGTTCTCTCCAACTGTGAATCCCTGAATTCTACCTCTGAAAGTAGAATTATACTTTCGTTATAACGAAAACACTATACGTTAATTAATTGGGTTTAAATTAAATTAAGTTAAAAAATATCAGTTGTATCAGAGCACATTTCCTTCTGGACTCTCTGTTCTGCTCCTTCAGCTTATGCTGGAACTACCCCCTGTGGGTCTAAGTAGGTGCCACGCCTCGTTCATGGCCCAACCCAGGGCTAGAACTCAGGACCCCGAGATCAGGACCGGAGGGGAGGTCAGGAGTCGGATGCTTAACCGACAGAGCCAGCCAGGGGTCCGAGAACCACACTGCTTTATCCTGTGTCTCTGTGACATCGTTTGAAATAGGAAAGTGCTGCGTCCCGCTCTGTCCTGCTTTTCCAATACTGATTTGCTGTCCGGGGTCATTTGTGGGGGCTGACGGATGTTAGGGTTTTTTTTTTTCCTATTTCTAGGATCTACCACCATGATTTTGATAGGAATGACACTGAAACCGAGGGTGGCTTCAGGAACTGCGGACACTTTCACAAGATGAGGCTTCCACCCCACGAGCCCAGGACGACCTCCCAGAGCATGGTATGGCTCAGTGCACAAGTCTTGTGCTCCTTTGGTTCAGGCTCATTATTTATTCTCTGTGATGCTCCTGAGAAGGGAGTCACGTCCTTCATTTCCTTCCTGAGTGCTCATTATTGGGACACAGCAAGGCTACTGAGCTCTGTAGGTTCAGTTGGTGTCCCGTGAATTTACTGAATTCAATCATTAGTTCTAACAGGTTTTGGTGTGGGCTCTCGGGTTTCCTGTTTCTAGTACCGCGTCTTCAGCAAATAGGGACAGTGTGACGTCCCCCTTCCAGGTGTGAAACCTTTGCTGTTTCCTGTCTGTTGACTACATTAGGACTTCCAGTGCTGAGAGGGGACCTCCTTGGCTTGTTCCTGCTCTTAGGGGAGACGATTTCAGGTTTTCACCCTTGAAGATGATGTCAGCTTCCTAGCGGCCTTTATTCTGTTGATAGACATTTCCTCAAAACCCACTATGCTTTTGATGCTGTATTTTGTCAAATGTTTTTTCTGCAACTCTTGAGAGGATCGTATGCTTTTTGTCCTTTCTCTCGTTTTTCTTTTTTTTAAGATTTTATTTATATATCCTTGAGAGACACAGAGACACAGAGAGAGAAAGACAGAGACACGGGCAGAGGGAAAAGGCGGCTCCATGTAGGGAACCCGACGTGGGACTCGATCCCGGGACTCCAGGATCACGCCCTGGGCTGAAGGCAGGCGCTAAACCGCTGAACCACCGGGGGCTACCCCATGTCCTTTCTCTGGTTAATGTGATGGATCCTGCTGACTGATGGACAGAGGGGCCGTGGGTAGGACACGGGCGACGTAGATGAACAATAGTAACAGCTATAAGCGTCTGGTTTGTAAATAAAATAAGTCACAGAAATTTAGAAAATACAGCCTAGGGAATAGAGTCAGTACTGTTGTGATAACTTTATACGGGGACAGACGGTGACGCTGCTTCTCGTGGGGGGAGCTGAGTAAGGCACAGAATTGTCAAGTCTCTAGTTGTAGCCCTGAAACTACTGTCACATTGTGTGTTGACTGTACTTCAGTAAATATCAAGGAAAAGGGGTTTCTGGTAGGACTCCCGGTGGGTCCGTGAAAGGCATTTACACGGTCGTTACACACACGAAGACACCTCTGCAGAGGGGATAAAGATGCTCACGTGTCTTCATGTTAATTTTTAGAAAATTTACTTGAGAGAGGGTGCGGTAGGGAGGAGCAGAGGGAGAGGGGAACCTGGAGTGGACTCCTCACCCAACGGAGCCCGAGCCCCACGTGAGGCTCCATGCCACAACCTCGAGATCCTGACCTGAGCCAAATTAAAGAGTCGACATGGAACCGACTGAACCACCCAGGAGCCCCTCAAATGTTAAGTGCGACCCCATGCTGTGAACTCTGGGGGTCGGGGGGACATCTGTGACCCCCAGTCTGCCTAGAATGGTGGGAGGCCTGCAGGGCCCGAGGATGGGGGAGGGTGCCTGCATCCCCTTCCCACCTGGCGGGGGGACAGGACCCTCCCCCGGGACCCTTGGCCTTCAGGGTGAAGGGCTAAGTGCTGATTGGACCCCGCCTGCCCACAGTGATGATGCGGGACCCCACTGTGGGCGGAACTGTGACGCCCCCGGGTTCCACTACTGCCTGGCGCTCACTGTGCTTCTGCAGACCTTCGGAAGCACTCGTGCTTTGGATCTGGCTCACAGCGACCCGACTCTCCTGCTCTCCCAAGTAGCTCAGTACTCCCACTCTCCTCAGTACCCCCACTCTCCCCAGTACCCCCACTCTCCCCAGTACTCACACTCACCCCAGTACCCCAACTCTCCCACTCTCCCCAGTACTCCCACTCTCCCCAGTACCCCAACTCTCCCACTCTCCCCAGTACCCCAGAACTCCCACTCTACCCAGTTCCCCAACTCTCCCACTCTACCCAGTACACGATGCATAAAGAGGAGGCGCTCACACAGCGATAGGTCACAGGTGAGTGGCCCCTGATGCCTGCTCCCCGTGGGCCACTCTGGGGCCTGTGGGTCCGGGTGGGGGCGCTGGCCTCCTGGGCTGGGGTCCAAAACACCCCGACCCCAATGAGATGACCTTGAGCAGCTCCTGCAGCCCTTCCACAGCCCCACGGGGTGAGGGTGGCCCCCTAAGGCCCTGTCCAGGGAAAGAGGCTGCAGTCAGAGTTTGGCAGCTCCCTCAGGACCCCCGCTCCCCTGTAAGGCCTGTGCTATTCAGGGAGACACAATACGTGACCTTTCCAGCCCGTCCTAGATGCAAGGACCCCGACAGGGATGACACCCCCCCGCCCCACTCTGTGGTGAGGGGAGGACGGTCAGGGCCTGCTGGGTCCCCCTGACCGGTGAGCAGGCTTACTCTTCACGCACTGGAATGCGGGCAGAGTCCCTCGTGCTCCCGCCAGAACCCCCCTCAGGCTATTCACGCATCGTTGCCCTCAGTGTGGGGAGTTTGGTCGCACTCTTGCTGGCATCAGGTTTTAATTTTGATGAAGTCTAGTCCGTTGCTTTCTCCCCTCGGTCGTTGTGCTTGTGGAATCTAAGAGAAACCTTCGATATCCCCCGGGCTGGGAGACATCAACCCGAGCATCAGATCGGCAGTTCGCCAGAGCCTCCTGGGTCCCCCGCCCGTGTGCTCCTGATACCGGGGTGGGAGCGCACTGTGATCCCAGCGTGACGGCGTGTCCTGGGACAGTGGCTGGGAAGGTGGACTGTAGGTGGGCGAGTGACAGACAGGCAGTGAGGGCCGGCGTGTGATGTTCTAGCCAAGCCTCTGCCCCTCAGGGCTATGGGGTTGTCTCCGGCTCTGGTCAGATGGAGGGGGACCTGCCCACGGGGAGCACCCAGACGCATGTGTCCTCGGAAGGTTTTCATGTGCCGTCATTCTTGGATGTGTTTGGATTGCAGCACCATGCAGGAGGACTCGGAGAACCTACTGGCCTTGTGAAGGGAGGATATCGTGGCCCGGTACCATCAGGTGAGGCCCAGAAGGGACCATAGACAATACACACCCACGACAAGGGAGACCATACCTGCAAGGCAGGGGAGGCCCAGGAGAGGATCAGAGCCAAGGATGAGTCAGGTCAGCCCAGACAAGGACCATAGTCACCAGGAACAAGTGAGACCCTGGGGATGGTACTGGTGTCAGTAGCAACTAAGGGTCCATCCTGGATGTTAGTCATTGGTAGCTGAGGAGCCCAGTCACCAGGTATGGTGAGGCCCAGGTGGGGACCACAGTCACCAGGTCCAGATGAAGTCCACAGCTACCATGTCCAGGTGAGGCCCAGGTGGGGACCAGAGTCACCAGGTCCAGGTGAGGCAAAGGTGGAGACCACAGTCACCAGGTCCCGGTGAAGCCAAGGTGGGAACCGCCTTAATAGAAATGCGAACTCTTCTCACTGTAGTGTTCCAGCTGTTCTCTCTTTAAATCTCAGGCCGAATTCATAGGTTTTCAGGATGATTTGAGAGTTAGCTAGGTAGTTTGGTAGGGACAGGTGACTTGGGGACCCTACTCTTCGGCTGTCTTGCCCTTCTGACAGGAATATTTTTAGCAGTGAACAGTAAAGTCTGTTTATTAAAAGTTGTTATTGATTTGTGCAAACAAATTTCTGTAGGCTTAAAGCAACTGTGAATCACACATATCCACACTGGCTAGAAAAATTTTTTAACCTGAGTTTCTAGATCATTTTCATTATGTGAATGATTTCTTTCCAAAACTAATTACCAAAGGAAGTAGGGCAATGTGACAAGAGAAATAGCCAAACAACATGAGAAAAAAGAAACAAACAAAAAAAACCTAAGCATTTTTCTTGGGATGAGAGAAATCCTGATCGTGTAAGGTTTTTTTCACCCTGCCCTGAGAAAAACCAATTCCCTGACTCAGATGCCTCAGGAGACAACTGGGTTTCTGATCCAGTAAATCGTGACGGCCTCTGGCACTTGGTTCCCACAGCTGTGGATGTGACCTCAGACCAGCTCGGTGGTTTCCAGGCTGCACTTGGAGGAATTGGAAGGGCTCTGAACATGCACCTTAGGGGCAGTCTGGGATCCATACCCTACAGCTTTTAATTGATAGGTACACCAACTCACATAAAACTTTGCTAGAAAGAAGTCGAATTGTGTGTTTTAAGAATTGAAAATGGGCAGCCTGGGTGGCTCAGCCGTTTAGCACTGCCTTCTGCCCAGGGCGTGATCCTGGAGACCCAGAAAGGAGTCCCACTTCGGGCTCCCTGCATGGAGCCTGCCTCTCCCTCTGCCTGTGTCTCTGCCTCTCTCTCTCTCTCTCTTTCTCTCTCTCTCTCATGAATAAATAGATAAAATATATTTTTAACAAGTATATTGTAGGGCAGCCCCGGTGGCTCAGCGATTTAGCGCCACCTTCAGCCCAGTGTGGGATGCTGGAGATGCAGCATGGAGTCCCACGACAGGCTCCCTGCATGGAACCTGCTTCTCCCTCTATCTGTGTCTCTGCCTCTCTCTCCCTCTCTCTCTCTCAAATAATAAATAAATAAATAAATAAATAAATAAATAAATAATAAATAAATAAATAAATAAATAAAATGAAAAAGTATATGGCGGCTATATTGGTAGCTATATTAATCAAGTGTGTTGTTTTTGGGGGGAGGAGCAAGATGGCGGAAGAGTAGGGTCTCCAAATCACCTGTCTCCACCAAACTACCTAGAAAACCTTCAAATTATCCTGAAAATCTATGAATTCGGCCTGAGATTTAAAGAGAGACCAGCTGGAATGCTACAGTGAGAAGAGTTCGCGCATCTATCAAGGTAGGAAGACGGGGAAAAAGAAATAAAGGAACAAAGGCCTCCAAGGGGGAGGGGCCCCGCGAGGAGCTGGGCTGAGGCCAGGGCGAGTGTCCCCAGGACAGGAGAGCCCCGTCCCGGAGACGCAGGAGCTGCACCGACCTTCCCGGGGGAAAGGGGCTCGCGGGGAGTTGGAGCAAGACCCAGGAGGGCGAGGATGCCCTCGGGCTCCCTGGGACAGTAACAGAGCAACTGCGCGCCCAGGAGAGTGCGCCGAGCTCCCTAAGGGCTGCAGCGCGCGGCGGGACCCGGAGCAGCTCGGAGGGGCTCGGGCGGCAGCTCCGCGGAGGGGGTTGCGCAGCCCGGGAGCGCGAATCCAACAGCGCAGGCTCCGGAGCACAGGGCGCCGAGACACAGCCCAGGATCCTGCCTCCCCCGGGACAGGCAGAGGCCGGGAGGGCCCAGGACAGCAAGGACGCTCCTGCCCCAGCTGAGCAGAGCAACGGCCCCGCCCCGGAGCCTCCAGGCCCTGCAGACGGAGTTCCTGCCGGAGCTGAATCCAGGTTTCCAGAGCTGCCCCGCCACTGGGGCTGTTCCTCCTGCGGCCTCACGGGGTAAACAACCCCCACTGAGCCCTGCACCAGGCAGGGGCAGAGCACCTACCCAACTGCTAACACCTGAAAATCAGCACAACAGGCCCCTCCCCCAGAAGATCAGCTAGACTGACAACTTCCAGGGGAAGCCAAGGGACTTAAAGAACACAATCAGAAGATACTCCCCTGTGGTTCTTTTTTTTTTTGTTTTGTTTTGTTTTGTTTTGTTTTGCTTTTTGATTTGTTTCCTTCCCCCACCCCCTTTTTTTCTCCTTTCTTTTTCTTTCTCTTTTTCTTCTTTTTTTTTTTTCGTTTTTTTTTCTCTTTTTCTTCCCTTTTTTTTTTTTCTGTTTCTCTTTTCTTTCCTTCTTTCTCTCCTCTCTTTTTCTCTTTTTCCCAATACAATTTGCTTTGGGCCACTCTGCACTGAGCAAAATGACTAGAAGGAAAACCTCACCTCAAAAGAAAGAATCAGAAACAGTCCTCTCTCCCACAGAGTTACAAAATCTGGATTACAATTCAATGTCAGAAAGCCAATTCAGAAGGACTATTATACAGCTACTGGTGGCTCTAGAAAAAAGTATAAAGGACTCAAGAGACTTCATGACTGCAGAATTTAGAGCTAATCAGGCAGAAATTAAAAATCAATTGAATGAGATGCAATCCAAACTAGAAGTCTTAACGACGAGGGTTAACGAGGTGGAAGAACGAGTGAGTGACATAGAAGACAAGTTGATAGCAAAGAGGGAAACTGAGGAAAAAAGAGACAAACAATTAAAAGACCATGAAGATAGATTAAGGGAAATAAACGACAGCCTGAGGAAGAAAAACCTACGTTTAATTGGGGTTCCCGAGGACGCCGAAAGGGACAGAGGGCCAGAATATGTATTTGAACAAATTCTAGCTGAAAACTATCCTAATCTGGGAAGGGAAACAGGCATTCAGATCCAGGAAATAGAGAGATCCCCCCCCTAAAATCAATAAAAACCGTTCAACACCTCGACATTTAATTGTGAAGCTTGCAAATTCCAAAGACAAGGAGAAGATCCTTAAAGCAGCAAGAGACAAGAAATCCCTGAATTTTATGGGGAGGAGTATTAGGATAACAGCAGACCTCTCCACAGAGACCTGGCAGGCCAGAAAGGGCTGGCAGGATATATTCAGGGTCCTCAATGAGAAGAACATGCAACCAAGAATACTTTATCCAGCAAGGCTCTCATTCAAAACGGAAGGAGAGATAAAGAGCTTCCAAGACAGGCAGCAACTGAAAGAATATGTGACCTCCAAACCAGCTCTGCAAGAAATTTTAAGGGGGACTCTTAAAATTCCCCTTTAAGAAGAAGTTCAGTGGAACAGTCCACAAAAACAAAGACTGAATAGATATCATGATGACACTAAACTCATATCTCTCAATAGTAACTATGAATGTGAACGGGCTTAATGACCCCATCAAAAGGCGCAGGGTTTCAGACTGGATAAACAAGCAGGACCCATCTATTTGCTGTCTACAAGAGACTCATTTTAAACAGAAGGACACCTACAGCCTGAAAATAAAAGGTTGGAGAACCATTTACCATTCGAATGGTCCTCAAAAGAAAGCAGGGGTAGCCATCCTTATATCAGATAAACTAAAATTTACCCCAAAGACTGTAGTGAGAGATGAAGAGGGACACTATATCATACTTAAAGGATCTATTCAACAAGAGGACTTAACAATCCTCAATATATATGCTCCGAATGTGGGAGCTGCCAAATATATACATCAATTATTAACCAAAGTGAAGAAATACTTAGATAATAATACACTTATACTTGGTGACTTCAATCTAGCTCTTTCTATACTCGATAGGTCTTCTAAGCACAACATCTCCAAAGAAACGAGAGCTTTAAATGATACACTGGACCAGATGGATTTCACAGATATCTACAGAACGTTACATCCAAACTCAACTGAATACACATTCTTCTCAAGCGCACATGGAACTTTCTCCAGAATAGACCACATATTGGGTCACAAATCGGGTCTGAAACGATACCAAAAGATTGGGATTGTCCCCTGCATATTCTCGGACCATAATGCCTTGAAATTAGAACTAAATCACAACAAGAAGTTTGGAAGGACCTCAAACACGTGGAGGTTAAGGACCATCCTGCTAAAAGATAAAAGGGTCAACCAGGAAATTAAGGAAGAATTAAAAAGATTCATGGAAACTAAGGAGAATGAAGATACAACCGTTCAAAATCTTTGGGATGCAGCAAAAGCAGTCCTAAGGGGGAAATACATCGCAATACAAGCATCCATTCAAAAACTGGAAAGAACTCAAATACAAAAGCTAACCTTACACATAAAGGAGCTAGAGAAAAAACAGCAAATAGATCCTACACCCAAGAGAAGAAGGGAGTTAATAAGGATTCGAGCAGAACTCAACGAAATCGAGACCAGAAGAACTGTGGAACAGATCAACAGAACCAGGAGTTGGTTCTTTGAAAGAATTAATAAGATAGATAAACCATTAGCCAGCCTTATTAAAAAGAAGAGAGAGAAGACTCAAATTAATAAAATCATGAATGAGAAAGGAGAGATCACTACCAACACCAAGGAAATACAAACGATTTTAAAAACATATTATGAACAGCTATACGCCAATAAATTAGGCAATCTAGAAGAAATGGACGCATTCCTGGAAAGCCACAAACTACCAAAACTGGAACAGGAAGAAATAGAAAACCTGAACAGGCCAATAACCAGGGAGGAAATTGAAGCAGTCATCAAAAACCTCCCAAGACACAAGAGTCCAGGGCCAGATGGCTTCCCAGGGGAATTTTATCAAACGTTTAAAGAAGAAACCATACCTATTCTCCTAAAGCTGTTTGGAAAGATAGAAAGAGATGGAGTACTTCCAAATTCGTTCTATGAAGCCAGCATCACCTTAATTCCAAAGCCAGACAAAGACCCCGCCAAAAAGGAGAATTACAGACCAATATCCCTGATGAACATGGATGCAAAAATTCTCAACAAGATACTGGCCAATAGGATCCAACAGTACATTAAGAAAATTATTCACCATGACCAAGTAGGATTTATCCCTGGGACACAAGGCTGGTTCAACACCCGTAAAACAATCAATGTGATTCATCATATCAGCAAGAGAAAAACCAAGAACCATATGATCCTCTCATTGGATGCAGAGAAAGCATTTGACAAAATACAGCATCCATTCCTGATCAAAACTCTTCAGAGTGTAGGGATAGAGGGAACATTCCTCGACATCTTAAGAGCCATCTATGAAAAGCCCACAGCAAATATCATTCTCAATGGGGAAGCACTGGGAGCCTTTCCCCTAAGATCAGGAACAAGACAGGGATGTCCACTCTCACCACTGCTGTTCAACATAGTACTGGAAGTCCTAGCCTCAGCAATCAGACAACAAAAAGACATTAAAGGCATTCAAATTGGCAAAGAAGAGGTCAAACTCTCCCTCTTCGCCGATGACATGATACTCTACATAGAAAACCCAAAAGTCTCCACCCCAAGATTGCTAGAACTCATACAGCAATTCGGTAGTGTGGCAGGATACAAAATCAATGCCCAGAAGTCAGTGGCATTTCTATACACTAACAATGAGACTGAAGAAAGAGAAATTAAGGAGTCAATCCCATTTACAATTGCACCCAAAAGCATAAGATACCTAGGAATAAACCTCACCAAAGATGTAAAGGATCTATACCCTCAAAACTATAGAACACTTCTGAAAGAAATTGAGGAAGACACAAAGAGATGGAAAAATATTCCATGCTCATGGATTGGCAGAATTAATATTGTGAAAATGTCAATGTTACCCAGGGCAATATACACGTTTAATGCAATCCCTATCAAAATACCATGGACTTTCTTCAGAGAGTTAGAACAAATTATTTTAAGATTTGTGTGGAATCAGAAAAGACCCCGAATAGCCAGGGGAATTTTAAAAAAGAAAACCATAGCTGGGGGCATCACAATGCCAGATTTCAGGTTGTACTACAAAGCTGTGGTCATCAAGACAGTGTGGTACTGGCACAAAAACAGACACATAGATCAGTGGAACAGAATAGAGAATCCAGAAGTGGACCCTGAACTTTATGGGCAACTAATATTCGATAAAGGAGGAAAGACTATCCATTGGAAGAAAGACAGTCTCTTCAATAAATGGTGCTGGGAAAATTGGACATCCACATGCAGAAGAATGAAACTAGACCACTCTCTTTCACCATACACAAAGATAAACTCAAAATGGATGAAAGATCTAAATGTGAGACAAGATTCCATCAAAATCCTAGAGAAGAACACAGGCAACACCCTTTTTGAACTCGGCCATAGTAACTTCTTGCAAGATACATCCACGAAGGCAAAAGAAACAAAAGCAAAAATGAACTATTGGGACTTCATCAAGATAAGAAGCTTTTGCACAGCAAAGGATACAGTCAACAAAACTCAAAGACAACCTACAGAATGGGAGAAGATATTTGCAAATGACATATCAGATAAAGGGCTAGTTTCCAAGATCTATAAAGAACTTCTTAAACTCAACACCAAAGAAACAAACAATCCAATCATGAAATGGGCAAAAGACATGAACAGAAATCTCACAGAGGAAGACATAGACATGGCCAACATGCATATGAGAAAATGCTCTGCATCACTTGCCATCAGGGAAATACAAATGAAAACTACAATGAGATACCACCTCACACCAGTGAGAATGGGGAAAATTAACAAGGCAGGAAACAACAAATGTTGGAGAGGATGCGGAGAAAAGGGAACCCTCTTACACTGTTGGTAGGACTGTGAACTGGTGCAGCCACTCTGGAAAACTGTGTGGAGGTTCCTCAAACAGTTAAAAATAGACCTGCCCTACGACCCAGCAATTGCACTGTTGGGGATTTACCCCAAAGATACAAATGCAATGAAACGCCGGGACACCTGCACCCCGATGTTTCTAGCAGCAATGGCCACGATAGCCAAACTGTGGAAGGAGCCTCGGTGTCCAAAGAAAGATGAATGGATAAAGAAGATGTGGTTTATGTATACAATGGAATATTACTCAGCTATTAGAAATGACAACTACCCACCATTTGCTTCAACGTGGATGGAACTGGAGGGTATTCTGTTGAGTGAAGTAAGTCAGTCGGAGAAGGACAAACATTATATGTTCTCATTCATTTGGGGAATATAAATAATAGTGAAAGGGAAAATAAGGGAAGGGAGAAGAAATGTGTGGGAAATATCAGAAAGGGAGACAGAACGTAAAGACTGCTAACTCTGGGAAACGAACTAGGGGTGGTAGAAGGGGAGGAGGGCGGGGGGTGGGAGTGAATGGGTGACGGGCACTGGGTGTTATTCTGTATGTTAGTAAATTGAACACCAATAAAAAAATAAATTAAAAAAAAAGTGTGTTGTTTTTACATTTTATGGTGACTGGACCTAGCAAGTCTCTACATCAACAACCATCACTATTAGTCCTCACAACAGTGTCACGGGACAGGCAGTATTATTTCCTTTTTATAGATGAAATTGATGACCTCAAGCACATGCGGTTCCTTCCCTTTCTGTTTTTCTGTTCAGAATATACAAGCTATAAGTGAGTAAATTGCAAGAAACCCACTTGCGTGATGAACACCTCTACTTTCCTCAGATGATTTTAATATTTTTCTCAATTCTGAACTCCTTATCTATCTTACTACTCTTTTTGAATAACTTAGGATATGTTTTCCCAGGACTTGTTCAGAGAACCAGTCCCTGGATTAATGTCTTTCCCTAAGTATGAATCAGTGACCTGAAACAGACCCAGCATACACAGATTCTCCTATTTATTCAACACCCATCCATTCCAAAAAGAAGTCTATTTGGCCTTCTATATGACAGGTACAGAGACAGGCTCCGTCCCCACTGGGTTTCGATCTATGTCCCAGAGTACTACCTGCAGTCTTTTGAACTTCATATCAGGATCCTTAATGCTGATTTCTGAGGGCAAAACAAGCAAGTCCACAGTTCTCCTTCATGCTTCCCCAGCAGACCCTTGGGTTCTCTCCACAGTGTTGAACTGTTACTGAGCCATTGGTTGTGTAGGTCAGTCACAGAGCAGCATTGCCATCCAAAACAAAAAGGAGGAAAAAGGAGTTTGGAAGTAATTGGGTCTCACAAATTGTGGGGAGGGAATATTGAAACTGTGACAATGTTTCTTAGTGCACCTTTTCTCAGAGCCACATCTCTCCTGTTCTTGACTGAGGGACAGGAGAGTCTAGGTAGGAAGAAATAGGTAGGGGGCTACAGATTCAGGCTCACAAAGATCCTAAGGATGCTGAGATGTAAGGAAACCAGAAATAAAGAAACAAACGAGACCACCCTGCCCTAGGTATGGGTAGAGAGGGTCTTTTTTAGGACAGTCCTCTGTGCCCAAAAAAGGATAACCAGACTCCAAAAAGAAGTAAACCATTAAAGATGTGAAAGATGTTATCACTAGTCCTTACTCATGTGGGCAACCCAGCCTGGGCCCCTCCCACTCCTGAGAGCTTTCTCAGTATCCTTGCTTAATAAACTCCCGTCGCTTTACTCACTCTTTGTCCACCAGATTCATTCTTCGACTCCGTGAGACAAGAACCTGACTTTCTCACTTCATTCTGCCTGCTGCACTTCTCTTACCCAAGCTCCCTGGGAAATTACTTCATTGGCTTAATCCCATCTCACTCACCTCCTGCCTCATATCCTTTGGATTCTTCACCACCAAAGGCCAACGAACCAAGAGATGCATGGAGGGATAGAAGACCCAGGTGATAGGGGGAACTAAGGCCAAAAAAATATAGTTTAAAATTATATCTGCTTTTTTAAAAAAAGATTTTATTTGCTCATGAGAGACACACAGAGAGAGAGAGAGAGAAAGAGAGGCAGAGACAGAGACAAAGGGAGAAGCAGGCTCCCTGTGGGAAGCCCAATGTGGAACCCCATCCTAGGACCCCAGGATCAACCACTGAGCCACTCAGGCATCCCTACAATTACATTTCCTAACAAACTTGCAGTCCATAAACAAATACTTGAAACCGACAGAGTGGGACATTCTTACAAGAATTCACAGCTGCCTGAATGTTAATGCTTTGCTAGAGGCCAAAAGCAACATTTGTTTGCTGATAGCCAGACCTCCAGGATCCTATAAATCTTTCAAGTGTGAACATCCTTTTGGAAACTTCTTTTATCTCTAGAGTCCCCATCCCACACAGCAACTTAAAAGATGATAACCAAGGCTCCTCATAATCCTGGTGAAGCTTTTCAGGCCCAGGGGTCCTGTCCCCATACTTTAATAAAAACACCTTTTTGCATGGAAAATGTCTCAAGGATTCTCTCTTGACCACTGGCTCCTGGCCCACAGTACATCACAGGTACATCTCTGAGTTAATTGCATCAGCACATCAGGAAAGTACAGAAGATTTTTGCCTATCTTCTTGTATGACACATTCCGGAGGGGGACATTCCCATCTGTTCGATCTGGGTTTTTCTCTTCCTGGGATATATAGCTAGCTAGCTAGCTAGATGATAGAGTGATAGATCTACTGATAGATCGCTCCCAGGAACATAAATAGATGTTTATATAAACAAACATATAAACATAAATCTATGTTTCCACTTAATATATTTATTATTAAATGTATTACTCATAATATAATAATTATCTATAAACAGAACTATATATTTATATTTAAATATGCAAACTAAACATTTCTATATCTAATCTCTATACGTCCATATCTAGATCTCCCTATAGAGATAGAGACAAAATGGTTAGAAAGAGATGTGTGCAGAAAGAGAGAGAAATAGATATAGACCTATAAATATGGAGAGGATCTGCTTTCAAATTCTATCCAACGACCTCTCCTCACAGGCACAGGCAAACGCACATACACATACTCAAGAACCTTCTGGTATGTGGCCATGACAGGAAATAACACCCCTTGAGTTGCCATCTCTTCTCCAACTTAAAGGTACCCGCTTTTCTCCAAAGAAGACCTACACAGAGTGAGCAAGCACATGAAAAAATGCTCCACGTGACTTTTCATCAGGGATATAGAAATCAAAACCACAATGAGATACCACCTCACACCAGTGAAAATGGGAGAAATTAACAAGACGGGAAACGACAAATGTTGGAGAGGATGTGGAGAAAGTGGAACACTCTTGCATTGTTAGTGGGAATGTGAACTGGTGCAGCCACTCTGGAAAACAGTGTGGAGGTTCCTCAAAAAGCTGGAAATGGAGCTATACTACAACCCATCGATTGCACTACTGGGTATTTAACCCAAAGACACAGATGTAGTGAACTGACTGGACACTTGCACCCCAATGTTCACACCGGCAATGTTAATAGCCAAACTGTGGAAGGAGACTTGATGTCCTTCAACAGATGAATGGATAAAGAAGATGTGGTCTATATATACAATGTATTATTATTTAGCCATCTGCAAGGATGAATACCTACCATTTTCATGGACATGGAACTGGAGGGTATTATGCTGAATAAAATAAGCCACATGGAGAAAGAATTATCATGCGGTTTCACTCTTATGTCGAATGTAAGAAAGAGTGAAGAGGATCATAAGGGAGAGGAGGGAAACTGAGTGGAGAAAATTGAGAGAGGCAGTGTTGTCCCCAAGATTGCGAATCCGAGAAACCACGGAGGAGCCGACACTGATACAAACACACGAGGGTTTATTTACAAGCTCGAGCTTGGGTCCAAGTGTACCCGACACAACGGAGCAAGGACTTGGACCCTGAGACTAAGGGGCGTATCAGCTTTATAGGGGCCAGTGGCCCATGGGATACGCAGAAAGTTGCACAGTCATGTCGGTACACACGCAGGTGGCCGATTGAATTACATCTTACCCTATAGTATCCATTTGAGCTGGCCTATTACTTTGGTCAGAATTGGCGCGCAGTTTTGGTGGGCACAAAGCAGGATTACGTGGTTATGAGCCGATTTCCGATTAGGGTGTGCCCAGCGGCTTGACTAGGGTGGGGCAGCGCCTTAAGCAATAAGCAGGTTAAGGTTATGTGGGGGTCATACAGGAGGTGGCAGGTGTAACACAAAATGGAATCAGTCCTGCTCTGCTTGTCCAGGGGTAGGGGATTTTTGTTAAATTTCCTGGGTCTCACAGAAGATAAACTATGAGAGACTCCTAACTTGGGGAAACAAAGGATTGCGGAAGGGGAGGTGGGTGGGAGGATAGTGTAACTGGGGGACGGGCATTAAGGAGGGCATGTGATGTGATGAACGCTGGGTATTATACTACATGTTGACAAATTGAATTTAAATAAAAATTTTTTTAAATTTAAATTTAAATTAAAAAAAGGTACTGGACGGCTCAGCCATCCTCAGCAATTCATTTATGAAATGGCCCTCAGTAGATCATAAAAAAGTTACAAATGTGAATGGAAAATGACTGAAACTCTTTCCCACTTCAAATAAATAAGTATTCTGAGAAGCAAATCAAAGTTCCAGAATGGAAAAATGCAAAAAACGAGGGAGAGGGAGAAAGAGAAATGAATTCACTTTCTGTGATATTTATTAGTGACGGTCCAATAATGACAAATCCATGAATGTCATTAAAAACAAAGAGTTAATGAACGGTATGGAAACCGATCCCCTCAACTAACAGATAAGGAAACTGAGAAGACAAGAGAAGTCTCCAGGTTATTCTTTTGCACACTAACATTTGAGAACCACTGGCTAGGCACCAAGGAGAATTGATTTACCTTAAAATAGCAAAATTTGAAATCCTATGTCCTTTCCTATTTTCAGATCATAATAAATAAAGAAATGAAACAGCAAAGAGAGAGGGAAGGAGGCAAACAGAAACAAAGTGCAAATCAAAAATGAGATTTACATAAAGTTTGTCTTTCACAAATTTATGGACAAAAGACTCCATACTGATGGAAATATGTTAAAGAGACACAGGTGTCAACTGAAAGAGCTCCCCTGGCCAGAGCGGAGACAATATAAGCAACAAAATAAGTAGTGTTGGATTATAACCCAAAGTGTAAAATAAATATCCATGAATCTATACTAATATTAAAAATTGTAAAAGAAAGAAAGAGGGGCACCTGGGTGGCTCAGTCAGTTAAGCTTCTGCCTTAGGCTCAGATCATGATCCACGTCCCAAGGCAGTCTCCCTGTTCAGCAGGGAACCTGCTTCTCCCTCTCCCTCTGCCCCTCTCGCTCATGCTTTTTCTCTCCTCTCTCTCTCTCAAATAAATAAATAACATCTTTGAAAAACAAACACAGAAGAAAGAGAAATCTCCCATGTAGAAGAATTTCAAACAATTTGTGCAGACATTCCACCCTCAAGTGGATGAGCGTAACTTCCCACTCTTATGTGTGGAATACACATAGTAACTTCCTTCTACAAAATAGATTATGAAAAAGTTATAATAATAATAATAATATTATAATAATAATAAAGAATCACTTTACTATGGAGAAAGCTGACAAACACTACCTCAGCAAGATGATCAGATCGATACCAAGACTGATAAATCATGTTGATAGTATCTATACTTTATATGATATAATAAAAATGGCAGTATATCTCTGTATATAATCCGCAATCCCAGTTCAATCATGAGATAA
Organism: Canis lupus baileyi; assembly: GCF_048164855.1. NCBI lineage: Eukaryota > Metazoa > Chordata > Mammalia > Carnivora > Canidae > Canis > Canis lupus. The sequence continues at coordinate 62,815,959 of NC_132855.1, read as the reverse complement.
ACAACAGACATGTCCCACCTGAGGGAAATTTTACAAAATACTCTACTTCTCAAAGTGTTCCAGTTCAACAACAACAAGGAAAGGCTGAAAAATTGTCACAATCCAGAGGAGCCTAAGAAAACATGAGGACAAGTGTAATGTGATGTGAGGGATGGTAACTTAGCAAAAATTAAGGAAATCTGAATAAAGTATGGTCTTTGGTGAATGCGAATATTTTAATACTGATTCATTAGCTAATATTTGTACCGTACTAATATAAGATATTGATAATTGGAGAAATTGAGTGCAAGCCCATGAGAATTCTCTGTACTATCTTCTCAATTTCCCTATAAATCTTTGTTTTTTTTTCTAATCAGTAAGATTTATTTTGAAAATTGACTTAAATGTATCAGGCTCCAAGTATGAAGACATTTTAAGAATAGTTTAATTAATTTTTGCCTTATTCTTAAAGAGTTCCTTCGATGGGAACAGAGTAAGAATTTTATATCAGAAGGAAAGAAAAACACTTATGAACACCTCCTCAACCTGAAAAGCAGGAAAGGATATTAAATAGCAAAAATCAGATAAAAATACTTCTTTTATAGTAGACACCATATTGCAAGTGCCTTTAAAATTAGCAATGCATAACATTTATTTCCTGGACATTTGTCTTCCAAAGAGTTCACAGTGCTTCAGTGTCAGTTAAGAAATGATTCATGTGAAATTTTTATTAAACCAAATTTACTGGGAAATTACTGCCCAGATAATACTTTATTTTGATTTTATTGAGTTCCTTTCTAATCACTGAGCCTTTTAGTTAGAGCTTTCAACTATAGCAAATGCCTTAGAAGGCCAATTTTTAAGTTGCTATTATAATACCCTAATGGAATCACGTATCATTTTCCTTCGCTCAGATATGGCATACAGTAGGCACCTGATAAAATACTGAATGAGTGAATGGATAAAATTGCTTTTTATCATTTCATTCAGCAATTTCATTCTTATCTTTGTCCATTTCATGTTCTAATGTTTATCAACATCAACTCGAGATGTTGATTAGGGATTAGGGATCCATTAATTTATTAAGTATTTGGTGCATAGCTACTATGTGCAAGGTGCTAGGAATACCAAGTTAACCAGACATAGATGCAGTCCCTAGCTCCCTCCAGGCCATGCTGGTGGGAGAGACGGATACTAACCAAAAAGTGACCGAAAGACAACTAAACAAGATTATAGTAGCCAATATAAAGGTAAATATACAGCTTGCTACAAGTACATATATAAGAAGGCTTAGTCTAACTGGGGCCTCGGAGAAGATGACCAGAAGAAGCAACATTTATATTAAGACTTAGAGAAAGGAGAAGGTAAGTGGTGGAAGGAGAATATTATGAGGAAAAGGAAGGTTTCTGCCTCTGAATTGTAGGGCTCTGGGCAAGTCCCTTGAGCTTAGGCTCTGAACCTACTTCTTTCTCTGCAAAACTGTGACAGTAATAATGCCTGTGCCATAGAGCTCTAATGATAAAGAGTTGGACTTTATTTGTACAATATCTAGGACGTTAGTAAGTACTTAATAAATATTTTCTGGTGGCCATAACAGCCTGGAGCCAGGCTTCCTGAGTTCGAATCCACTTAACTAGCTAGGTCAAATGACCTTGGACAAGATGTTTTCTTCCTATCTATCCTTTAGTTGGCCCATCAAGATAACAGTATCTGCCCATAGGGTTGTTGGAGGATCCCATGAGTTCTTTTATGTGAAGCATGACACAATTCTTGGCACATAATATGTGCCATATGAATGTTAACTTGTATTAGCAATAAAGAAATCCTGCAACAGTCTAATGAGGTGTTTAGAAATTATTCTATAGCTTTTAAGGGAATTGAAATTCAAAAAGAACCTAAGTGCCTGTCCGTGTTTACGTAGCTAACCAGTTCATTATCTGAAACCCAAACTCACAATTTCTGATTCTAACCTCACTCCAAGAGGCCTCTGCAAGCCCAAGGAAAAATTGCCTTCCTGGGATCTCAAGGAAGAATCTTTAACATAATAATATGACCATTGGTAATAATGTCTCTTGGTTCTTTCCAAATCCATAAAGATGCATTTCCTGATGAGTGACTGAGCTGTGAAGAGATGAGGAACCTTCAGCCCTCTGAATTACTTGTGTCAGAATATTTTAACCATAGTACTGCGGATAGTAAATTATCCTTATTAACAGGAAATATGTCTCAGATTGGAATCTGAGGAATCAGATGGGCAGAGAAAAACCGCTTTGACTTGCTCTTCATCTTTTAAAGACAAAGGAGAGCTTTTCTACGTACGAAGTCAGTTGTCAAAATAGCCTTAGGGAATAAGAGTCTGCAGCATCGAATCCGGCTTCACAGCCGGGACGCCCGCGCTCCAGGTCTTCCTGATCCCAAATCCCTGGACCTGTCCCCCAACACACGCTGCCACCAGAGGTCATTTGCAATTGCTCTCTTAGGAGCTCCGGGGAAGGGGGAAGGAGCTAGATAGGAAGACGGGACGCGTGGAGGCCGAGAAAAAAAAAATTTTTTTTGAGGCCGAGAAAATTAAGGCCATTCCACTTTTAATCCAGTGTTAGCACACGTCCAGCCATCCCACGCCCCTGCAAAGAAGAGCTGAAATTTTCATTACTTCAGTTACAGGAAAAAAAAAAAGTTTACAGCTTAATGTCTTTGAAAGCCCCACATTAGCATAAGAACTGAGCCCAGGCCTAGGGCGGGAAGCCCCTATTAGAATGAGAACAGAGCTCAATGCTCTTGAAGGCCCCATATCAAAATGTAAACAGAACTTGAGAAATTGCTCCAGCCCTTCGGGAGGTCCCCGAGACCTGCCCTTAAAACTAAGCTAAAACCCACCTCGGGGTCCAAGTCCCTGCTCCACTGTGTCGGGTGTACTTGGACGCAAGCTCGAGCTTGAAAAAAAACCCTCGTGCGTTTCCATCGGTGTCGGCTTCTCGGTGGTTTCTCGGATTTGCAATCTTGGGCACAACAGTCTGAGATAAAAAAAACAAAACCAAAAGAAGCTTGGACGTAGGCAGAGTGAACGCAGGGTTCGGAGAGAAGTGGCGGAGACCCGGGGGCTTGGGGGCTCTTCTGTGGAGGCTATCCCTCTCATTACCCACCTCCACACCATCCACCTACATCATCATCCCCCATGGGATCGTCCCCATACCATCCCACCTACACCATCCCCGACACCCCACACATTCCCCACCCACACTATACCCACACACCATCCTCCCTACACCATCCCCCACACTCCACCACCATCATACCTCTGCCCCCACACCATCGGACCCCAGCAAGGACCTGGGGAAGCTGTCCCCTGTGGGACATGCTCAGCCTCCCCGGGGTTCTCTGGAGAGCCGGCTCCCATCAGAATCCCTGGTGTCCCATAGAGTACAGAGGTTGCAGGGAGGAGGGAATGCCGGGAGCCCACGACTGGGTGGATGCAGGTGGGTGGAGCACGGTATGCACTGTGCCCTGCCTCCTCCCACTGCCCCTCCTGGAGGGCGGCACGCCCTGCACAGGACACCAGCCTCTAACCCAGAGGGACCTGGGCTGGCCTGGCCCCGGGCTCTGTGGGGGCTGGGGTGATTTGAGCCTCACAGTTCCACACTGCCTGCAGAGTGAGTTTCGCAGGTCTTCACCAGAGACGTTTGCCACACGCTTCTGAGACGCAAGTTAACAATGCAGACCTGGAGGGTATCTCCAGGTGCAGTAGAGTGTTAATCTTGGAACCTCCTGACTCAGAATACGGCTACCTTCTCACTGCCATAGGAATGCTGCTAGATGAGAGCTGGCTTCTAGGCCTGCTTCCCGGTGAGAGCTGAGTTCAGGACAGAACCCTCCCGCATCCTGCCTGACTCTAGACGGAGCTGCTAACATCCTCATGGTAGTGACTGAGAGAGGTTGTGAGAAAAGCATGTGGAACCGTTGTGCCTGAACTCCCGTTTATCTGAGTTGAATACAGCGATTTCCAACAGCCTTCTTCAATCAGAGTGTAACTAGGTTCCAACTCGCATGTACAGTGGGTAGCAGACATCTGCCTCCCATGCATACACACTTCTGAGAGTTGAGCTTATGGCCTGTAACCTTACATCCTGCCTGCCGGTACCAATCGCTTCCAAAAGGCCTAGGCTCGCTGCTTCACGGAAGTGTTGGGAGAGGTAATTGGAATCTCCCGGCACACAAGACGAGTGCCTCCAAGCCCAATTCAGCGAATTCCCAGTAATTCCTGTGGTAGACTGGTGCTACATACTAAGTTCCATACGTGAGAAGGTAGCTGAACGCCTTGTCCTAAAGCATCTTACTTCTGAGAGTTGAGCTCACCCTCAGTCCCTCACAGTTCCACACTGCCTGCAGAGTGAGTTTCGCACCAGAGACATTTGCCAGAGGCTCCTGAGACGCAAATTAACAATACAGACCTGGAGGGTATCTCCAGGTGCAGTAGAGTGGTAATCTTAGAACCTCCTGACTCAGAATACGGCTACCTTCACACTGCCATAGGAATGCTGCTAGATGAGAGCTGGCTTCTAGGCATGCTTCCCTGTGAGAGCTGAGTTCAGGACAGAACCCTCCCGCATCCTGCCTGACTCTAGACGGAGCTGCTAACATCCTCATGGTAGTGACTGAGAGAGGTTGTGAGAAAAGCATGTGGAATCGTTGTGCCTGAACTCCCGTGTATCTGAGTTGAATACAGCGATTTCCAACAGCCTTCTTCAATCAGAGTGTAACTAGGTTCCAACTCGCATGTACAGTGGGTAGCAGACATCTGCCTCCCATGCATACACACTTCTGAGAGTTGAGCTTATGGCCTGTAACCTTACATCCTGCCTGCCGGTACCAATCGCTTCCAAAAGGCCTAGGCTCGCTGCTTCACGGAAGTGTTGGGAGAGGTAATTGGAATCTCCCGGCACACAAGACGAGTGCCTCCAAGCCCAATTCAGCGAATTCCCAGTAATTCCTGTGGTAGACTGGTGCTACATACTAAGTTACATACGTGAGAAGGTAGCTGAACGCCTTTTCCTAAAGCATCTTACTTCTGAGAGTTGAGCTCACCCTCAGTCCCTCACAGTTCCACACTGCTTGCAGAGTGAGTTTCGCACGTCTTACCCAGCGACATTTGCCAGAGGCTTCTGTGACGCAAGTTAACAATGCAGACTTGGAGGGTATCTCCAGGTGCAGTAGAGTGGTAATCTTGGAACCTCCTGACTCAGAATACTGCTACCTTCACACTGCCATAAGAATGCAGCTAGTTGGGATCCCTGGGTGGCGCAGCGGTTTGGCGCCTGCCTTTGGCCCAGGGCGCGATCCTGGAGACCCGGGATCGAATCCCACGTCGGGCTCCCGGTGCATGGAGCCTGCTTCTGCCTCGGCCTGTGTCTCTGCCTCTCTCTCTCTCTCTCTGTGACTATCATGAATAAATAAATAAAATCTTTAAAAAAAAAAAAAAAGAATGCAGCTAGTTGAGAGCTGGTTTCTAGGCATGCTCCCATGGGAGAGCTGAGGACAGGGCAGAACCCTCCTGCATCCTGACTGTAGGCGTAGCTGCTAACATCCTAATGTTAGTGGCTGAGAGAGGTTGCGGGAAAAGCATGTGTAAGCATTGGGCCTGAACTCCTGTGTGTCTGAGTTGAATACAGCGATTTCCAATGGCCTTCTTCAATCAGAGTGTAGCTAGGTTCCAACTCCCATGTCAGAATGGGGAGCAGACATCTGCCTCCCATGCATACACACTTCTGAGAGTTGAGCTTATGGCCTGTACATCTCCATCCAGCCTACTAGTATCCTTCGCTTCTAAAAGGCCTAAGCTCGCTGTTTGACGGAAGTGTTGGGAGAGGTAATTGGAATCTCCCGGCACACAAGACTAGTGAGACTAGGAGACCTTTCTGTCCTTTAAGTGGGGGCAAGAATCACACGGGGTGGGTGGGCTGGTGCTGGAGTCCCCCACCTGGGAGCATGTGTGGACTCCGGGTGGGGGCGTGTGTCCTGAGGTTTCAGCCTGAGTGACGGTTCTGCGGACAGCAGTGCTGACCTGGACCTGTAGCTCATGGGCTCCTGCTCTGGGTACCCGCAGGGCAGCTGGACCCCGGCCTCGGGCCCTCTAGAGTCCCAGCACCTGGTGGAGCCTGCCTCATGGTGTGAGTGCGGGTGTGGCCCACCGGTTTACCCCTCCACTCCCCACACTGGTGTGTCCTGGGATCCCCAGGGCTGCCCTAGTTAAGCGACCTGTATCTGTGTGACATGCTCAGGGCCCAGTAGGCCACATCCAGCTGTGAGAGGGCTCGCTGAGCCCGGCGCCAGAATCCAGGGTTGTCGAGGGCCATGGAGGCCTGATTCCATTAGTCTTTCAGTTGGGACTGGTGTGGGCTCAAATCAACCCAGCCCCCACAGAGCCTGGGCCCAAGTCAGCCCAGGTCCCTCTGGGTTAGGGCCTGGTGTCCTGTGCAGGGTGCCCCACCCTCCAGGAGGGACAGAGGTTGGAGGCACGGCACAGTGTGTCCTCTGCACCACTCTCCTGCACACACACTGTCCGGGGCTCCCTGCCTTCCCTCCTCCCTGCAACCCCTGGTGGGGAGGGTATCCAGAGAACCCAGGGGAGTCTGAGCATGTCCCACAGGGTGCAGCTGCACTGGGTCCTTGCTCGGGGCCGATGGTGTGGGGGTGGATGGTGTGAGGGCATGGGTATGATGGTGGTGGGGTGTGGGGGATGTTGTAGGGGGGATGGTGTTGGGGTATAGTGTGCGTAGGGATTGTGTGAGGCTGTGTGTGTGTGAGGGGGATGGTGTAGGGGCTATGCCATGGGGGATGATGATGTTAGGGGATGGTGTGGGTCTGGGGAATGGGAGGATGGTGTGGGGGGCCGGTGGACACAGGGCATCCTCTTTCTCTAAGATGCATACTGAGACGTCCACAGATAAAGGTGACCCCAGTCTGGGGTATGCTGTGACACCTGTCCCTGGGGCCCCGTGTGTTGAGTACAGGGCCCTGGCTGGACCAGGGGCATTATCTGGGGGTCATCATACAATGTATGTTTACAAATTTCAAATTGTCTCAAATTTAATGCATAGAATTTAGAAATATATAAAGTCCTGAGGGTGGGTATCACCCTGACCCGTCCGACCCTCATCAGATCTATGTGTGTCTTCCTCCAGTCACCGCCATTCACCCTGCCCCCAGGTCCCCTTACTGGCCCGACGGCCCCCACCCCAGCCCCCTGCTTTTCAGGGGGCCGTCCCTCACCCTTTTGGGGTTCAGCTAACATGGCAATCCCTGGAGGCCCCGTCCTAGTGGCCTCCTCATCCCTGAGACCCCGAGGGTGGGGGCACGGTGTTTATCCCCAACAACCTACCATGCAGCCGTGTGTTGTTGGCTGCTGTTCTTCTCCCAGGCTCTGAAGCCCCATGTTCTCTACCCAGAAGCCCCCGGTCCTCCCGGGTCCTAATCCCCCTGGCCCCTCAGCCTCACCCTACCCCATAGTAGTCCCAAAACATGACGTGACTGCTGAATATCCTGTTGACGTCCAGGTCCCCCAGCGTGATGTCCCTAGAGGAGACCAGGGCCTCCTCCTTCATTTCCTGTGGGAAAACCGGGGAGGAGGAGCTGGAGTCAGGGACACAGACCCTAACCTGTCTGTCCTGGGCAGGGAGCCCTGGGGCCACCATGGAGTGGGTACTGCCAAAACCTCCTTCCTTCCTCTGGGAGGCCAGGGATGGTGGGAGTGCCCACCGTGCCCATGGGACCTGTGTGATGGCCTGTGCCCAGCTGTTGTAGGGAGGGAGGTGACTGAGTGTCACCCTGGGTGGGAGGGGATAGCGGTTCAACCAAGGTGGGAGGGGACATGGGGGTGTTGTGCCCAAGATTGCGAATCCGAGAAACCACTAAGGAGCTGACACCAATGCAAACACACAAGGGTTGATTTCCAAACTCGAGCTTGCGTCCAAGTACACCCAACACTGCGGAGCAGGGACTTGGACCCTGAGGTGGGTTTTAGCTTAGTTTTAAGGGCTTGTCTCGGGGTCCTCCAGGAGGGCTGGAGCAATTCCTCAAGTTCTGTTTACATTTTGTTATGGGGCCTTCAAGGGTATTGAACTCTGCTCTCATTCTAATAGGAGCTTCCAGCCCTTGGCATGGGCTCAGTTTCATTCTATTGTGGGGCTTTCTAGGATATTAAGCTGTAAACTTTTGTTTTGTTTTTTTTCCTGTAACTGAAGTAATGTAAATTTCAGCTCTTCTTCACAGGGGCCTGGGATGGCTGGTCTTGTTCGAACACTGAACTTAAAGTAGAAAGGCCTGCATTTTCTCGGCCTCCTTGCATCCAGTCCCATCCTATCTAGCTCTTTCCCCTTCCCTGGAGCTCCTAAGAGAGCAATTGCAAATGACCTCAGCTTGGCAGCCTGTGTTGGGAGATAGGCCCAGGGATTTGGGATCAGGAAGACCTGGGGCGTGGGCGTCCCAGCTGTGCAGTGGGATTCCATGCTGCAGACTCTTATTCCCTAAGGCTATCTTGACAACTGACTTTGTACATAGAAAAGCTGTCCTTTACCTTTAAAAGATGAGGAGCGAGTCAAAGTTTTTTTCTCTGCCCATCTAATTGCTCAGATTCCAATCTGAGACGTATTTCCTGTTACTAAGAATAATTTACTATCCGTAGTACTATGGTTAAAATATTCTGACACAAGTAATTCAAAGGGATGAGGGTTTCTCATCTCTTTATTCACAGCTCAGTCACTCATCAAGAAATGAGTCAATTTTCAAAATAAATCTTATTTATTAGGAAAAAAACAAAGATTTATAGGGAATTGAGGGAATTTATAGGGAAATTGAGAAGATAGTACAGAGCATTCGCATGCATTGGCACTCAATTTCTCCAATTATTGATATCTTATATTAGTACGGTACAAATATGAACTAATGAATCAATTTTAAAATAGTCGCATTAACCAAAGACCATACTTTATTCAGATTTCCTTAGCTTTTGCTAAGTTACCATCCCTCATATCACATTCCATTTGTCCTCCTGTTTTCTTAGGTTCCTCTGGATTGTAACAGTCTTTCAGCCTTTCCTTGTTGTTGTAGAATTGGAACACTATGAGAAGTAGAGTAGTTTGTAAAATTTCCCTCAGTTGGGACATGTCTGTTGTTTATCTCATGACTGAACTGTTTTTGTGGATTATATACAGAGATATACTGCCATTTTCATTATATCATATAAAGGATAGATACTGTCAACATGATTTATCAGTCTTGGTATCAATCTGATCATCTTGCTGAGGAAATGTTTGTCAGCGTTCTCCGTAGTAAAGTGATTCTTTTATTATTATTATTATTATTATTATTATTATTATTATATTATCATTATTATTTTAGGTTTTTCATAATATATTTTGCAGAAGGAAGTTACTATGTGTTTTCCACACATAAGAGTGGGAAGCTATGCTCATGAACTTGAGTGTGGTATGTCTGCACGAATTGTTTGAAATTCTTCTACATGGGAGATTTCTCTTCCTTCTGAGTTTGTTTGTTTCTTTTTCAAAGATGTTATTTATTTATATGAGAGAGAGAGAGAGAGGAGAAAAAGCATGAGCGAGAGGGGCAGAGGGAGAGGGAGAAGCAGGTTCCCTGCTAAACAGGGAGCCTGCCTTGGGACCTGGATCATGATCTGAGCCTCATGCAGAAGCTTAACTGACTGATCCATCCAGGTACTACTTCTTTTTCTTTCTTTCTTTCTTTCTTTCTTTCTTTCTTTCTTTCTTTCTTTCTTTCTTTCTTTCTTTCTTTTTCTTTCTTTCTTTCTTTCTTTCTTTCTTTCTTTCTTTCTTTCTTTCTTTCTTCTTTATTTCTTTCTTTTATTTTAATAATAATTTTATTTTTTATTGGTGTTCAATTTGCCAGCATACAGAATAACACCCAGTGCTCATCCCATCAAGTGCCCCCCTCAGTGCCCATCACACATTCACCCCCACCACCTGCCCTCCTCCCCTTCCATCACCCCTAGTCATTTCCCTGAGTTAGGAGTCTTTTTTTTTAATTTTATTTATGATAGTCACACACACAGAGAGAGAAAGAGAGGCAGAGACATAGGCAGAGGGAGAAGCAGGCTCCATGCATCAGCAACCCGATGTGGGATTCGATCCCGGGTCTCCAGGATCGCACCCTGGGCCAAAGGCAGGCGCTAAACCACTGCGCCACCCAGGGATCCCCTGAGTTAGGAGTCTTTATGTTCTGTCTCCCTTTCTGATATTTCCCACACATTTCTTCTCCGTTCCCTTATATTCCCTTTCACTATTATCTATATTCCCCAAATGAATGAGAACATACAATGTTTGTCCTTCTCTGATTGACTTACTTCACTCAGCATAATACCTTCCAGTTCCATTCACGTTGAAGCAAATGGTGGGTATTTGTCGTTTCTAATGGCAGAGCAAGGCCCACCTGTTCTCTCTCTTCATCTTCTGAGTCTTCTAAGATATGAATGTTATTTTTTAATAAGTGGCTGACTTCCCTACGTCCGTCTCTGTGGTCCATAACCTTTCTTGTTTTTATGGCTTCCACGTGGGACTGCATCTCAGTTATAGCATTTTTAACGTTGGCCTGACTAGATTTTAGTTGTTTTACTTCTGCAGTAAGGGATTCTCTAGTTTTCTTCTGTGCTCTTTTTCCAGCCCAGCTGCTATCTTTATAATCATTGTTTTAAAATGTAGTTAGACATCATATATGTGTATTGATGGACTTCCTGGCTGTGAGTACTATCTCATGTTATTTTATGGAGGTGAATTTCTCCATCTCATTACCTTTTCCAGAAAAGAAAGAGGGAAGAAAAAGAAAAACCAAGGAAAACAATAACAACTGCTCTCCAAAAAAAAACACCAGATTATTTTGGCCTGCGTTTCAAAAGATTCTAAACCCCAAATATGAAACACAATTAAAGTACCATGAAAGTAAAAATAAGAATTATATAAGGTACATACATAAAATTAAAATAAGTCAATTAATAAAAAAAATCAAGGAAAATAAATTACAATAAAGCACAAAGTACAAAGGAAGCTATATCCTACTTTCCAGGCACAGCTGAATCTATGCATCCTCTGTGGTCCGACAAATTGGTGGCGGTGAGTGGTCTGTGCAGGGTCTGGGGATGGGCTCTGGCACTGATTAGCAGGTGCACATCTGTGTGGTAGATGCACCTGCGGGATCAGAGGTGGGGTGGGCATCAGCACCTCTAGCCTCCAGTGGGCGGCACAGTGCTGCTCCTTGAGACACCCCCCCCCCCCCGATAGGCCGGATGCCGGTGGGGTCTGTGGGTCCTCTGGCTCTGGGGCTGAGCATTCTGCCCCCCAGTCTGCATGGGCCTCCACAGAAGAGCTCCCAAGCCCCTGGGTATCCGCCGATTCTCTCAGAACCCTGCGTTTACTCTACCTGCGTCCGAGCTTCTTTTGGCTTTGTTTTTTTATCTCAGAGTGTTGTGCCCAAGATTGTGAATCTGAGAAACCACCCAGAAGCCGACACTGATGCAAACACATGAGGGTTTATTTACAAGCTAGAGCTTGTGTGCAAGTATACCGGACAGAGTGGAGCAGGGACTTGGACCCCGAGGTGGGTTTTAGCTTAGTTTTAAGGGCTGGTCTCAGGGACCTCCAGAAGGGGTGGAGCAATTCCTCAAGTTCTGTTTACAATTTGATATGGGACATTCAAGGGCATTGAGCTCTGTTCTCATTCTAATAGAGGCTTCCTGTCCTTGGCCTTGACTCAGTTTTGTTTCTATTGTGGGGCTTTCTAGGACATTAAGCTGTAAACTTTTGCTTTTACCGGTAACTGAAGTAATGTTAATTTCAGCTGTTCTTCACAGGGACCTGGGATGGCTGGACTTGTGCTAACACTGAATTTAAGTTGGAATGGTCTTAATTTTCTAGGCCTCCACGCCTCCAGTCACATCCTATCTCGCTCCTTCCCCCTTCCCCAGAGCTCCTAAGAGAGCAATTGAAAATGACCTCAGCATGGCAGCCTGTGTTGGGGGACAGGCCCAGGGATTTCGGATCAGGAAGACCTGTGTGCAGCTGGATTCGATGCTGCAGACTCTTATTCCCTAAGGCTATCTTGACAATAGACTTTGTACATAAAAAAGCTCTCCTTTGTTTTTAGAAGATGAAGAGCCAGTCAAAGCATTTTTTCTCTGCCCATCTGATTGCTCAGATTCCAATCTGAGACATATTTCCTGTTAATAAGGATAATTTACTATCCGTGGTACTATGGTCAAAATATTCTGACACAAGTAATTCAGAGGGATGAGGGTTTCTCATCTCTTTCTTCACAGCTCAGTCACTCATCAGGAAATGCATCTTTATGGATTTGGAAAGAACTGAGAGACATTAGTACCAATGGTCCTATTATTTATGTGAAGGATCCTTCCCTGAGATTCTCCCCTGTTGACACTGACACTGAAACACTGACTGACACTGAAACACTTTGAACTCTTTGGAAGACAAATGTCAAGGAAATAAATGTTATGCATTGCTAATTTTAAATGCACTTGCAATACGATGTCTATTGTACTAGAAGTATTTTTATCTGATTTTTACTATTTAATATCCTTTCCTGCTTTTCAGGTTGAGGAGGCATTATACGTGTTCTTAAGTGTTTTTTGTTCCTTTGATCTAAAATTCTTACTTTGTTTCCATCAAAGGAACTCTTTAAGAATAAGGCAAACGTTAATTCAACAATTCTTAAAATGTCTTCACACTTGGAGCCTGATTCATTTAAGTCAATTTTCAAAATAAATCTTATTTATTAGGAAAAAAACAAAGATTTAGAGGGAAACTGAGAAGATAGTACAGAGCATTCGCATGCACTTGCACTCAATTTATCCAATTATTGATATATTAGTACGGTACAAATAGGAGCTAATGAATCAATATTAAAAAATTCGCATTAAACTAAGACAAAAAAAAAAAGACCATAGTTTATTCAGATTTCCTTAGTTTTTGCTAAGTTACCAATCCTCAAATCACATTCCATTTGTCCTCTTTCCTTAGGCTCATCTGGATTGTGACATTCTTTCAGCCTTTTCTTGTTTTGAACTGGAACACTTTGACAAGTAGAGTATTTTGTGAAATTTCCCTCAGTTGGGACATGTCTGTTGTTTATCTCATGACTGAACTGTTTTTGTGGATTATATACAGAGATATACTGCCATTTTCATTATATCATATAAAGGATAGATACTATCAACATGATTTATCAGTCTTGGTATCGATCTGATCATCTTGCTGAAGTAGTGTTTGTCAGCTTTCTCAGTAGTAAACTGATTCTTTTTTATTATTATTAATTATTATTATTATATTATCATTATTATTTTAAGGTTTTCTTATTAGAAGGAAGGAAGTTACTATGTGTATTCCACATGTAAGAGTGGGAAGCTATGCTCATGAACTTGAGGGTGGAATGTCTTCACAAATTGTTTGAAATTATTCTACATGGGCAATTTCTCTTCCTTGTGGATTTGTTTGTTTGTTTCTTTTTCAAAGATGTTTTTTATTTATTTGAGAGAGAGAGTAGAGATAAAGCATGAGCGAGAGGGGAAGAGGGAGAGGGAGAAGCAGGTTCTCTGTTGAACAGGGAGCCTGCCTTGGGACCTGGATCATGATCTGAGCCTAAGGCAGAAGCTTAACTGACAGAGCCACACAGGTGCCACTCATTCTTTCTTTCTTTCTTTCTTTCTTTCTTTCTTTCTTTCTTTCTTTCTTTCTTTCTTCCTTCCTTCCTTCCTTCCTTCCTTCTTTCTTTTCTTTCTTTCTTTTTTCTTTCTTTCTTTCTTTCTTTCTTTCTTTCTTTCTTTCTTTTTTCTTTCTTTCTTTCTTTCTTTCTTTCTTTCTTTCTTTCTTTCTTTCTTTCTTCTTTCTGTTCAATACAGCAACATCTGAGGAATTCTTCCCTCAGATGGGAGCTACATACTAACTTCCAAACCTGAGAACCTACCTGAAAGCTCACTCTGGGGAACTTCCCTCTCAGAGATGAGCTGAAACGTGGTCCTTCCCAGTCCACACTGCCTGCAGATACACTTATAAACATCCTCACTAGACATGTTTGTCAGAAGCTCATGGGATGCAAGGGGCAAGCTGCAGGCTTCAAGGTTGTGTCTCCAGGTGCAGTAAAGCGGTATTCATGGAACATCCTGAATTACAATGCTGCCACGTTCTCATGCCCATCAGAACGCAGTTAGTAGAAAGCTGGCCTCCAGGCATGTCTCCTTTGAAATCTGAGCTCAGGGCAGGAGCCTCCCGCATCCTGCCTGCCCGTAGTCGTAGCTGCTAACATCCTTATGTTAGGTGTTCGGAGAGGTTGGAGAAATGCCAGTGGAAGTGTCAGGACTGTACTCATATGTATCTGAGTTCAATAGAGCGATTTCCAATGTCCATGTTCAATTAGAGTGTAGCTCCTGTATACCTCGTCTCGATAAGTGTCTAGCAGACATCGGCCTGCAAAGCAAACACACTTCTGCAAGTTCAACTTATGGCCTGTACCTCCCCCATCCTGACTGCCTGTATGTTCCGCTTCCACAGCATTTCGTTGTATGCGGGACAGTAGCAGAGTGAAAACCACGTGTCTCCCTTGTAAATTTTGTGCGTAGCGGACAGCTGCCATCAAGGCATGCACGCTCCTTTGGATTGAGCTTATGGCTTGTACCTCCCACATGCTGACGGCCTGTACACTTCACTTCCAAAGGATTTCGTCCAATACGGGATGCAAGTTTTGCGAGAGGCAAGTGTCTCTTAGTTTCATCCAGCGACTTCTGAGGAATTCCTCCCTCAGAGGGGTGCTACATACTAACTTCCAAACCTGAGTACCTAGCTGAAAGCTCTCTCTCTGTGGAATTTCCTTCTGCGAGATGAGCTGACATGCGGTCCTTCCCAGTTCCACACTGCCTGCAGATGCAGTTACGAACATCCTCACTAGACATGTTTTCAGAAGCTCATGGGACGCAAGGGCCAGCTGCAGGCTTCAAGGTTGTGTCTCCAGGTGCAGTAAAGCAGTATTCATTGTAAGTGTACCGCCTTACAATGCTGTCACGTTCTCACGGCCATCCGAACGAGCTAGTAGAAAGCTGGCTTCTAGGCATGCTTCCTTCTGAGAGCTGAGCTCATGGAAGGACCCTCCCGTATCCTGCCTGCCCATACACGTACCTGCTAATATGCTTATGTTAGGAGCTGGGAGAGGTCGGTGAAATGCATGTGGAAGTTTCAGGCCTGTACTCCCGATTATCTGAATTGAATACAGCGATTTCAAACGGCCTTCTTCAAAGAGTGTAGCTAGTTTCTAACTCCCATGTCTGAGTGGGTAGCAGACATCTACCTCCCAGGCGTACACACTTTTGAGAGTTGAGCTTATGGCCTGTATTTCCCACATCGTGCCTGCAGGTACACTTCGCTGCTAAAAGGCCTAGGCTCGATGCATGACTGAAGTGTTGTGAGAGATAAGTGGAAAGTCCCGGCACACAAGACTAGTGCCTCCAAGCTCGATCCAGCGACTTCCTAGTAATTCCTTAGACAGGTGCTACATACTAATTTCCATACGTGAGAAGCTAGCTGAACCCCAAGTCCAAAAGAGTCTCTCTTCTGAGAGTTGAGCTCACACCCAGTCCCTCACAGTTCCACACTGCCTGCAGAATGAGTTTTGATCATCTTCACCAGAGACGTTTGTCAGAAGCTTGTGAGACGCAAGTGGAATAATGCAGGCCTGGAAGGTGTCTCCAGGTGCAGTAGAGTGGTAATCTTGGAACCTCCTGAATTAGAATACTGCTACATTCTCACTGCCATAAGAACGCAGCTAGTTGAAAGCTGACTTCTAGGCATGCTTCCTTGTACGAGCTGAGGTCAGGGCAGGACCGTCCCGCATCCTGACTGCCTGTAGACATAGGTCTTAGCATCTTTATGTTAGGTGCTGGAAGAGGTTGTGTGAAAAGCATGTGGAAGTGACAGACCTGACTCACGTATATCTGAGTTAAATGCAGCGATTGCCAACGTCCTTATTTAATTAGAGTGTACCTCGGTTCTACCTCCCATCAATAAGTGTCTAGCAGACATCTGCCTGTAAAGCATACACACTTCTGAGAGTTGAAATTATGCCCTGTACCTCCCACATGCTGACTGCAGATACACTTCGCTCCTATCAGGCCTAGGCTTGAATTGTGACAGAAGGGTTGTGAGAGGTTAGTGGAAGGCGCCGGTCCACACGCCTAGTGTCTCCAAGCCCAATCCAGAGATATGTGAGGAACTGCACTCTACAATTGGTGCTACATAGTAAGTCCCATACATGAGAAGCTAGTGGAACGCAGTGTCCAAAGGGTACTTTCTTCTGAGACTTGAACTCACCTCCAGTCCCTCATAGTTCCACATGGCCTTCAGATGAAATTTCGAACATCCTCACTAGACGTGTTGGTCAGAAGCTCATAGGACAAAAGGAGCTAGCTGCAGGCTTCAATATTGTGTCTCTAGGTGCAGTAGAGCGGTATACATGGAACCTCCTGACTTACAATGTAGCTACATTCTCACGGCCATATGAATGCAGCTAGTGGAAAGGTGCATTTGAGGCATGCTGCTGAGGATCAGAGTCACTCGGTCCAGGTGAGGCCCAGGTGGGGCCAGAGTCACCTGGTACAGAAGAGGCCAAAGTGAGGACAAGAGTCACCGGGTCCAGGTGAGGCCAACCTGCAGGCCATGCAGAGGAACCATGTCCCAATGATGCCCAGGTAGGGACCAGAGTTACCAGGTCCAGATGAGGCCAACCTGCAGGCCATGCAGTGGAACCATGTCCCGATGATGCCCAGGTAGGGACCAGAGTCACCAGGTCCAGATGAGGTCCAGATGGGGAGCATATTCACTAGGTCCAGGTGAGGCCCAGTTGAGGACCAGATTCACCAGGTCTGGTTGAGGCCTAGAGGGGTACCAGAATCACCTGGTCCAGGTGACATCCAGATGGGGACCAGAGTCACCAGGTCAGGGTGAGGCCCAGAGAGTTCCACAGTCATCATGTCCAGGTGAGGCTCAGGTGTGGAACAGAGTAACCAGGTACCAATGATGCCCAGGTGAGACCAGAGTCACCAGATCTGGGTGACGCGCAGATAGGATCAGAGTCACCAGTTCCAGGTGAGGCCAAGAAGGAGTCCACAGGAATCAGGTCCAGGTGGAGAACAAAGTAACCAGGACTGGGTGAGGCCCAGATGGGGACCAGATTCACCAGGTCCAGGTGAGGCCCAGGTGGTGACCAGAGTCCCCAGGTCTGGGTGAGGACCAGGTAAGGACCAGATTCACCAGGTCCAAGAGGCCCACGTAGGGACCTGAGTCACCAGGTATGGGTGAGGCCCAGGTGGCAAACCCACTCACCAGGTCCAGGTGAGGCCAACCTGCAGGCCAGAGTCACCAGATCCAGGTGAGGCCCTGGTGGGGACCGGAGTCACCAGGTAAATGTAAGTCTACAAGAACACCACAGTTACCAGGTCCAGGTGTGGTTCATGTGGGAACGAGAGTCACCAGGTCCAGGTGAGACCCAGGTGGGGACCACAGTCACCAGGTCCAGATTGAGGACTAGGTCGGGGGCCCAGAGTCATCAGGGCCAGGTGAGGCCAAAGTGTGGAGCAAAGTTATCATGTCCAGGTGAGGCCCAGTTGGGGAAAAGAGTAACCATGTCCCATTGATGTCAGGTGGGACAAGAGTCACAAGGTCCAGACGAGGCAAGTGAGGAGTAGATTCACCAGGTCCTGTGGAGGCCCAGTTGAGGACCAGTGTCCCCAGCTCCGGGTGAGTCCCAGAGGGGGACCAGAGTCACCCGGTTCTGGTGATATCCAGGTGGGGACCAGAGTCACCACGTCAGGGTGAGGCCCAGAGGGGGACGAGAATCACTAGGTCCAGGTGAGGCCCCGATGTGGAACTGAGAAACCAGGTCCCATGATGCCCATATGAGGACCTGAGTCACCAGGTCCAGGTGAGGTCCCTGTGGGAACCAGTCACCTCATCCAGGTGAAGCCCAGGTGAGACCGCAGTCACCAGGTCAGGGTGAGGTCCAGAGGGGGACCAGAGTCACCAGGTCCAGGTGAGGCCCAGGTATATAAGAGAGTAACCAGGTCCCAATGATGCCCAGGTAAGGACCAGAGTCAACAGGTCCAGGTGAGGCCCAAATATGGATCAGAGTCATTTTGTTCCAGGTGAGGCCAGATGGAGACCACAGGAACCAGGTCCAGGAGAGCCCCATATGGGAACCAGAGCCACCAGATCCAGGTGAGGTCCAGGTGGGACCACAGTCACAAGGTCCAGGTGAGGCCCAGGTGGCAACAGGATTCACCAAGTCCAGGTGAGGCCCAGGTGGTGACCAGTCACCAGATCCAGGTGAGGACCAGCTAAGGACCAGATTCACCAGGTCCAAGTGAACCCCAAGGGGTGACCAGAGTCACCAGGTAAGGGTGAGGCCCAGAGGGGGAACCAGAGTAACCATTTTAGTTTGAGGCCCAGAATGGGACCAGAGGTCCCTGGTCAAAGTGAGGCCCAGGTGTGGAATAGAGTATCCAGGTCCCAATGATGCCTGGGTAAGGAACACAGTCACTAGGGCCATGCAGGGCCCAGATGGGGATCAGAATCACTAGGTCCTGGTGAGGCATAGAATAAGACCACAGTCACCAGTATCAGGTGAGCCCCTTGTGGGAACAAGAGCCACTCTATCCAGCTGAGTCCCAGGTCCATGTGAGGCCCACGTGAGGACCAGATTCATCAGGTCGAATTGAGGCATAGCTGGGGACAAGAGTCACCAGGTCTGGGTTAGGCCTAGGTGGGGCAAGATTCAGCAGTTCTGAGTTAGGTCAAAGTGGGGATGAGAGATACCAGGTCCAGGTGAGGCCAAACTGAGGACCAGAGTCACCAGATCCAGGTGAGGTCCATGTTGGAAAGAGAGTCACCAGGTCCAGGAGAGGTCCAGGTGGGGACCAGAGTCACCAGATCCAGGTGAAGTCCAGGTGGGGACCAGAGTCAACAGATCCAGGTGAAGCCCAGGTGGGGACCAGAGTCACCAGGTCCAGATGAGGCCCAGGTGAGGACCAGAGTTACCAGGTACACGTGAGGCCCCGGTGGAGATCAGAGGCAACAGGTCCATGTGAGGCCAGCTTGGGGACCATGGTCAACAGGTCTACTTGAGGCCCAGGTGTTGAACACAGTAACCAGGTCCAGGTGAGTCCCCGGTGGTGACAAGAGTCACCACGTCCAGGTGAGGCCCAGGTGGGGACCAGGATCACCGGGTACAGGGGAGGCCCTTGAAAGAACCAGAGTCAACAGTTCGAGGTGAGGTGCAGGTGGCAACCAGGGTCAGCAGGTCCACGTCAGGCCAAAGTGGGGTTCACAGTCACTAGGGCACGGTGAGACCCAGAGTGGGACCAGAGTCACCTGGTCCAGGTGAGGTCCAGTTGTGGAACACAGTCACCGGGTCCCAATTATGCCCAGTTGAGGACCATGGTCAACAGGGCCAGGTGAGGCCCAGATGGGGATCGGAGTCACCAAATCCAGGTGAAGCCCAGGTGGGGACCACAGTCACCAGATCCAGGGTAGTCTCAGGTACAGACCAGAATCACCAGGTCCAGGTGAGGTGCAGGTGGCAACCACACTCACCAGGTCCCAGTGAGGCCCTGGTGGGAACCAGAGTCACGAGGTACATGAGAAGCTAGAAACACTGCAGACACCAGGTCCACATGATGTCCATGTGGGAACGAAAATCACCAGTTACAGTTGAGGACCAGTTGGGGATCCGACTCACCAGGTCCAGGTGAGACCCAGGTGGGAACCAGTGTCACCATGTCCAGGTGTGGCCCAGGTGAAGACCAGAGTTAATAGGTCCAGCTGGGTCACTGTTAGTGAACAGTGTAACCATATCCTGATGCTACCCAGGTGGGTACCAGAGACACCAGGTCCTGGTGAGGCCCAGGTGGGACCAGAGACATGAGGTCCAGGTGAGGTCCCGATGGGAACCACAGTCACCAGGTCAGGTGAGGCCATGCTGAGGATCAGAGTCACCAGTTCCAGGTGAGGCCCAGGTGGAGCCAGAGTCACCTGGTACAGAAGAGGCCAAAGTCAGGACCAGAGTTACCAGGATCAGGTCAGTCCCAGTGGGGAATAGAGTAACCATCTCCCGATGATGCCCAGGTAGAACCAGAGTCACCAGGTCCAGATGAGGCGCAGGTGGGGAGCATATTCACAAGGTTCCGGTGAGGCCCAGTTGAGGACCAGAGACACCAGGTCTAGTTGAGGCCTAGAGGGGTACCAGATTCACCTGGTCCAGGTGACATCCAGATGGGGACCAGAGTCACCAGGTCAGGGTGAGGGCCAGAGGGGATCCAGAGTCATCATGTCCAGGTGAGGCTCAGGTGTGGAACAGAGTATCCAGGTCATAATGGTCCACAGGTGAGGACCAGAGTCACCAGATCTGGGTGAGGCCCAGTTAGGATCAGAGTCACCAGTTCCAGGTGAGGCCAAGAAGGAGTCCACAGCAATCAGGTCCAGGTGGGGAACAAAGTCACCAGGACTGGATGAGGCCCAGATGGGGACCAGATTCACCAGGTCCAGGTGAGACCCAGGTGGTGACCAGAGTTACCAGTTCTGGGTGAGGACCAGGTAAGGACCAGATTCACCAGGTCCAAGTGAGGCCCACGTGGGGACCTGTGTCACCAGGTATGGGTGAGGCCCAGGTGGCAACCCCACTCATCAGGTCCAGGTGAGGCCAACCTGCAGGCCAGAGTCACCAGATCCAGGTGAGGCCCTGGTGGGGACTGGAGTCACCAGGTAAATGTGAGTCTACAAGAACACCACAGTCACCGGGTCCAGGTGTGGGTCATGTGGGAACGAGACTCACCAGGTCCTGGTGAGACCCAGGTGGGGACCACAGTCACCAAGTCCAGATTGAGGCCTAGGTGGGGCCCAGAGTCATCAGGGCCAGGTGAGGCCAAAGTGTGGAGCTAAGTTATCAGGTCCAGTTGAGTCCCAGGTGAGGACCAGTCACCTCGTCCAGGTGAAGCCCACAAGAGTAGTGCCTCCAAGCTCAATCCCGCGACATCCTAGTAATTCCTGTCTTAGACTGGTGCTACATACTAAGTTCCATACTAGCTAATTGAACCCTACATCCAACGGCAACTTACATTCGAGAGTTGGGCTCACACTCATTCCTTCACAGTTCCACACTGCCTGCAGAATGTGTTGCCAACGTCTTCACCAGAGAAGCTTGTCAGAAGCTTGTGAGACGCAAGTGGAATAATGCAGGCCTGGAAGGTGTCTCCAGGTGGAGTAGAGTGGTACGCTTGGAACCTCCTGAGTTAGAATACTGCTGCGTTCTCAGGGCCAGAACTTCGAAAGGACGTCGTTTGATACGGGACACAAGTTTTGTGAGAGGCAAGTGTCTCCTAGCCCAATCCAACTTCTGAGTAATTCCTCCCTCAGAAGGGAGCTACATACGAACTTCCAAACCTGAGTACCTCGGTGAAAGCTGTCTCTCTGGGGAACTTCCTTCTGCGAGGTGAGCTGACACGCGGTCCTTCCCAGTTCCATACTGCCTGCAGATGCAGTTACGAACATCCTCACAAGACATGTTTGTCAGAAGCTCATGGGACGCAAGGGGCAAGCTGCAGGCTTCAACGGTTGTGTCTCCAGGTGCAGTAGAGTTTTGTTCATGGAACGACCTGACTTCCAACGCTGTAAAGTTTGAGTTAGGTTACGGGTTAGGGTTAGGGTTAGGGTCCTGTTTAAGCTTAGGGTTAGGGTTAGGGTTAGGGTTAGGGTTAGGGTTAAGGTTCAGGTTAGGGTTAGGGGTAGGCTACGGGTTAGGATTAGGGTTAGGGTACGGGTTAGGTTACGGGTTAGGTTACGGGTTAGGGTACGGGTTAGGGATCGGTTTAGGTTTACGGTTAGGGTTAGGGTACGGGTTAGGGTTAAAGTTAGGGTACTGTTTAGGATTAGGGTTAGGGTTTGGTTACGAGTTAGGGTTAGGGATAGGGTAAGGGATAAGGTTAGGATTAGGTTAGGGTTAAGGTTAGGATTAGGGATTGGGTTTCGTTAGGTTTAGGGTTGGGGTAAGATTAGGGTTAGGGTATGGGTTAGAGTTTGGGTTAGGGTACGGGTGAGGCTTAGGGTAAGCATTAGGGTACGGGTTAGGATTAGGGTACGGGTTAAGGTTAGGTTTAGGGTTAGGTTTAGGGTTAGTGTATGGGATAGGGTTAGGTTTAGGGTACTGTTCAGCGTTAGGGTTAGGGTTAGGGTTAGGTTACAGGTTAGGGTTATGGTTAGGGTTAGAGTACGGGTTAGGGTTAGAGTTAGAGTTTGGGTTATGTTTAGGGTTTGGGTTAGGGTTAGGCTACGGATTAGGGTTAGTGTTAGGGTTATGATTAGGGTTCGGTTTAGGCTTAGTTTAGGGTACAGATTAGGGTTAGGGTACGGGTTAGGGTTAGGGTGAGGGTACGGTTTAGAGATATGGTATGGATTATGGTACGGGTTAAGGTATGGGTTAGTGTACTGGTTATGGTTAGGGTTTGGGTTAGGTTTAGGGTTAGGGTTAGGGTACAAGATAGGGTTAGGTTTATGGTGTTAGGGTTTGAGTTAGGGTACAGGTTAGGGTTAGGGTTAGGGTAGGTTATGGTTAGGCTTAGTGTTAGGGTTAGGTTTCGGTTAGGGTTAGGGTTATGGGTCGGGTTAGTGTTTAGGGTTAGGGCTAGGGTTAGGGTACTGTTTAGGGTTAGGTATAGTGTTAGGTTTAGGTTACAGGTTAGGGTTAGCTTATGGGTTAGGGTTCGGGTTAGGGTATGGGATACGTTTTGGGTTAGGGTTAGGGAACGGGTTAGGGTTAGGGCTGGGGTTATGGTTAGGCTTAGGGTACGGGTTCAGGTTAGGGTTAGGGGTAGGGTATAGGTTTATTTATGGGTTAGGGTATGGGTACGGTTTCGGGTTAGTGTACGGGTTAGTGTTAGGGTTTGGTTTAGGGAACGGGATAGGATTAGGGTTTGGGTACGGGTTAGGGTACAGGTTAGGGTACAGGTTACGTTACGGTTTAGGGTTAGGGTACAGGTTAGAGTTAGGGTTCAGGTTAGGGTTAGGGTTAGGTTTAGGGTACGGGTTAGGTTTAGGGTCACTGTATGGGTTAGGGTACGGATTAGGGTTAGGGTTAGGGTATGGCTTAGGGTTAGGTTTAGGTTTAGGGTTAGGGTTAAGGTACATGTTAGGGTTAGGGTTAGGGCACTGTTTAGGGTTAGGGTTAGGGTTAGGTTTAGTTTATGGGTTAGGGTTAGAGTTAGGGTTAGTTTATGTGTTAGGGATACAGTTAGGGTGAGGGTTACGGTTAGGTTAGGTTTAGGGTTAGGTTTAGAGATAGGGTTAGGGTTATGGTTAGAGTTAGCGTTTGGTTTAGGGGTAGTTTTAGTGTTATGGTACGGGTTATGTTTAGGGTTAAGGTAGCGTAGGGTATAGGGTTAGGTTACGGGTTAGGGTTAATTTTAGGGTTAGGGTTAGGGTACTGGTTAGGGTTAGTGTTAGGGTACCATTAGGGTTAGTGTACGTGTTAGCGTTAGGGTTGGGGTTAGCGTAAGGGTTAGGGAACGGGTTAGGATTAGGGTTAGGTTATTGTTTGGGTTAGGGTCAGGGTTAGATTTAGGTTACGTGTTAGGGTTAGGGTATGGGTTAGTGTTAGGATACGGGTTAGGGTTCGTGTACGGGTTAAGGTTGGGGTTAGGGTATGGTTCAGGGTTAGGGTATGGATAAAGGTTAGGGTACGGGTTACGGTTAGTGTTCGATTAGGGTTAGGGTACGGGTTAGGGTATGGGTTAGGGTTAGGTTTAGGGTTAAGTGTTGAGTTTAAGGGTTACGGAGATCATTAGAGGTTAGGGTTAGGGGTTAGGGGTTCGGGTTAGGGGTAGTGTTAGCGTTAGGGTTAGGGTTAAGGTTTGGGGTTACTGATAGGGTTTGGGGTTAGGGTTAGGGTTTGGGTTATGGTTAGGGTTAAGGGTAGGGTTAAGGGTTAGGGTTAGGGTTAGTGGTTACGGGTTTTGGTTAGGGTTAGGGGTTAGGTTTTGGGTTAGGGTTAGGGTTCGGGTTAAGTGTTAGGGTTAAGGGTTAGGGTTAGGGGTAGGGTTAGGGGTTAGCGCTTAGGGGGTAGGGCTAGGGTTAGTGGTTAGGTGTTAGGGTTAGTGTTAGTGTTAGGGTTAAGGTTAGGGATTAAGGTTAGGGTTAGTGTTTAGGGTTGGGTTTGGGTTAGTGTTAGGATTAGGGTTAGGGTTAGGGTTAAGGTTTAGGGTTAAAGGTTAGGGTTAGGTTTAGGGTTAGTGGTTAGGGGTTCAGGTTAGGGTTAGGGGTAGGGGTAGGGGTTAATGTTAGGGTTAGGGGTTAGGGTTAGGTTTTGGTTTAGGGTTAGGGTTAGCGGTTAGGGTTAGGGTTAGGGTTAGGGGTTAGGGTTAGGGTTATGGTTAGGTATGTGTTAGTGTTAGGGTTAGGATACGGGTTAGGGTACGGGGTAGTGTTAGAGTACTAGTTAGGTTATGTTTAGGGGATGGGTTAGTGTATGGGTTAGGGGACGGTCTTAGGGTTAGGGTAAGGGTTAGGGTCTGGGTTAAGGTTGGGGTACAGCTTAGTGTTAGTGTACCTGTTAGGGTTAGGGTACGGGTTTAGTTAGGGTACGGGTTAAGTTTAGGGTTAGTGTTCGGGGTAGGGTTTGGGTTAGGGGTTAGGGTTAGGGTTAGCGTTACGGTTAGGGTTAGGGTTAGGGTTAGGTATTAGGGTTAAGGCTTAGGGTTAGGATAGGTTTAGTG
The DNA here is from genome assembly GCF_048164855.1 of Canis lupus baileyi. Classification (NCBI taxonomy): domain Eukaryota; kingdom Metazoa; phylum Chordata; class Mammalia; order Carnivora; family Canidae; genus Canis; species Canis lupus. Next base: position 62,791,145 of record NC_132855.1, on the reverse strand, counting down.
TTAGGGGTTAGGGGTTAAGGTTAGGGTTTCGATTCGATTCAATTTTTTTCGATTCGAATCGATTCGATTCAATTCTTTCAATTCGATTCTTATCGATTTGATTCTTTTCGATTAGATAGATTCTTTTCTATTCGATTCAATTTTATTCGATTCGATTCTTTTCGATTCGATTTGATTCGAGTCTTTTTGATTCGATTCGTTTCAATTCAATTCTTTTCAGTTCGATTCGATTCAAATCTTTTTGATGCGATTCAATTCGATTCTTTACGATTCGATTCGAATTTTTTCCTTTCGACTCGATTTTTTACGATTCGATTTGATTCTTATCCATTCGATTTGATTCGATTCTTTTCGATATGATTCGATTCTATTCTTTTCGATTTGATTCTCTTCGATTCAATTCGATTTGATCTTTTCGATTCGATTCGATTTTTTCGATTCGATTCCTTTTGATTCGATTCAATTCGATTAAAATCTTTCGTTTCGATTTGATTCTTTTTGATTCGGTTCGATTTTTTTCGATTCGATTTGATTCTTTTTGGTTTGATTCAATTCGATTCGAATGTTTTCGAATCAATTCTATTCTTTTCAATTCGATTCTATTCTTTTCGATTCGATTCTTTTCGATTCGATTTGATTCTTTTCGATTCGATTCGATTCAATTCTGTTCGATTTGATTCGATTCAATTCGATTCGATACTTTTCGATTCGATTCGATTCTTTTCGATTTGATCGCTTCTTTTCAATTCGATTCGATTCGATTTGATTCGATTCTTATCGATTCGATTCGATTATTTTGATTCAATTCGATGCTATTTGAATATTTTCGATTCGATTCGATTGCATTAGATTCGATTATTTTTTATTCAATTCGACTCGATAATTTTTTATTTGATTCGATTCATTTCTGTTCGATTCGATTATTTTCGATTCATTTGAATTCAATTTGATTATTTTCGATTCGACTTGATTGGATTCGATTCGATTATTTTCGACTTGATCCGATTATTTTTGATTCGATTGATTCTTTTTGTTTCGATTCGATTCTTTTCGATTCGATTCGATTCGATTATTTTCGATTCAATTCGGTTCGATTCGATTATTTTCAACTCAATTCGATCGATTCGGTTCAATTATTTTTGATTCGATTCGATTCGATTATTTTCGATTCAATTCGGTTCGATTCGATTATTTTCAACTCAATTCGATCGATTCGGTTCAATTATTTTCGATTCAATTCAATTCGATTATTTTCGATTCAATTCAATGCGAATCGATTATTTTCTATTAGATTCAATTCAATTATCTTCGATTTGATTTGATTCGATTATTTTCAATTCGATTCAATTTTATTATTTTCATTTCGATTCGATTCTATTATTTTCGATTCGATTCGTTTCGTATTGATTCGAATCATTTTGATTCAATTCGATTATTTTCGATTTGAATCGATTCTTTTCTTTTCGATTCGATTCTTTTCTATTTGGTTTGATATTTTCGATTCGAATCGACTCGAATCTTTTTGATTCAAGTATATAAGATTCAATCTGATTCTTTTCGATTCAATTTGATTCGATTCGATATGATTCTTTTTGATTTGATTCGATTCATTTTGATTCGACTCGGTTCTTTTCTATTCAATTCTTTTTGATTCAATTAAATACGATTCTATTCTTTTCGATTCGATTTGATTTGATTCTTTTTGATTCGATACGATTCGATTTGATTCTTTTCAATTTGATTCGATTCAATTCGATACTTTTCAATTCGATCATTTCGATCGATTCTTTTCATTTCGATTCGATTCTTTTCGATTCGATTCAATTCTTTTCAATTTGATTCGATTCGATCTTTTCGTTTCGATTTGATTCTTTTCTATTTTATTTGATTCGATTCATTTCAATTAGATTCGATACTGTTCGATTCGATTCTTTTCGATTCAAGTCGATTGGAATCAATTCGATTCTTTCGATTCTATTTGATTCGATTCGATACGATTCTTTTCGATTCGATTCTTTTTGGTCTGTCGATTCGATTTTTTTCGATTCAGTTCGATTCGATTCTTTTTTATTCGATTTGATTCTTTTCAATTTGATATGATTCGATTCGTTTCAATTTTTTTCGATTCGTGTCGATTCGAATCTATTCGATTCTTTTCTATTCAATTCGATTCGATTCTTTTTGATTCGATTCGATTCGATTCCATTTGATTCGATTCTTTTCGATTCGATACGATTCAATTCGATTCTTTTTGATTCGATTTTTTCGATTCGATTCTTTTCAATTCGATTCAATTCTTTTATTTTTTTATTTATTTCTGATAGTCACAGAGAGAGAGAGAGGCAGAGACATAGGCAGAGGGAGAAACAGGCTCCATGCACGGGGAGCCTGATGTGGGATTCGATCCCGGATTTCCAGGATCGCGCCCTGGGCCAAAGGCAGGCGCCAAACTGCTGGGCCACCCAGGTATCCCCGATTCGATTCTTTTAAATTTGATTCTTTTCGATTCGATTTGCTTCGCCTCTTGTTTCGATTCGATTATTTTGATTCAATTCGATTCGACTCTTTTCGTTTCGATTATATTCGATTCAATTTGATTCGATACGATTCCATTCTTTTCGATTCGATACCATTCGATTCGATTCTTCTCGAATCGATTCAATTCGATTCTTTTCGATTCGATTTGATTCTTTTCGATTTGATTCGATTCGATCATTTGGATTCAATTTGTTACATTTTGATTCGATTCTTTTCGATTCGATTCAATTCAATTCTTTTGGATTTAATTGGATTCGTTTAGATAATTTTTTATTCGATTCGATCCTTTTACCCTAGCTTTGATTTGATTCTACTCAATTCAATTCATTTCGATTCTTCTTGATTCAATTCTTTTTGATTCAGTTTGATTCTTTTCGATTCAATTTGATTCTTTTCGATTTGATTCGATTTGATCATTTGTATTCGATTTGTTACATTTTGATTCGGTTCTTTTCGATTCGATTCGATTCAATTCTTTTGGATTTAATTGGATTCATTTAGATAATTTTTGATTCGATTCGATTCTTTTACCCTAGCTTCGATTTGATTCTACTCGATTAAATTCATTTCGATTCTTCTTGATTCAATTCTTTTCGATTCTTTTTGATTCGGTTTGATTCTTTTCGATTCAATTCGATTCTTTTCGATTCAATTTGATTCGATTTAATTGTTTTTGAATCCATTTGATTCGATTCAATTATTTTCGATTCGACTCGATTTGATTCGATTCGATTATCGATTCGATTCAATTCCAATTATTTTCGATTCGATTCGATTCAATTATTTTTTATTCAATTCAATTCAATTATTTTCGATTCGATGCAATTTGATTCGATTCTTCTCATTTCAATTCAATTCGATTCTTTCGAATTCGATTCGATTCGATTCTTTTCGTTTCGATTCAATTTTTTTCGATTTGATTCAATTCTTTTCAATTCGATTTGATATTCTTCAATTCAATTCTTTTCGATTAATTTCGATTCGATTCAATTCCATTCGATTCGATTCTTTTCGATTCGATTCGATTCAATACGATTCGATCGATTCTTTTCGATGATTTTTTTGATTCGATTCCATTCTTTTTGATTCGATTGATTCGAATCTTTTATTTTATTTTATTTTTTAAATTTTTTATTTATTTATGATAGTCACAGAGAGAGAGACAGACACAGGCAGAGGGAGAAGCAGGCTCCATGCAGCGGAAGCCCGACGTGGGATTCGATCCCGGGTGTCCAGGATCGCGTCCTGGGCCAAAGGCAGGCCCCAAACCGCTGCGCCATTCAGGGATCCCCTGATTCGAATCTTTTAGATTTGATTTGATACGATTCTTTTCAATTCGATTTGATTCGATTCGATTCATTTCGATTCGTTTCGATTCTCTTTGATGTTTTTTGATTCGATCTTTTCAATCGATTTAATTCGATTCAATTCATTTTGATTCGATTTGATTCGAATTTTTCGATTCTATTCTTTTCAATTCGATTCTTTTCGATTTGATTCGATTCGATTTTTTTCTATTAGATTCTTTTTGATTCGATTCGACTTGACTCTTCGTTTCGATTTGATTCTTTTCGATTCGATTTGATTCTTTTCGTTTCGATTAGATTCTTTTCGATTAGATTCTTTTCGATTCGATTCGATTTGATTCTTCTCCATTCGATTCGATTTGATTCTTTTCGATTTGATTCGATAAGGTTCTTTTCGTTCGATTCAATTCTGTTCCATTCTATTCCATTCGATTCGATTCGATTCGATTGTTTTCAATTCGATTTTATTCGATTCTTTTCGTTTCGATTCGATTCTTTTCGATTTGATTCGATTCGATCATTTGGATTCAATTTGTTACATTTCGATTCGATTCTTTTCGATTACGTTCGATTCTACTCTTTTCAATTCGATTGGATTCTTTTCCATTTGATATGATTCCATTCGTTTCGATTTTTCGATTCGTTTCGATTCGAATCTATTCAATTATTTTTTTTAACATTTTTTAAAAAAATTTTATTTATTTATGATAGTCATCAGAGAGAGAGAGAGAGGCAGAGACACAGGCAGAGGAAGAAGCAGTCTCCATGCACCGGGAGCCGGATGTGGGATTCGATCCCGGGTCTCCAGGATTGCGCCCCGGGCCAAAGGCAGGCGCTAAACCGCTGCGCCACCCAGGGATCCCCTATTCGATTCTTTTCTATTCAATTCGATTCGATTGATTCTTTTCGATTCATTCGATTCCATTCCATTCGATTCGATTCTTTTCGATTCGATTCGATTCTTTTCGATTCGATTTTTTCGATTCCATTCTTTTCAATTCCATTCTTTTCGATTTGATTCTTTTCGTTTCAATTCGATTCGATTCTTTTCAATTTGATTCGATTCGATTCTTTTCGTTTCGATTAGATTCTCTTCGATTCGATTCTTTTCGATTCGATTCGATTTGATACAATTCAATTCTTTTCAATTCGATACCATTCAATTCGATTCTTCTCGAATCGATTCAATTCAATTCGATTCTTTTCGATTCGATTCTTTTTGATTTGATTCGATTCGATCATTTGGATTCGATTTGTTACATTTTGATTCGATTCTTTTCGATTCGATTCGATTCTTTTGGATTTAATTGGATTCGTTTAGATAATTTTTGATTCGATTCAATTCTTTCCCCCTAGCTTCGATTCGATTCTACTCGATTCAATTCATTTCGATTCTTCTTGATTCAATTCTTTTCGATTCTTTTGATTCGGTTTGATTCTTTTCGATTCAATTCGATTCTTTTCGATTTGATTCAATTCGATTGTTTTTTAATCCATTTGATTTGATTCGATTATTTTCGATTTGAGTCGATTTGATTCGATTCGATTATCGATTCGATTCAATTCCAATTATTTTCGATTCGATTCGATTCGATTCTTTTTTATTCAATTCGATTCAATTATTTTCGTTTCGATGCAATTCGATTCGATTCTTCTCATTCCAATTCAATTCGATTCTTTCGAATTCGATTCGATTCGATTCTTTTCGTTTCGATTCGATTCTTTTTGATTTGATTCAATTCTTTTCAATTTGATTTGATACTGTTCAATTCAATTCTTTTCAACTCAATTCAATTCGATTCGATTCTTTTCGATTAAATTCGATTCGATTCTTTTCGATTCGATTCGATTCTTTTTGATTCAATATGATTCGATCGATTCTTTTCAATATGAATCAATTCGATTCCATTCTTTTTGATTCGATTTGATTCGATTCCTTTAGATTTGATTTGATACGATTCTTTTCAATTCGATTCGATTCGTTTCGATTCATTTCGATTCTCTTTGATGTTTTTTGATTTGATCTTTTCAATCAATTTGATTCGATTCGATTCATTTCGATTCGATTCGATTCGAATTTTTCTATTCTATTCTTTTCAATTCGATTCTTTTCGATACGATTCGATTCGATTTTTTTCTATTCGATTCTTTTCGATTTGATTCAATTCGTCTCTTTTCGTTTTGATTCTATTCTTTTCGATTCGATTTGATTCTTTTCGTTTCGATTAGATTCTCTTCGATTCGATTCTTTTTGATTCAATTCTTTTCGATTCGATTCGATTTGATTCTTCTCCATTCGATTCGATTCGATTCTTTTCGATTCGATTCGATAAGATTCTTTTCATTCGATTCAATTCTGTTCGATTCTATTCTATTCTATTCGATTAGATTCGATTATTTTCAGTTCGATTCTATTCGATTCTTTTCGTTTCAATTCGATTTTTTTCGATTTGATTCGATTCGATCATTTGGATTCAATTTGTTACATTTCGATTCGATTCTTTTCGATTCAGTTCGATTAGATTCTTTTCAATTCAATTCGATTTGATTCGATTCTTTTCAATTCGATATGATTCGATTCGATTCTTTTCTATTCGATTCAACTCAACTTGATTCTATTAGATTCGATTTTTTCGATTCGATTCTTTTCAATTCGATTCGATATTTTCGATTCGATTCAATTCTTTTTTATTAGATTTCTTCGATTCTTTTCGATTCATTTCGATTCGATTTTTTTCATTTCGATTCGATAGTTTTTGGTTCGTTTCTTTTTGATTCGATTCGATTAGAATCTTATGATTCAAGTCTTTTTGATTCGAATTCCTTTCTTTACAAACGATTCGATTCGATTAGATTCTTTTCGATTCGATTCGATTCTTTTCCATTCGATTCGATATTTTCGATTCGATTCGACTCTTTATTAGATTTTTTCGATTCTTTCCTATTTGATTTGATTCGATTCTTTTCGATTTGATTTGATTCTTTTCTATTCGATACAATTCGATTTGATCCTTTTTGATTCGATTCTTTTCAATTCGATTCGATTCGATTCTTATATTCGATTCGATTTGATCTTTTTTCGATTCAATTCGATTCTCTCCGATTCGATTCGATTTTTTTCGATAGTTTTTTCCATTCGATAGTTTTCTATTCGTTTCTTTTCTATTCGATTCTATTCTTTTCGATTCGATTCGAATCTTTCTATTCGAGTGTTTTTGATTTGAATTCCTTTCTTTTCGAATCGATTCGATTTGATTCTTTTCGATTCGATTCGATTCTTTTTGATTCGATTCGATTCGATTCTTTTTGATTCAATTCGATTATTTTCACTTCCATTAGATTCGATTCTTTTGATTCGGTGCGATTCGATTCGATATTTTTCTATTCGATTCATTTAGATTCTTTTCGATTCTAGCCTCTTCTATATTAATTTCTTTCTTTTCGAATCAATTTGATTCGATTCTTTTCGATTTGATTCGATTCGATTCTTTTCGATTCGATTCAATTCTTTTCGATTTGATTTGATTCTTTTCGATTCAATTTGATTCGATTCTTTTCGATTCTATTCGATTCTTTTCTATTCGATTTGATTCGATTCGATCCTTTTCGATTCGATTCGATTCTTTTCGATTTGATTTGATTCTTTTCCATTCGATAAAATTTGATTCGATCCTTTCGATTCGATTAGATTCTTTTTGATTCGATTCGATTAGATTCTTATATTCGATTCCATTCGATCTTTTTTGATTCGATTCGATTCTCTTCGATACGATTCAATTCGATTTTTTTCATTTCCATTCGACAGTTTTCTATTCGTTTCTTTTCTATTTGATTTGATTCTATTCTTTTCTATTCAATTCGATTCGATTCGAATCTTTCTAATCGAATGTTTTTGATTTGAATTCCTTTCTTTTCGAATCGATTTGATTCTTTTTGATTCGTTTCGATTTGATTATTTTGATTCGATTCGATTTGATTCGATTATTTTCACTTCCATTCGATTCAATTCTTTTGATTTGGAGCAATTCGATTCGATTTTTTTCGATTCGTTTCGATTCGATTCTTTTCGATTCGATTCTTTTCGATTCGAATATCTTTCTTTTCAAATCGATTTGATTCGATTCTTTTCTTTTCGATTCGATTCGATTCTTTTCTATTTGATTTTATTTTTTTTATTTGATTCGATTCTTTTCGAGTCTCTTTGATTTGGTTTTTACGAATCGATTCCATTCTTTCGATTCAATCTTCGATTCGATTATTTTGGATTCGATTCTTTTCGATTCGATTCGATTCCTTTCTTTTTTTTTCGATTCGATTCTTTTCGAATCGATTTCTTTTCGATTCGATTCGATTCAGTTCTTTTCTATTCTTTTCAATTCGATTGGATTCGATTATTTTCTATTTGATTCAATTCAATTCGATTTGTTTCTTTCTAAACAATTCAATTCTTTTCGATTCCACTCCTTTCGACTCGATTCATTTGGATTCGATTATTTTCGATTCGATTCGATTCTTTTTGATTCAATTCGATTTGATTCTTTTTAATTCATTTCTTTTTGATTCCATTCGAATGTTTTTGGTTCGATTAGATTCTTTTCGATTGAATTCGATTCGATTTAAAACTCTACGATTCGATTGTTTTCGATTGGATTCGATTATTTTCGATTCGATTCAATTCAATTCTTTTCGATTCGATTTGATTCTTTTTGATTCGATTCGATGTTTTTCTATTCGATTCTTTTTTATTTGATTTGTTTCGATTATTTTCTATTCTATTTGATTCGATTCTTTTCGATTCATTTCGATTTTTTTTGATTTGTTTAGAATTGATTAGATCCTTTTCGATTCGATTCAATTCGATTTTTTTGATTCGATACGATTTTTTTCTTTTTGATATGATAGTTTTCGATTAGTTTCTTTTCGATTCTATTCGATTCGATTCTTTTTGTTTCGGTTAGATTTGATTCGAATCTATCGATTCGAGTCTTTTTGAGTCGAATTCCTTTCTTTTAAAATTGATTCCATTCAATTCTATTCGATTCGATTCAATTCGATTCGTTTTTTCTGAAACAATTCGATTCTTTTTGATTCCACTTTTTTTCGATTAGATTCATTTGGATTTGATAGTTTTCGATTCGATTAGATTCTATTCTTTTCGAATCGATTCGATTCAATTCTTTTTGATTCGTTTCTTTTTGAAACCATTCGAATCTTTTCGGTTCGATCAGATTCTTTTCGATTCAATGCGATTCGATTCGAAACTCTTCGATTCAATTGTTTTCGATTCGATTGGATTCGTTTGTTTTCGATTCGATTTGATTCAATTCTTTTCGATTAGATTTGATTCTTTTCAATTCGATTCGATTTTTTCTATGCGATTCTTTTTTATTTGATTTATTTCGATTATTTCCTATTCGATTCGATTCTTTTTGATTCGATTCGATTCTTTTTGATTCGTTTAGAATTGATTAGATCCTTTTCGATATAATTCGATTCGATTTTTTTGATTCGATACGATTTTTTTCTTTTCGATATGATAGTTTTCAATTAGTTTCTTTTTGATTCTATTCGATTCGATTCTTTTGGTTTCGATTTGATTTGATTCGAATCTTTCGATTCGAGTCTTTTCAATTCGAATTCCTTTCTTTTAAAATCAATTCGATTCAATTCTTTTCGATTCGATTCACTTCGATTCATTTTTTCTGAAACAATTCGATTCTTTTTGATTCCATTCTTTTCGATTAGATTCATTTGGATTCGAAACTTTTCGATTCGATTAGATTCGATTCTAATGAATCGATTCGATTCGATTCTTTTTGATTCGTTTCTTTTTGATTCCATTCGAATCTTCTTGGTTCGATTAGATTCTTTTCGATTCAATTCGATTCGAATGGAAACTCTTCGATTGAATTCTTTTCAATTCGATTCTTTTTGATTCGATTCGATTCGATCCTTTTCGATTCGATTCAATTCATTTCTTTTCGATTCGAATTTTTCTATTCAATTCCTTTTTATTTGATTTGTTTCAAATATTTTCGATTCGATACGATTCTTTTCAATTCGATGCGATTCGATCCTTTTGGATTCGATTCGATTCAATTCCATTTTTTTCGTATCGATACGATAGTTTCCGATTCTTTTCGATTCTATTCGATGGGATTCTATTTGTTTCGATTCCATTTGCATGTGGAAGTATCAGGCTTGTACTCAACATTATCAGAGTTGAATATAGCGATTTCAAACGGCCTTCTTCAATCAGAGTGTAGCTAGTTTCTAACTCCAATGTACGAGTGGGTAACAGACATCAGCCTCCCAGGCGTACACACTTTTGAGAGTTGAGCTTATGGCCTGTACTTCCCACATCCTCCTCCAGGTACACTGCGCTGGTAACAGGCCTAGGCTCTATGCATGACTGAAGTGTTGTGAGAGATAAGACGAAAGTCCCGGCACACAAGAATAGGGCCTCGAAGCTCAATCCTGCGATTTCCTAGTAATTCATGTCTTAGGTGCTACATACTAAGTTCCATACGTGAGAGCTAGCTGAACCCCAAGTCCAAAAGCATCTCTCTTCCAAGAGTTGAGTTCACACCAAAACCCTCACAGTTCCACATTGCCTGCAGAATGAGTTTTGAACATCTTCACCAGAGACGTTTGTCAGAAGCTTGTGAGAAGCAAGTGGAATAATGCAGGCCTGGAAGGTGTCTGCAAGTGCAGTAGAGTGGTATTCTTCGAACTTCCTGAGTTAGAAGACTGCTATGATCTTACGGCCATTAGAACGCAGCCAGTTGAAAGCTGGCTTCTAGGCATGCTCTCTTGTGAGAGTTGAGCTCTGGGCAGGACCCTCCCGCATCCTGCCTGCCCATACTCATACCTGCTAACATCCTTAAGTGAGATGATGGGAGAGGTTGGAGAAATGCAAGTGGAAGCGCCAGGACTGTACTCATATCCATCTGACTTCAATACAGCGATTGCCAACGTCCTTGTTCAATTACAGTGTAGCTTGGGTATACCTCGCTTCGATAAGTGTTTAGCAGACATCAGCCTACAAAGCATACACATTGCTGAGAGTTGAGCTTATGGCATGTACCTCCCCAATCCTGACTGCCTGAAAGTTCGGCTTCCACAGCATTTCGTTGTATACGGGAGAGAAGCGGAGTATAAACCAAGTGTCTCCCTTGTCAATATCGCGCCTAGCGGACAGCTGCCTACTAGGCATGCACACTCCTTTGGCTTGAGCTTACCTTCCACATGCTGACTGCCTGTACACTTCACTTCCAAAGGATTTCGTTTGATACGGGATGCAATTTTTGCAAGAGCCAAGTGTCTCTTAGTTCAATCCAGCGACTTCTGAGGAATTCCTGCCTAAGACGGGAGCTACATACTAACTTCCAACCTGAGAACGTAGCTGAAAGCTCTCTTGGGGAACTTCCCGCTCGGAGATAAGCTGAAACATGGTCCTTCCCAGTTCCACACTGCCTGCAGATACAGTTACGAACATCCTCACTAGACATGTTTGTCAGAAGCTCATGGGATGCAAGGGCCAGCGGCAGGCTTCAATGGTTTTGTCTCCAGGTGCAGTAGAGCGGTAGTCATGGAACGTCCCACCTTACAATGCTGCTACATTCTCACGGCCATCAGAACGAGCTAGTAGAAAGCTGGCTTCTAGGCATGCTTCCTTCTGAGGCTGAGTTCAGGGCAAGACCATCTTGCATCCTGCCTGCCCGTAGACGTAACTGCTAATATCCTTATGTTAGGTGCTGGGAGAGGGTGGCGAAATGCATGTGAAAGTGTCAGGCCTGTACTCACGATTATCTGAGTTGAATACAGCAATTTCAAACAGCCTTCTTCAAAGAGTGTAGCTAGTTTCTAACTCCCATGAATGAGTGGGTAGCAGACATCTGCCTCCCAGGCTACACACTTTTGAGAGTTGAGCTTATGGCCTGTACTTCCCACATCCTGCCTGCAGGTACATTTCGCTGCAAACAGGCCTAGGCTCGATGCGTGACTGAAGTGCTGTGAGAGGTAAGTGGAAAGTCTCGGCACACAAGACTAGTGCCTCCAAGCTCAATCCAGCGATTCCCAGTAATTCCTGTCTTAGACAGGTGCTACATACTAAATTCCATACGAGAGAAGCTAGCTGAACCCCGAGTCCAAAAGCATCTCTGTTTTGAGAGTTAAGCTCACACGCAGTCCCTCACAGTTCCACACTGCCTGCAGAATGAGTTTTCAAAATCTTCACCTGAGACGTTTGTCAGAAGCTTGTGAGACACAAGTGGAATAAGGCAGGCCTGGAAGGTGTCTCCAGGTGCAGTAGAGTGGTATTCTTCGAACCTCCTGAGTTAGAAGACTGCTTTAGTCTCACAGCCATTAGAACGCAGCTGGTTGAAAGCTGGCTTCTAGGCATGCTCTCTTGTGAGAGCGGAGCTCAGGGCAAGACTCTCCCCCATCCTGCCTGCCCATAGTCATAGCTGCTAACATCCTTAAGTGAGGTGCTGGGAGAGGTTGGAGAAATGCGAGTGGAAGTGTCAGGACTCTACTCACGTGTATCTGAGTTCAATACAGCGATTGCCAATGTCCTTGTTCAATTAGAGTGCAGCTGGGGTATACCTCGCCTCAATAAGTGTCTGGCAGACATCAGCCTGCAAAGCATACACACTTCTGAGAGTTGAGCTTATGGTCTCTACCTCCTCCATCCTGACTGCCTGTACGTTTCGCTTCCACAGCATTTCGTTGTATGCGGGAGAGTAGCAGAGTGAGAACCAAGTGTCTGCCTTGTCAATTTTGCGCCTAGAGGACAGCTGCCTCCAAGGCATGACCACTCCAATGGATTGAGCTTAGGACTTGAACCTCCACATGCTCACCGCCTGTATGCTTCGCTTCCAAAGGATTTCTTTCAATACGGGACACAAGTTTTGCAAGACGCAAATGTGTCTTAGTTCAAACCACAACTTACGAGGAATTCCCCCTCAGATGGGAGCTACATACTAACTTCCAAACATGAATACCTAGCTGAAAGCTCTCTCTCTGCGGAATATCCCTCTCAGAGATGAGCTGAAACAGTCTTTCCCAGTTTCTCACTGCCTGCAGATACAGTTACAAACATCCTCACTAGACATGTTTGTTAGAAGCTTATGGGACACAAGGGGCAAGCTGCAGGCTTAAAGTTTGTGTCCTCAGGTGCAGTAAAGTGGTATTCATGGAACATCCAGAATTACAATGATGCCACTTTCCCATGGCCATCAGAACGCAGTTAGTAGAAAGCTGGCTTCGGGGCATGCCTCGTTTTGAAAGCTGAGCTCAGGGCAGGACCCTCCCGCATCCTGCCTGCTCGTAGTCATAGCTGCTAACATCCTTATGTTAGGTGCTGTGAGAGGTTAGAGAAATGCAAGTGGAAGTGTCAGGGGTGTACTCACGTGCCTCTGACTTCAATACAGCGATTGCCACATCCTTGTTCAATTAGAGTGTAACTCGTGTATACCTCGCCTTGATATGTGTCTAGCAGACATCAGCCTGCAAAGCATACACACTTCTGAGAGTTGAGCTTATGGCCTGTACGTTCTGCTTCCACAGCATTTCGTTGTATCGGGAGAGTAGCAGAGTGAGAACCAAGTGTCTGCCTTGTCAATTTTGCGCCTAGCCGACAGCTGCCTGCAAGGCATGCACACTCCTTTGGATTGAGCTTAGGAATTGAATCTCCCACATGCTGACTGCCTGTACGCCTCGCTTCCAAACGATTTCATTCGATACGGGACCCAAGTTTTGCGAGAGGCAAATGTGTCTTAGTTCAATCCAGCAACTTCTGAAGAATTGCTCCCTCAGATGGGAGCTACATACTAACTTCCAAACCTGAAACCTAGCTGGAAGCTCTCTCTCTGGGGAATTTCCTTCTGTGAGAAGAACTGACACGCCATTCTTCCCACTTCCACACTGCCTACAGATGCAGTTATGTACATCCTCACTAGACATGTTTTCAGAAGCTCACGGGACACAAGGGCCAGCTTCAGGCTTCAATGGTTGTGTCTCCAGATGCATTAGAGCGGTATTCATTGTAAGCGTACCGCCTTACAATGCTGCTACATTCACAAAGCCATCAAAAGGAGCTAGTAGATAGCTGGTTTTTAGGCATGCTTCCTTTTGAGAGCTAAGATCAGGTCAGGACCCTCCCTCATCCTGCCTGCCTGTAGACGTAACTGCTAATATGCTTATGTTAGGTGCCGCATGCTAACTGCCTGTAGACATAGGTCCTAGCATCCTTATGTTAGGTACTGGAAGGGGTTGTGTGAAAAGCCTGTGGAAGTGACAGGCCTGTACTCTCGTGTATCTGAGTTCAGTACAGCGATTGCCAACGTCCTTGTTCAATTCGAGTGTAGCTCAGTTCTAGCTCCCCTGTATAAGTGTCTAGCAGACATCGGCCTGCAAAGCATACACACTTCTGAGAGTTGAGCTCATGGCCTTTACCTCGGCCATCCTGACTGCCTGTTGGTCTGCTTCCACAGCATTTCGTTGTATGCGGGACAGTAGCGAAGTGAGAACCAAGTGTCTGCCTTGTCAATTTCGCGCCTAGCAGACGGCTGCCTCCAAGGCATGCACATTCCTTTGGATTGAGCTTTTGGCTTGTACCTCCCACACGCTGACTGCCTGTACGCTTTGCTTCCAAAGGATTTGGTTCGATACAGGATGCAAGCTTTGTGAGTGGCAAGTGTCTCTTAGCTCAATCCAGCAACTTCTGAGGAATTCCTCTCTCAGAAGGGAGCTACTAACTAACTTCGAAACCTGAGTAACTCCTTGAAAGCTGTCTCTCTGGGGAATTTCCTTCTGCGGGGTGAGCTGACACGCTGTCCTTCCCAGTTCCACAATGCCTGCACATGGAGTTACGAATATCCTCACTAGACATGTTTGTCAGAAGTTCGTGGGATGCAAGGGGCAAGCTGAAGGCTGCAATGCTTGCGTCTCCAGGTGCGGAAGAGCGGTATTGTCAGAACGTCCTGCGTTACAATGCTGCTACCTTCTCACGGCGATAGCAACTCAGCTAGTGGAAATCTAGCTTGCAGGCATGCTTCCTTTTGAGAGCAGAGCTCAGGGCAGGACCCTTCCGCATCCTGACTCAGTCTAGACATAGCTGCTAACATCCTTATATTAGTGGCTGAGAGAGGTTGCGGGAAAAGCATGTGTAAGCATTGGGCCTGAACTCCTGTGTGTCTGAGTTGAATACAGCGATTTCCAATGGCCTACTTCAATCAGAGTGTAGCTAGGTTCCAACTCCCATATCAGAGTGGGTAGCAGACATCTGCCATCCATGCATACACACTTCTGAGAGTTGAGCTTTTGGCCTGTACCTCCACATCCAGCCTGCTGGTACCCTTCGCTTCTAAACGGCCTAAGCCTGCTATTTGACAGAAGTGTTGGGAGAGGTAATTGGAATCTCCCGGCACACAAGACTAGTGCCTCCAAGCTCAATCCAGCGATTTCCCAGTAATTCCTGTGGTAGACTGCTGCTACATACTAAGTACCATACGTGAGAAGGTAGCTGAACGCCTTGTCTAAAAGCATCTTACTTCTGAGAGTTGAGCTCACCTACAGTCCCTCACAGTTTCACACTGCCTGCAGAGTGAGTTTCGCAGGTCTTCACCAGAGACGTTTGCCACAGGCTTCTAAGACGCAAGTTAACAATGCAGACCTGGAGGGTATCTCCAGGTGCAGTAGAGTGCTAATCTTGGAACCTCCTGACTCAGAATACTGCTACCTTCACACTGCCATGAGAATGCAGCTAGTTGAGAGCTGGCTTCTAGGCATGCTTCCCTGGGAGTGCTGAGGACAGGGCAGAACCCTCACGCATCCTGCCTGACTGTAGGCGTAGCTGCTAACATCCTAATGTTAGTGGCTGAGAGAGGTTGTGGAAAAAGCATGTGTAAGCATTGGGCCTGAACTCCTGTGTATCTGAGTTGAATACAGCGATTTCCAATGGCCTTCTTCAGAGTGTAGCTAGGTTCCAACTCCATGTCAGAATGCGTAGCAGACATCTGCCTCCCATGCATACACACTTCTGAGAGTTGAGCTGATGGCCTGTACCTCCACATCCAGCCTGCTGGTACCCTTCGCTTCTAAAAGGCCTAGGCTCGCTGTTTGACGGAAGTGTTGGGAGAGGTAACTGGAATCTCCCGGTACACAACACTCGTGCCTCCAAGCTCAATCCAGCGATTTCCTAGTAATTCCTGGGGTAGACTGGTGCTACATACTAAGTTCCATATGTGAGAAGGTAGCTGAACGCCTTGTCCAAAATCATCTTACTTCTGAGAGTTGAGCTCACCCTCAGTCCCTCACAGTTCCACACTGCCTGCAGAGTGAGTTTCGCACGTCTTCACCAGAGACGTTTGCCAGAGGCTATGAGACGCAAGTTAACAATGCAGACCTGGAGGGTATCTCCAGGTGCAGTAGAGTGGTAATCTGGGAACCTCCTGTCTCAGAATACTGCTACCTTCACCCTGCCATAAGAATGCAGCTAGTTGACAGGTGGCTTCAAGGCATGCTTCCCTGTGAGAGCTAAGGACAGGGCACAACCCTCCCGCATCCTGCTTGACTGTAGAAGGAGCTGCTAACGTCCTCATGTTAGTGGCAGGGAAAGGTTGTGAGAAAAGCATGTGGAATCGTTGTGCCTGAACCCACGTGTATCTGAGTTGAATACAGCGATTTCCAAAGTCCTTCTTCATCAGAGTGTAGCTAGGTTCCCACTCGCATGTCCGAGTGGGTAGCAGATATCTGCCTCCCATGCATACCCACTTCTGAGAGTTGAGCTTATGGCCTGTAACCCTACCTCCTGCCTGCAACTACCTTTCGCTTCCAAAAGGCTTAGGCTCGCTGCTTCACCGAAGTGTTGGGAGAGGTAACTGGAATCTCCCGGCACACAAGACTAGTGCCTCCAAGCTCAATCCAGCGATTTCCCAGTAATTCCTGGGGTAGACTGGTGCTACATACTAAGTTCCATATGTGAGAAGGTAGCTGAACGCCTTGTCCAAAATCATCTTACTGCTGAGAGTTGAGCTCACCCTCAGTCCCTCACAGTTCCACACTGCCTGCAGAGTGAGTTTCCCACGTCTTCACCAGAGACTTTTGCCAGAGGCCTCTGAGACGCAAGTTAACAATGCAGACCTGGAGGGTATCTCCAGGTGCCGGAGAGTGGCAATCTGGGAACCTCCTTACTCAGAATACTGCTACCTTCACACTGTCATAAGAATGCAGCTAGTTGAGAGCTGGCTTCTAGGCATGCTTCCCTGTGAGAGTTGAGGACAGGGCAGAACCCTCCCGCATCCTGCCTGACTGTAGACGTACCTGCTAACCTCCTTATGTTAGTGGCTGGGATAGGTTGTGGGAAAAGCATGTGTAAGCATTGGGCCTGAACTCCCGTGTATCTGAGTTGAATACAGCGATTTCCAACATCCTTCTTCAATAGGAGTGTAGCTAGGTTCCAACTCCCATGTCCGAGTGGGTAGCAGACATCTGCCTCCCATGCATACACACTTCTGAGAGTTGAGCTCATGGCCTGTAACCCTACATCGTGCCTGCTGCTACCTTTCGCTTCCAAAAGGCCTAGGCTCGCTGCTTGACGCAAGTGTTGGGAGAGGTAACTGGAATCTCCCGGCACACAAGACGAGTGCCTCCAAGCTCAATCAAGCGATTTCCTAGTAATTCCTGGGGTAGACTGGTGCTACATACTAAGTTCCATATGTGAAAAGGTAGCTGAACGCCTTGTCCAAAAACATCTTACTTCTGAGAGTTGAGCTCACCCTCAGTCCCTCACAGTTCCACACTGCCTGCAGAGTGAGTTTCGCACGTCTTCACCAGAGACGTTTGCCAGAGGCTTCTGAGACACAAGTTAACAATGCAGACCTGGAGGGTATCTCCAGGTGCAGTAGAGTGGTAATCTTGGAACCTCCTGACTCAGAATACTGCTACCTTCACACTGCCATAAGAATGCAGCTAGTTGAGAGCTGGCTTCTAGGCATGCTTTACTGGGAGTGCTGAGGACAGGGCAGAACCCTCCCGCATCCTGCCTGACTGTAGGCGTGGTTGCTCACATCCTAAAGTGAGTGGCTGAGAGAGGTTGAGGGAAAAGCATGTGTAAGCATTGGGCCTGAACTCCTGTGTAACTGAGTTGAATACAGCGATTTCCAATGGCCTTCTTCAATCAGAGTGTAGCTAGGTTCCTACTCCCAAGTCAGAATGGGGAGCAATCTGACTTCCATGCATACACACTTCTGAGAGTTGAGCTTATGGCCTGTAACCCTACATCCTGCCTAACGCTACCTTTCGCTTTCAAAAGGCCTAGGCTCGCTGCTTCACGCAAGTGTTGGGAGAGGTAACTGGAATCTCCCGGCACACAAGACTAGTGCCTCCAAGCTCAATCCAGCGATTTCCCAGTAATTCCTTGGTAGACTGGTGCTACATACTAAGTTCCATATGTGAGAAGGTAGCTGAACGACTTGTCCAAAATCATCTTACTGCTGAGAGTTGAGCTCACCCTCAGTCCCTCACAGTTCCACACTGCCTGCAGAGTGAGTTTCGCACGTCTTCACCAGAGACGTTTGCCAGAGGCTATGAGACGCAAGTTAACAATGCAGACCTGGAGGGTATCTCCAGGTGCAGTAGAGTGGTAATCTGGGAACCTCCTGTCTCAGAATACTGCTACCTTCACCCTGCCATAAGAATGCAGCTAGTTGACAGCTGGCTTCAAGGCATGCTTCCCTGTGAGAGCTAAGGACAGGGCACAACCCTCCCGCATCCTGCTTGACTGTAGAAGGAGCTGCTAACGTCCTCATGTTAATGGCAGGGAAAGGTTGTGAGAAAAGCATGTGGAATCGTTGTGCCTGAACCCACGTGTATCTGAGTTGAATACAGCGATTTCCAAAGTCCTTCTTCATCAGAGTGTAGCTAGGTTCCCACTCGCATGTCCGAGTGGGTAGCAGACATCTGCCTCCCATGCATACCCACTTCTGAGAGTTGAGCTTATGGCCTGTAACCCTACCTCCTGCCTGCAGCTACCTTTCGCTTCCAAAAGGCCTAGGCTCGCTGCTTCACCGAAGTGTTGGGAGAGGTAACTGGAATCTGCCGGCACACAAGACTAGTGCCTCCAAGCTCAATCCAGCGATTTCCTAGTATTTCCTAGGGTAGACTGGTGCTACATACTAAGTTCCATATGTGAGAAGGTAGCTGAACGCCTTGTCCAAAATCATCTTACTGCTGAGAGTTGAGCTCACCCTCAGTCCCTCACAGTTCCACACTGCCTGCAGAGTGAGTTTCCCACGTCTTCACCAGAGACTTTTGCCAGAGGCCTCTGAGACGCAAGTTAACAATGCAGACCTGGACGGTATCTCCAGGTGCCGGAGAGTGGCAATCTGGGAACCTCCTTACTCAGAATACTGCTACCTTCACACTGTCATAAGAATGCAGCTAGTTGAGAGCTGGCTTCTAGGCATGCTTCCCTGTGAGAGTTGAGGACAGGGCAGAACCCTCCCGCATCCTGCCTGACTGTAGACGTACCTGCTAACCTCCTTATGTTAGTGGCTGGGATAGGTTGTGGAAAAGCATGTGTAAGCATTGGGCCTGAACTCCCGTGTATCTGAGTTGAATACAGCGATTTCCAACATCCTTCTTCAATAGGAGTGTAGCTAGGTTCCAACTCCCATGTCCGAGTGGGTAGCAGACATCTGCCTCCCATGCATACACACTTCTGAGAGTTGAGCTCATGGCCTGTAACCCTACATCGTGCCTGCCGCTACCTTTCGCTTCCAAAAGGCCTAGGCTCGCTGCTTGACGCAAGTGTTGGGAGAGGTAACTGGAATCTCCCGGCACACAAGACGAGTGCCTCCAAGCTCAATCCAGCGATTTCCCAGTAATTCCTGTGGTAGGCTGGTGCTACATACTAAGTTCCATACGTCAGAAGGTAGCTGAACACCTCGTCCAAAAGCATCTTACTTCTGAGAGTTGAGCTCACCCTCAGTCCCTCACAGTTCCACACTGCCTGCAGAGTGAGTTTCGCAGGTCTTCACCAGAGACGTTTGCCACAGGCTTCTGAGACGCAAGTTAACAATGCAGACCTGGAGGGTATCTCCAGGTGCAGTAGAGTGGTAATCTTGGAACCTCCTGACTCAGAATACTGCTACCTTCACACTGCCATAAGAATGCAGCTAGTTGAGAGCTGGCTTCTAGGCATGCTTTACTGGGAGTGCTGAGGACAGGGCAGAACCCTCCCGCATCCTGCCTGACTGTAGGCGTGGTTGCTCACATCCTAAAGTGAGTGGCTGAGAGAGGTTGAGGGAAAAGCATGTGTAAGCATTGGGCCTGAACTCCTGTGTAACTGAGTTGAATACAGCGATTTCCAATGGCCTTCTTCAATCAGAGTGTAGCTAGGTTCCTACTCCCAAGTCAGAATGGGGAGCAATCTGACTTCCATGCATACACACTTCTGAGAGTTGAGCTTATGGCCTGTAACCCTACATCCTGCCTAACGCTACCTTTCGCTTCCAAAAGGCCTAGGCTCGCTGCTTCACGCAAGTGTTGGGAGAGGTAACTGGAATCTCCCGGCACACAAGACTAGTGCCTCCAAGCTCAATCCAGCGATTTCCCAGTAATTCCTTGGTAGACTGGTGCTACATACTAAGTTCCATATGTGAGAAGGTAGCTGAACGACTTGTCCAAAATCATCTTACTGCTGAGAGTTGAGCTCACCCTCAGTCCCTCACAGTTCCACACTGCCTGCAGAGTGAGTTTCGCACGTCTTCACCAGAGACGTTTGCCAGAGGCTATGAGACGCAAGTTAACAATGCAGACCTGGAGGGTATCTCCAGGTGCAGTAGAGTGGTAATCTGGGAACCTCCTGTCTCAGAATACTGCTACCTTCACCCTGCCATAAGAATGCAGCTAGTTGACAGCTGGCTTCAAGGCATGCTTCCCTGTGAGAGCTAAGGACAGGGCACAACCCTCCCGCATCCTGCTTGACTGTAGAAGGAGCTGCTAACGTCCTCATGTTAATGGCAGGGAAAGGTTGTGAGAAAAGCATGTGGAATCGTTGTGCCTGAACCCACGTGTATCTGAGTTGAATACAGCGATTTCCAAAGTCCTTCTTCATCAGAGTGTAGCTAGGTTCCCACTCGCATGTCCGAGTGGGTAGCAGACATCTGCCTCCCATGCATACCCACTTCTGAGAGTTGAGCTTATGGCCTGTAACCCTACCTCCTGCCTGCAGCTACCTTTCGCTTCCAAAAGGCCTAGGCTCGCTGCTTCACCGAAGTGTTGGGAGAGGTAACTGGAATCTGCCGGCACACAAGACTAGTGCCTCCAAGCTCAATCCAGCGATTTCCTAGTATTTCCTAGGGTAGACTGGTGCTACATACTAAGTTCCATATGTGAGAAGGTAGCTGAACGCCTTGTCCAAAATCATCTTACTGCTGAGAGTTGAGCTCACCCTCAGTCCCTCACAGTTCCACACTGCCTGCAGAGTGAGTTTCCCACGTCTTCACCAGAGACTTTTGCCAGAGGCCTCTGAGACGCAAGTTAACAATGCAGACCTGGACGGTATCTCCAGGTGCCGGAGAGTGGCAATCTGGGAACCTCCTTACTCAGAATACTGCTACCTTCACACTGTCATAAGAATGCAGCTAGTTGAGAGCTGGCTTCTAGGCATGCTTCCCTGTGAGAGTTGAGGACAGGGCAGAACCCTCCCGCATCCTGCCTGACTGTAGACGTACCTGCTAACCTCCTTATGTTAGTGGCTGGGATAGGTTGTGGAAAAGCATGTGTAAGCATTGGGCCTGAACTCCCGTGTATCTGAGTTGAATACAGCGATTTCCAACATCCTTCTTCAATAGGAGTGTAGCTAGGTTCCAACTCCCATGTCCGAGTGGGTAGCAGACATCTGCCTCCCATGCATACACACTTCTGAGAGTTGAGCTCATGGCCTGTAACCCTACATCGTGCCTGCTGCTACCTTTCGCTTCCAAAAGGCCTAGGCTCGCTGCTTGACGCAAGTGTTGGGAGAGGTAACTGGAATCTCCCGGCACACAAGACGAGTGCCTCCAAGCTCAATCCAGCGATTTCCCAGTAATTCCTGTGGTAGGCTGGTGCTACATACTAAGTTCCATACGTCAGAAGGTAGCTGAACACCTCGTCCAAAAGCATCTTACTTCTGAGAGTTGAGCTCACCCTCAGTCCCTCACAGTTCCACACTGCCTGCAGAGTGAGTTTCGCAGGTCTTCACCAGAGACGTTTGCCACAGGCTTCTGAGACGCAAGTTAACAATGCAGACCTGGAGGGTATCTCCAGGTGCAGTAGAGTGGTAATCTTGGAACCTCCTGACTCAGAATACTGCTACCTTCACACTGCCATAAGAATGCAGCTAGTTGAGAGCTGGCTTCTAGGCATGCTTTACTGGGAGTGCTGAGGACAGGGCAGAACCCTCCCGCATCCTGCCTGACTGTAGGCGTGGTTGCTCACATCCTAAAGTGAGTGGCTGAGAGAGGTTGAGGGAAAAGCATGTGTAAGCATTGGGCCTGAACTCCTGTGTAACTGAGTTGAATACAGCGATTTCCAATGGCCTTCTTCAATCAGAGTGTAGCTAGGTTCCTACTCCCAAGTCAGAATGGGGAGCAATCTGACTTCCATGCATACACACTTCTGAGAGTTGAGCTTATGGCCTGTAACCCTACATCCTGCCTAACGCTACCTTTCGCTTCCAAAAGGCCTAGGCTCGCTGCTTCACGCAAGTGTTGGGAGAGGTAACTGGAATCTCCCGGCACACAAGACTAGTGCCTCCAAGCTCAATCCAGCGATTTCCCAGTAATTCCTAGGGTAGACTGGTGCTACATACTAAGTTCCATATGTGAGAAGGTAGCTGAACGACTTGTCCAAAATCATCTTACTGCTGAGAGTTGAGCTCACCCTCAGTCCCTCACAGTTCCACACTGCCTGCAGAGTGAGTTTCGCACGTCTTCACCAGAGACGTTTGCCAGAGGCTATGAGACGCAAGTTAACAATGCAGACCTGGAGGGTATCTCCAGGTGCAGTAGAGTGGTAATCTGGGAACCTCCTGTCTCAGAATACTGCTACCTTCACCCTGCCATAAGAATGCAGCTAGTTGACAGCTGGCTTCAAGGCATGCTTCCCTGTGAGAGCTAAGGACAGGGCACAACCCTCCCGCATCCTGCTTGACTGTAGAAGGAGCTGCTAACGTCCTCATGTTAATGGCAGGGAAAGGTTGTGAGAAAAGCATGTGGAATCGTTGTGCCTGAACCCACGTGTATCTGAGTTGAATACAGCGATTTCCAAAGTCCTTCTTCATCAGAGTGTAGCTAGGTTCCCACTCGCATGTCCGAGTGGGTAGCAGACATCTGCCTCCCATGCATACCCACTTCTGAGAGTTGAGCTTATGGCCTGTAACCCTACCTCCTGCCTGCAGCTACCTTTCGCTTCCAAAAGGCCTAGGCTCGCTGCTTCACCGAAGTGTTGGGAGAGGTAACTGGAATCTGCCGGCACACAAGACTAGTGCCTCCAAGCTCAATCCAGCGATTTCCTAGTATTTCCTAGGGTAGACTGGTGCTACATACTAAGTTCCATATGTGAGAAGGTAGCTGAACGCCTTGTCCAAAATCATCTTACTGCTGAGAGTTGAGCTCACCCTCAGTCCCTCACAGTTCCACACTGCCTGCAGAGTGAGTTTCCCACGTCTTCACCAGAGACTTTTGCCAGAGGCCTCTGAGACGCAAGTTAACAATGCAGACCTGGACGGTATCTCCAGGTGCCGGAGAGTGGCAATCTGGGAACCTCCTTACTCAGAATACTGCTACCTTCACACTGTCATAAGAATGCAGCTAGTTGAGAGCTGGCTTCTAGGCATGCTTCCCTGTGAGAGTTGAGGACAGGGCAGAACCCTCCCGCATCCTGCCTGACTGTAGACGTACCTGCTAACCTCCTTATGTTAGTGGCTGGGATAGGTTGTGGAAAAGCATGTGTAAGCATTGGGCCTGAACTCCCGTGTATCTGAGTTGAATACAGCGATTTCCAACATCCTTCTTCAATAGGAGTGTAGCTAGGTTCCAACTCCCATGTCCGAGTGGGTAGCAGACATCTGCCTCCCATGCATACACACTTCTGAGAGTTGAGCTCATGGCCTGTAACCCTACATCGTGCCTGCCGCTACCTTTCGCTTCCAAAAGGCCTAGGCTCGCTGCTTGACGCAAGTGTTGGGAGAGGTAACTGGAATCTCCCGGCACACAAGACGAGTGCCTCCAAGCTCAATCCAGCGATTTCCCAGTAATTCCTGTGGTAGGCTGGTGCTACATACTAAGTTCCATACGTCAGAAGGTAGCTGAACACCTCGTCCAAAAGCATCTTACTTCTGAGAGTTGAGCTCACCCTCAGTCCCTCACAGTTCCACACTGCCTGCAGAGTGAGTTTCGCAGGTCTTCACCAGAGACGTTTGCCACAGGCTTCTGAGACGCAAGTTAACAATGCAGACCTGGAGGGTATCTCCAGGTGCAGTAGAGTGGTAATCTTGGAACCTCCTGACTCAGAATACTGCTACCTTCACACTGCCATAAGAATGCAGCTAGTTGAGAGCTGGCTTCTAGGCATGCTTTACTGGGAGTGCTGAGGACAGGGCAGAACCCTCCCGCATCCTGCCTGACTGTAGGCGTGGTTGCTCACATCCTAAAGTGAGTGGCTGAGAGAGGTTGAGGGAAAAGCATGTGTAAGCATTGGGCCTGAACTCCTGTGTAACTGAGTTGAATACAGCGATTTCCAATGGCCTTCTTCAATCAGAGTGTAGCTAGGTTCCTACTCCCAAGTCAGAATGGGGAGCAATCTGACTTCCATGCATACACACTTCTGAGAGTTGAGCTTATGGCCTGTAACCCTACATCCTGCCTAACGCTACCTTTCGCTTCCAAAAGGCCTAGGCTCGCTGCTTCACGCAAGTGTTGGGAGAGGTAACTGGAATCTCCCGGCACACAAGACTAGTGCCTCCAAGCTCAATCCAGCGATTTCCCAGTAATTCCTTGGTAGACTGGTGCTACATACTAAGTTCCATATGTGAGAAGGTAGCTGAACGACTTGTCCAAAATCATCTTACTGCTGAGAGTTGAGCTCACCCTCAGTCCCTCACAGTTCCACACTGCCTGCAGAGTGAGTTTCGCACGTCTTCACCAGAGACGTTTGCCAGAGGCTATGAGACGCAAGTTAACAATGCAGACCTGGAGGGTATCTCCAGGTGCAGTAGAGTGGTAATCTGGGAACCTCCTGTCTCAGAATACTGCTACCTTCACCCTGCCATAAGAATGCAGCTAGTTGACAGCTGGCTTCAAGGCATGCTTCCCTGTGAGAGCTAAGGACAGGGCACAACCCTCCCGCATCCTGCTTGACTGTAGAAGGAGCTGCTAACGTCCTCATGTTAATGGCAGGGAAAGGTTGTGAGAAAAGCATGTGGAATCGTTGTGCCTGAACCCACGTGTATCTGAGTTGAATACAGCGATTTCCAAAGTCCTTCTTCATCAGAGTGTAGCTAGGTTCCCACTCGCATGTCCGAGTGGGTAGCAGACATCTGCCTCCCATGCATACCCACTTCTGAGAGTTGAGCTTATGGCCTGTAACCCTACCTCCTGCCTGCAGCTACCTTTCGCTTCCAAAAGGCCTAGGCTCGCTGCTTCACCGAAGTGTTGGGAGAGGTAACTGGAATCTGCCGGCACACAAGACTAGTGCCTCCAAGCTCAATCCAGCGATTTCCTAGTATTTCCTAGGGTAGACTGGTGCTACATACTAAGTTCCATATGTGAGAAGGTAGCTGAACGCCTTGTCCAAAATCATCTTACTGCTGAGAGTTGAGCTCACCCTCAGTCCCTCACAGTTCCACACTGCCTGCAGAGTGAGTTTCCCACGTCTTCACCAGAGACTTTTGCCAGAGGCCTCTGAGACGCAAGTTAACAATGCAGACCTGGACGGTATCTCCAGGTGCCGGAGAGTGGCAATCTGGGAACCTCCTTACTCAGAATACTGCTACCTTCACACTGTCATAAGAATGCAGCTAGTTGAGAGCTGGCTTCTAGGCATGCTTCCCTGTGAGAGTTGAGGACAGGGCAGAACCCTCCCGCATCCTGCCTGACTGTAGACGTACCTGCTAACCTCCTTATGTTAGTGGCTGGGATAGGTTGTGGAAAAGCATGTGTAAGCATTGGGCCTGAACTCCCGTGTATCTGAGTTGAATACAGCGATTTCCAACATCCTTCTTCAATAGGAGTGTAGCTAGGTTCCAACTCCCATGTCCGAGTGGGTAGCAGACATCTGCCTCCCATGCATACACACTTCTGAGAGTTGAGCTCATGGCCTGTAACCCTACATCGTGCCTGCCGCTACCTTTCGCTTCCAAAAGGCCTAGGCTCGCTGCTTGACGCAAGTGTTGGGAGAGGTAACTGGAATCTCCCGGCACACAAGACGAGTGCCTCCAAGCTCAATCCAGCGATTTCCCAGTAATTCCTGTGGTAGGCTGGTGCTACATACTAAGTTCCATACGTCAGAAGGTAGCTGAACACCTCGTCCAAAAGCATCTTACTTCTGAGAGTTGAGCTCACCCTCAGTCCCTCACAGTTCCACACTGCCTGCAGAGTGAGTTTCGCAGGTCTTCACCAGAGACGTTTGCCACAGGCTTCTGAGACGCAAGTTAACAATGCAGACCTGGAGGGTATCTCCAGGTGCAGTAGAGTGGTAATCTTGGAACCTCCTGACTCAGAATACTGCTACCTTCACACTGCCATAAGAATGCAGCTAGTTGAGAGCTGGCTTCTAGGCATGCTTTACTGGGAGTGCTGAGGACAGGGCAGAACCCTCCCGCATCCTGCCTGACTGTAGGCGTGGTTGCTCACATCCTAAAGTGAGTGGCTGAGAGAGGTTGAGGGAAAAGCATGTGTAAGCATTGGGCCTGAACTCCTGTGTAACTGAGTTGAATACAGCGATTTCCAATGGCCTTCTTCAATCAGAGTGTAGCTAGGTTCCTACTCCCAAGTCAGAATGGGGAGCAATCTGACTTCCATGCATACACACTTCTGAGAGTTGAGCTTATGGCCTGTAACCCTACATCCTGCCTAACGCTACCTTTCGCTTCCAAAAGGCCTAGGCTCGCTGCTTCACGCAAGTGTTGGGAGAGGTAACTGGAATCTCCCGGCACACAAGACTAGTGCCTCCAAGCTCAATCCAGCGATTTCCCAGTAATTCCTTGGTAGACTGGTGCTACATACTAAGTTCCATATGTGAGAAGGTAGCTGAACGACTTGTCCAAAATCATCTTACTGCTGAGAGTTGAGCTCACCCTCAGTCCCTCACAGTTCCACACTGCCTGCAGAGTGAGTTTCGCACGTCTTCACCAGAGACGTTTGCCAGAGGCTATGAGACGCAAGTTAACAATGCAGACCTGGAGGGTATCTCCAGGTGCAGTAGAGTGGTAATCTGGGAACCTCCTGTCTCAGAATACTGCTACCTTCACCCTGCCATAAGAATGCAGCTAGTTGACAGCTGGCTTCAAGGCATGCTTCCCTGTGAGAGCTAAGGACAGGGCACAACCCTCCCGCATCCTGCTTGACTGTAGAAGGAGCTGCTAACGTCCTCATGTTAATGGCAGGGAAAGGTTGTGAGAAAAGCATGTGGAATCGTTGTGCCTGAACCCACGTGTATCTGAGTTGAATACAGCGATTTCCAAAGTCCTTCTTCATCAGAGTGTAGCTAGGTTCCCACTCGCATGTCCGAGTGGGTAGCAGACATCTGCCTCCCATGCATACCCACTTCTGAGAGTTGAGCTTATGGCCTGTAACCCTACCTCCTGCCTGCAGCTACCTTTCGCTTCCAAAAGGCCTAGGCTCGCTGCTTCACCGAAGTGTTGGGAGAGGTAACTGGAATCTGCCGGCACACAAGACTAGTGCCTCCAAGCTCAATCCAGCGATTTCCTAGTATTTCCTAGGGTAGACTGGTGCTACATACTAAGTTCCATATGTGAGAAGGTAGCTGAACGCCTTGTCCAAAATCATCTTACTGCTGAGAGTTGAGCTCACCCTCAGTCCCTCACAGTTCCACACTGCCTGCAGAGTGAGTTTCCCACGTCTTCACCAGAGACTTTTGCCAGAGGCCTCTGAGACGCAAGTTAACAATGCAGACCTGGACGGTATCTCCAGGTGCCGGAGAGTGGCAATCTGGGAACCTCCTTACTCAGAATACTGCTACCTTCACACTGTCATAAGAATGCAGCTAGTTGAGAGCTGGCTTCTAGGCATGCTTCCCTGTGAGAGTTGAGGACAGGGCAGAACCCTCCCGCATCCTGCCTGACTGTAGACGTACCTGCTAACCTCCTTATGTTAGTGGCTGGGATAGGTTGTGGAAAAGCATGTGTAAGCATTGGGCCTGAACTCCCGTGTATCTGAGTTGAATACAGCGATTTCCAACATCCTTCTTCAATAGGAGTGTAGCTAGGTTCCAACTCCCATGTCCGAGTGGGTAGCAGACATCTGCCTCCCATGCATACACACTTCTGAGAGTTGAGCTCATGGCCTGTAACCCTACATCGTGCCTGCCGCTACCTTTCGCTTCCAAAAGGCCTAGGCTCGCTGCTTGACGCAAGTGTTGGGAGAGGTAACTGGAATCTCCCGGCACACAAGACGAGTGCCTCCAAGCTCAATCCAGCGATTTCCCAGTAATTCCTGTGGTAGGCTGGTGCTACATACTAAGTTCCATACGTCAGAAGGTAGCTGAACACCTCGTCCAAAAGCATCTTACTTCTGAGAGTTGAGCTCACCCTCAGTCCCTCACAGTTCCACACTGCCTGCAGAGTGAGTTTCGCAGGTCTTCACCAGAGACGTTTGCCACAGGCTTCTGAGACGCAAGTTAACAATGCAGACCTGGAGGGTATCTCCAGGTGCAGTAGAGTGGTAATCTTGGAACCTCCTGACTCAGAATACTGCTACCTTCACACTGCCATAAGAATGCAGCTAGTTGAGAGCTGGCTTCTAGGCATGCTTTACTGGGAGTGCTGAGGACAGGGCAGAACCCTCCCGCATCCTGCCTGACTGTAGGCGTGGTTGCTCACATCCTAAAGTGAGTGGCTGAGAGAGGTTGAGGGAAAAGCATGTGTAAGCATTGGGCCTGAACTCCTGTGTAACTGAGTTGAATACAGCGATTTCCAATGGCCTTCTTCAATCAGAGTGTAGCTAGGTTCCTACTCCCATGTCAGAATGGGGAGCAATCTGACTTCCATGCATACACACTTCTGAGAGTTGAGCTTATGGCCTGTAACCCTACATCCTGCCTAACGCTACCTTTCGCTTCCAAAAGGCCTAGGCTCGCTGCTTGACGCAAGTGTTGGGAGAGGTAACTGGAATCTCCCGGCACACAAGACTAGTGCCTCCAAGCTCAATCCAGCGATTTCCCAGTAATTCCTTGGGTAGACTGGTGCTACATACTAAGTTCCTTATGTGAGAAGATAGCTGAACGCCTTGTCCAAAATCATCTTACTGCTGAGAGTTGAGCTCACCCTCAGTCCCTCACAGTTCCACACTGCCTGCAGAGTGAGTTTCCCACGTCTTCACCAGAGACTTTTGCCAGAGGCTTCTGAGACGCAAGTTAACAATGCAGACCTGGAGGGTATCTCCAGGTGCAGTAGA
Source organism: Canis lupus baileyi (assembly GCF_048164855.1). Taxonomy (NCBI): domain Eukaryota; kingdom Metazoa; phylum Chordata; class Mammalia; order Carnivora; family Canidae; genus Canis; species Canis lupus. The sequence continues at coordinate 62,761,618 of NC_132855.1, read as the reverse complement.
GTGGTAATCTGGGAACCTCCTGTCTCAGAATACTGCTACCTTCACCCTGCCATAAGAATGCAGCTACTTGACAGCTGGCTTCAAGGCATGCTTCCCTGTGAGAGCTAAGGACAAGGCACAACCCTCCCGCATCCTGCTTGACTGCAGAAGGAGCTGCTAACGTCCTCATGTTAGTGGCAAGGAAAGGTTGTGAGAAAAGCATGTGGAATCGTTGTGCCTGAACCCACGTGTATCTGAGTTGAATACAGCGATTTCCAAAGTCCTTCTTCATCAGAGTGTAGCTAGGTTCCCACTCGCAAGTACGAGTGGGTAGCAGACATCTGCCTCCCATGCATACCCACTTCTGAGAGTTGAGCTGATGGCCTGTAACCCTACCTCCTGCCTGCAGCTACCTTTGGCTTCCAAAAGGCCTAGGCTCGATGCTTCACCGAAGTGTTGGGAGAGGTAACTGGAATCTCCCGGCACACAAGACTAGTGCCTCCAAGCTCAATCCAGCGATTTCCCAGTAATTCCTGGGGTAGACTGGTGCTACATACTAAGTTCCATATGTGAGAAGGTAGCTGAACGCCTTGTCCAAAATCATCTTACTTCTGAGAGTTGAGCTCACCCTCAGTCCCTCACAGTTCCACACTGCCTGCAGAGTGAGTTTCGCACGTCTTCACCAGAGACGTTTGCCAGAGGCTATGAGACGCAAGTTAACAATGCAGACCTGGAGGGTATCTCCAGGTGCAGTAGAGTGGTAATCTGGGAACCTCCTGTCTCAGAATACTGCTACCTTCACCCTGCCATAAGAATGCAGCTACTTGACAGCTGGCTTCAAGGCATGCTTCCCTGTGAGAGCTAAGGACAGGGCACAACCCTCCGCATCCTGCTTGACTGTAGAAGGAGCTGCTAACGTCCTCATGTTAGTGGCAGGGAAAGGTTGTGAGAAAAGCATGTGGAAACGTTGTGCCTGAACCCACGTGTATCTGAGTTGAATTCAGCGATTTCCAAAGTCCTTCTTCATCAGAGTGTAGCTAGGTTCCCACTCGCATGTCCGAGTGGGTAGCAGACATCTGCCTCCCATGCATACCCACTTCTGAGAGTTGAGCTTATGGCCTGTAACCCTACCTCCTGCCTGCAACTACCTTTCGCTTCCAAAAGGCTTAGGCTCGCTGCTTCACCGAAGTGTTGGGAGAGGTAACTGGAATCTCCCGGCACACAAGACTAGTGCCTCCAAACTCAATCCAGCGATTTCCCAGTAATTCCTGGGGTAGACTGGTGCTACATACTAAGTTCCATATGTGAGAAGGTAGCTGAACGCCTTGTCCAAAATCATCTTACTGCTGAGAGTTGAGCTCACCCTCAGTCCCTCACAGTTCCACACTGCCTGCAGAGTGAGTTTCCCACGTCTTCACCAGAGACTTTTGCCAGAGGCCTCTGAGACGCAAGTTAACAATACAGACCTGGACGGTATCTCCAGGTGCCGGAGAGTGGCAATCTGGGAACCTCCTTACTCAGAATACTGCTACCTTCACACTGTCATAAGAATGCAGCTAGTTGAGAGCTGGCTTCTAGGCATGCTTCCCTGTGAGAGTTGAGGACAGGGCAGAACCCTCCCGCATCCTGCCTGACTGTAGACGTACCTGCTAACCTCCTTATGTTAGTGGCTGGGATAGGTTGTGGGAAAAGCATGTGTAAGCATTGGGCCTGAACTCCCGTGTATCTGAGTTGAATACAGCGATTTCCAACATCCTTCTTCAATAGGAGTGTAGCTAGGTTCCAACTCCCATGTCCGAGTGGGTAGCAGACATCTGCCTCCCATGCATACACACTTCTGAGAGTTGAGCTCATGGCCTGTAACCCTACATCGTGCCTGCTGCTACCTTTCGCTTCCAAAAGGCCTAGGCTCGCTGCTTGACGCAAGTGTTGGGAGAGGTAACTGGAATCTCCCGGCACACAAGACGAGTGCCTCCAAGCTCAATCAAGCGATTTCCTAGTAATTCCTGGGGTAGACTGGTGCTACATACTAAGTTCCATATGTGAAAAGGTAGCTGAACGCCTTGTCCAAAAACATCTTACTTCTGAGAGTTGAGCTCACCCTCAGTCCCTCACAGTTCCACACTGCCTGCAGAGTGAGTTTCGCACGTCTTCACCAGAGACGTTTGCCAGAGGCTTCTGAGACACAAGTTAACAATGCAGACCTGGAGGGTATCTCCAGGTGCAGTAGAGTGGTAATCTTGGAACCTCCTGACTCAGAATACTGCTACCTTCACACTGCCATAAGAATGCAGCTAGTTGAGAGCTGGCTTCTAGGCATGCTTTACTGGGAGTGCTGAGGACAGGGCAGAACCCTCCCGCATCCTGCCTGACTGTAGGCGTGGTTGCTCACATCCTAAAGTGAGTGGCTGAGAGAGGTTGAGGGAAAAGCATGTGTAAGCATTGGGCCTGAACTCCTGTGTAACTGAGTTGAATACAGCGATTTCCAATGGCCTTCTTCAATCAGAGTGTAGCTAGGTTCCTACTCCCAAGTCAGAATGGGGAGCAATCTGACTTCCATGCATACACACTTCTGAGAGTTGAGCTTATGGCCTGTAACCCTACATCCTGCCTAACGCTACCTTTCGCTTCCAAAAGGCCTAGGCTCGCTGCTTCACGCAAGTGTTGGGAGAGGTAACTGGAATCTCCCGGCACACAAGACTAGTGCCTCCAAGCTCAATCCAGCGATTTCCCAGTAATTCCTTGGTAGACTGGTGCTACATACTAAGTTCCATATGTGAGAAGGTAGCTGAACGACTTGTCCAAAATCATCTTACTGCTGAGAGTTGAGCTCACCCTCAGTCCCTCACAGTTCCACACTGCCTGCAGAGTGAGTTTCGCACGTCTTCACCAGAGACGTTTGCCAGAGGCTATGAGACGCAAGTTAACAATGCAGACCTGGAGGGTATCTCCAGGTGCAGTAGAGTGGTAATCTGGGAACCTCCTGTCTCAGAATACTGCTACCTTCACCCTGCCATAAGAATGCAGCTAGTTGACAGCTGGCTTCAAGGCATGCTTCCCTGTGAGAGCTAAGGACAGGGCACAACCCTCCCGCATCCTGCTTGACTGTAGAAGGAGCTGCTAACGTCCTCATGTTAATGGCAGGGAAAGGTTGTGAGAAAAGCATGTGGAATCGTTGTGCCTGAACCCACGTGTATCTGAGTTGAATACAGCGATTTCCAAAGTCCTTCTTCATCAGAGTGTAGCTAGGTTCCCACTCGCATGTCCGAGTGGGTAGCAGACATCTGCCTCCCATGCATACCCACTTCTGAGAGTTGAGCTTATGGCCTGTAACCCTACCTCCTGCCTGCAGCTACCTTTCGCTTCCAAAAGGCCTAGGCTCGCTGCTTCACCGAAGTGTTGGGAGAGGTAACTGGAATCTGCCGGCACACAAGACTAGTGCCTCCAAGCTCAATCCAGCGATTTCCTAGTATTTCCTAGGGTAGACTGGTGCTACATACTAAGTTCCATATGTGAGAAGGTAGCTGAACGCCTTGTCCAAAATCATCTTACTGCTGAGAGTTGAGCTCACCCTCAGTCCCTCACAGTTCCACACTGCCTGCAGAGTGAGTTTCCCACGTCTTCACCAGAGACTTTTGCCAGAGGCCTCTGAGACGCAAGTTAACAATGCAGACCTGGACGGTATCTCCAGGTGCCGGAGAGTGGCAATCTGGGAACCTCCTTACTCAGAATACTGCTACCTTCACACTGTCATAAGAATGCAGCTAGTTGAGAGCTGGCTTCTAGGCATGCTTCCCTGTGAGAGTTGAGGACAGGGCAGAACCCTCCCGCATCCTGCCTGACTGTAGACGTACCTGCTAACCTCCTTATGTTAGTGGCTGGGATAGGTTGTGGGAAAAGCATGTGTAAGCATTGGGCCTGAACTCCCGTGTATCTGAGTTGAATACAGCGATTTCCAACATCCTTCTTCAATAGGAGTGTAGCTAGGTTCCAACTCCCATGTCCGAGTGGGTAGCAGACATCTGCCTCCCATGCATACACACTTCTGAGAGTTGAGCTCATGGCCTGTAACCCTACATCGTGCCTGCTGCTACCTTTCGCTTCCAAAAGGCCTAGGCTCGCTGCTTGACGCAAGTGTTGGGAGAGGTAACTGGAATCTCCCGGCACACAAGACGAGTGCCTCCAAGCTCAATCCAGCGATTTCCCAGTAATTCCTGTGGTAGGCTGGTGCTACATACTAAGTTCCATACGTCAGAAGGTAGCTGAACACCTCGTCCAAAAGCATCTTACTTCTGAGAGTTGAGCTCACCCTCAGTCCCTCACAGTTCCACACTGCCTGCAGAGTGAGTTTCGCAGGTCTTCACCAGAGACGTTTGCCACAGGCTTCTGAGACGCAAGTTAACAATGCAGACCTGGAGGGTATCTCCAGGTGCAGTAGAGTGGTAATCTTGGAACCTCCTGACTCAGAATACTGCTACCTTCACACTGCCATAAGAATGCAGCTAGTTGAGAGCTGGCTTCTAGGCATGCTTTACTGGGAGTGCTGAGGACAGGGCAGAACCCTCCCGCATCCTGCCTGACTGTAGGCGTGGTTGCTCACATCCTAAAGTGAGTGGCTGAGAGAGGTTGAGGGAAAAGCATGTGTAAGCATTGGGCCTGAACTCCTGTGTAACTGAGTTGAATACAGCGATTTCCAATGGCCTTCTTCAATCAGAGTGTAGCTAGGTTCCTACTCCCAAGTCAGAATGGGGAGCAATCTGACTTCCATGCATACACACTTCTGAGAGTTGAGCTTATGGCCTGTAACCCTACATCCTGCCTAACGCTACCTTTCGCTTCCAAAAGGCCTAGGCTCGCTGCTTCACGCAAGTGTTGGGAGAGGTAACTGGAATCTCCCGGCACACAAGACTAGTGCCTCCAAGCTCAATCCAGCGATTTCCCAGTAATTCCTTGGTAGACTGGTGCTACATACTAAGTTCCATATGTGAGAAGGTAGCTGAACGACTTGTCCAAAATCATCTTACTGCTGAGAGTTGAGCTCACCCTCAGTCCCTCACAGTTCCACACTGCCTGCAGAGTGAGTTTCGCACGTCTTCACCAGAGACGTTTGCCAGAGGCTATGAGACGCAAGTTAACAATGCAGACCTGGAGGGTATCTCCAGGTGCAGTAGAGTGGTAATCTGGGAACCTCCTGTCTCAGAATACTGCTACCTTCACCCTGCCATAAGAATGCAGCTAGTTGACAGCTGGCTTCAAGGCATGCTTCCCTGTGAGAGCTAAGGACAGGGCACAACCCTCCCGCATCCTGCTTGACTGTAGAAGGAGCTGCTAACGTCCTCATGTTAATGGCAGGGAAAGGTTGTGAGAAAAGCATGTGGAATCGTTGTGCCTGAACCCACGTGTATCTGAGTTGAATACAGCGATTTCCAAAGTCCTTCTTCATCAGAGTGTAGCTAGGTTCCCACTCGCATGTCCGAGTGGGTAGCAGACATCTGCCTCCCATGCATACCCACTTCTGAGAGTTGAGCTTATGGCCTGTAACCCTACCTCCTGCCTGCAGCTACCTTTCGCTTCCAAAAGGCCTAGGCTCGCTGCTTCACCGAAGTGTTGGGAGAGGTAACTGGAATCTGCCGGCACACAAGACTAGTGCCTCCAAGCTCAATCCAGCGATTTCCTAGTATTTCCTAGGGTAGACTGGTGCTACATACTAAGTTCCATATGTGAGAAGGTAGCTGAACGCCTTGTCCAAAATCATCTTACTGCTGAGAGTTGAGCTCACCCTCAGTCCCTCACAGTTCCACACTGCCTGCAGAGTGAGTTTCCCACGTCTTCACCAGAGACTTTTGCCAGAGGCCTCTGAGACGCAAGTTAACAATGCAGACCTGGACGGTATCTCCAGGTGCCGGAGAGTGGCAATCTGGGAACCTCCTTACTCAGAATACTGCTACCTTCACACTGTCATAAGAATGCAGCTAGTTGAGAGCTGGCTTCTAGGCATGCTTCCCTGTGAGAGTTGAGGACAGGGCAGAACCCTCCCGCATCCTGCCTGACTGTAGACGTACCTGCTAACCTCCTTATGTTAGTGGCTGGGATAGGTTGTGGAAAAGCATGTGTAAGCATTGGGCCTGAACTCCCGTGTATCTGAGTTGAATACAGCGATTTCCAACATCCTTCTTCAATAGGAGTGTAGCTAGGTTCCAACTCCCATGTCCGAGTGGGTAGCAGACATCTGCCTCCCATGCATACACACTTCTGAGAGTTGAGCTCATGGCCTGTAACCCTACATCGTGCCTGCTGCTACCTTTCGCTTCCAAAAGGCCTAGGCTCGCTGCTTGACGCAAGTGTTGGGAGAGGTAACTGGAATCTCCCGGCACACAAGACGAGTGCCTCCAAGCTCAATCCAGCGATTTCCCAGTAATTCCTGTGGTAGGCTGGTGCTACATACTAAGTTCCATACGTCAGAAGGTAGCTGAACACCTCGTTCAAAAGCATCTTACTTCTGAGAGTTGAGCTCACCCTCAGTCCCTCACAGTTCCACACTGCCTGCAGAGTGAGTTTCGCAGGTCTTCACCAGAGACGTTTGCCACAGGCTTCTGAGACGCAAGTTAACAATGCAGACCTGGAGGGTATCTCCAGGTGCAGTAGAGTGGTAATCTTGGAACCTCCTGACTCAGAATACTGCTACCTTCACACTGCCATAAGAATGCAGCTAGTTGAGAGCTGGCTTCTAGGCATGCTTTACTGGGAGTGCTGAGGACAGGGCAGAACCCTCCCGCATCCTGCCTGACTGTAGGCGTGGTTGCTCACATCCTAAAGTGAGTGGCAGAGAGGTTTAGGGAAAAGCATGTGTAAGCATTGGGCCTGAACTCCTGTGTAACTGAGTTGAATACAGCGATTTCTAACATCCTTCTTCAATCAGAGTGTAGCTAGGTTCCAACTCCCATGTCCGAGTGGGTAGCAGACATCTGCCTCCCATGCATACACACTTCTGAGAGTTGAGCTCATGGCCTGTAACCCTACATCGTGCCTGCTGCTACCTTTCGCTTCCAAAAGGCCTAGGCTCGCTGCTTGACGCAAGTGTTGGGAGAGGTAACTGGAATCTCCCGGCACACAAGACGAGTGCCTCCAAGCTCAATCAAGCGATTTCCTAGTAATTCCTGGGGTAGACTGGTGCTACATACTAAGTTCCATATGTGAAAAGGTAGCTGAACGCCTTGTCCAAAAACATCTTACTTCTGAGAGTTGAGCTCACCCTCAGTCCCTCACAGTTCCACACTGCCTGCAGAGTGAGTTTCGCACGTCTTCACCAGAGACGTTTGCCAGAGGCTTCTGAGACACAAGTTAACAATGCAGACCTGGAGGGTATCTCCAGGTGCAGTAGAGTGGTAATCTTGGAACCTCCTGACTCAGAATACTGCTACCTTCACACTGCCATAAGAATGCAGCTAGTTGAGAGCTGGCTTCTAGGCATGCTTTACTGGGAGTGCTGAGGACAGGGCAGAACCCTCCCGCATCCTGCCTGACTGTAGGCGTGGTTGCTCACATCCTAAAGTGAGTGGCTGAGAGAGGTTGAGGGAAAAGCATGTGTAAGCATTGGGCCTGAACTCCTGTGTAACTGAGTTGAATACAGCGATTTCCAATGGCCTTCTTCAATCAGAGTGTAGCTAGGTTCCTACTCCCAAGTCAGAATGGGGAGCAATCTGACTTCCATGCATACACACTTCTGAGAGTTGAGCTTATGGCCTGTAACCCTACATCCTGCCTAACGCTACCTTTCGCTTCCAAAAGGCCTAGGCTCGCTGCTTCACGCAAGTGTTGGGAGAGGTAACTGGAATCTCCCGGCACACAAGACTAGTGCCTCCAAGCTCAATCCAGCGATTTCCCAGTAATTCCTTGGTAGACTGGTGCTACATACTAAGTTCCATATGTGAGAAGGTAGCTGAACGCCTTGTCCAAAATCATCTTACTGCTGAGAGTTGAGCTCACCCTCAGTCCCTCACAGTTCCACACTGCCTGCAGAGTGAGTTTCCCACGTCTTCACCAGAGACTTTTGCCAGAGGCCTCTGAGACGCAAGTTAACAATGCAGACCTGGACGGTATCTCCAGGTGCCGGAGAGTGGCAATCTGGGAACCTCCTTACTCAGAATACTGCTACCTTCACACTGTCATAAGAATGCAGCTAGTTGAGAGCTGGCTTCTAGGCATGCTTCCCTGTGAGAGTTGAGGACAGGGCAGAACCCTCCCGCATCCTGCCTGACTGTAGACGTACCTGCTAACCTCCTTATGTTAGTGGCTGGGATAGGTTGTGGGAAAAGCATGTGTAAGCATTGGGCCTGAACTCCCGTGTATCTGAGTTGAATACAGCGATTTCCAACATCCTTCTTCAATAGGAGTGTAGCTAGGTTCCAACTCCCATGTCCGAGTGGGTAGCAGACATCTGCCTCTCATGCATACACACTTCTGAGAGTTGAGCTCATGGCCTGTAACCCTACATCGTGCCTGCTGCTACCTTTCGCTTCCAAAAGGCCTAGGCTCGCTGCTTGACGCAAGTGTTGGGAGAGGTAACTGGAATCTCCCGGCACACAAGACGAGTGCCTCCAAGCTCAATCAAGCGATTTCCTAGTAATTCCTGGGGTAGACTGGTGCTACATACTAAGTTCCATATGTGAGAAGGTAGCTGAACGCCTTGTCCAAAAATATCTTACTTCTGAGAGTTGAGCTCACCCTCAGTCCCTCACAGTTCCACACTGCCTGCAGAGTGAGTTTCGCACGTCTTCACCAGAGACGTTTGCCACAGGCTTCTGAGACGCAAGTTAACAATGCAGACCTGGAGGGTATCTCCAGGTGCAGTAGAGTGGTAATCTTGGAACCTCCTGACTCAGAATACTGCTACCTTCACACTGCCATAAGAATGCAGCTAGTTGAGAGCTGGCTTCTAGGCATGCTTTACTGGGAGTGCTGAGGACAGGGCAGAACCCTCCCGCATCCTGCCTGACTGTAGGCGTGGTTGCTCACATCCTAAAGTGAGTGGCTGAGAGAGGTTGAGGGAAAAGCATGTGTAAGCATTGGGCCTGAACTCCTGTGTAACTGAGTTGAATACAGCGATTTCCAATGGCCTTCTTCAATCAGAGTGTAGCTAGGTTCCTACTCCCATGTCAGAATGGGGAGCAATCTGACTTCCATGCATACACACTTCTGAGAGTTGAGCTTATGGCCTGTAACCCTACATCCTGCCTAACGCTACCTTTCGCTTCCAAAAGGCCTAGGCTCGCTGCTTCACGCAAGTGTTGGGAGAGGTAACTGGAATCTCCCGGCACACAAGACTAGTGCCTCCAAGCTCAATCCAGCGATTTCCCAGTAATTCCTTGGTAGACTGGTGCTACATACTAAGTTCCATATGTGAGAAGGTAGCTGAACGACTTGTCCAAAATCATCTTACTGCTGAGAGTTGAGCTCACCCTCAGTCCCTCACAGTTCCACACTGCCTGCAGAGTGAGTTTCGCACGTCTTCACCAGAGACGTTTGCCAGAGGCTATGAGACGCAAGTTAACAATGCAGACCTGGAGGGTATCTCCAGGTGCAGTAGAGTGGTAATCTGGGAACCTCCTGTCTCAGAATACTGCTACCTTCACCTTGCCATAAGAATGCAGCTAGTTGACAGCTGGCTTCAAGGCATGCTTCCCTGTGAGAGGTAAGGACAGGGCACAACCCTCCCGCATCCTGCTTGACTGTAGAAGGAGCTGCTAACGTCCTCATGTTAATGGCAGGGAAAGGTTGTGAGAAAAGCATGTGGAATCGTTGTGCCTGAAACCACGTGTATCTGAGTTGAATACAGCGATTTCCAAAGTCCTTCTTCATCAGAGTGTAGCTAGGTTCCCACTCGCATGTCCGAGTGGGTAGCAGACATCTGCCTCCCATGCATACCCACTTCTGAGAGTTGAGCTTATGGCCTGTAACCCTACCTCCTGCCTGCAGCTACCTTTCGCTTCCAAAAGGCCTAGGCTCGCTGCTTCACCGAAGTGTTGGGAGAGGTAACTGGAATCTGCCGGCACACAAGACTAGTGCCTCCAAGCTCAATCCAGCGATTTCCTAGTATTTCCTAGGGTAGACTGGTGCTACATACTAAGTTCCATATGTGAGAAGGTAGCTGAACGCCTTGTCCAAAATCATCTTACTGCTGAGAGTTGAGCTCACCCTCAGTCCCTCACAGTTCCACACTGCCTGCAGAGTGAGTTTCCCACGTCTTCACCAGAGACTTTTGCCAGAGGCCTCTGAGACGCAAGTTAACAATACAGACCTGGACGGTATCTCCAGGTGCCGGAGAGTGGCAATCTGGGAACCTCCTTACTCAGAATACTGCTACCTTCACACTGTCATAAGAATGCAGCTAGTTGAGAGCTGGCTTCTAGGCATGCTTCCCTGTGAGAGTTGAGGACAGGGCAGAACCCTCCCGCATCCTGCCTGACTGTAGACGTACCTGCTAACCTCCTTATGTTAGTGGCTGGGATAGGTTGTGGGAAAAGCATGTGTAAGCATTGGGCCTGAACTCCCGTGTATCTGAGTTGAATACAGCGATTTCCAACATCCTTCTTCAATAGGAGTGTAGCTAGGTTCCAACTCCCATGTCCGAGTGGGTAGCAGACATCTGCCTCCCATGCATACACACTTCTGAGAGTTGAGCTCATGGCCTGTAACCCTACATCGTGCCTGCTGCTACCTTTCGCTTCCAAAAGGCCTAGGCTCGCTGCTTGACGCAAGTGTTGGGAGAGGTAACTGGAATCTCCCGGCACACAAGACGAGTGCCTCCAAGCTCAATCAAGCGATTTCCTAGTAATTCCTGGGGTAGACTGGTGCTACATACTAAGTTCCATATGTGAAAAGGTAGCTGAACGCCTTGTCCAAAAACATCTTACTTCTGAGAGTTGAGCTCACCCTCAGTCCCTCACAGTTCCACACTGCCTGCAGAGTGAGTTTCGCACGTCTTCACCAGAGACGTTTGCCAGAGGCTTCTGAGACACAAGTTAACAATGCAGACCTGGAGGGTATCTCCAGGTGCAGTAGAGTGGTAATCTTGGAACCTCCTGACTCAGAATACTGCTACCTTCACACTGCCATAAGAATGCAGCTAGTTGAGAGCTGGCTTCTAGGCATGCTTTACTGGGAGTGCTGAGGACAGGGCAGAACCCTCCCGCATCCTGCCTGACTGTAGGCGTGGTTGCTCACATCCTAAAGTGAGTGGCTGAGAGAGGTTGAGGGAAAAGCATGTGTAAGCATTGGGCCTGAACTCCTGTGTAACTGAGTTGAATACAGCGATTTCCAATGGCCTTCTTCAATCAGAGTGTAGCTAGGTTCCTACTCCCAAGTCAGAATGGGGAGCAATCTGACTTCCATGCATACACACTTCTGAGAGTTGAGCTTATGGCCTGTAACCCTACATCCTGCCTAACGCTACCTTTCGCTTCCAAAAGGCCTAGGCTCGCTGCTTCACGCAAGTGTTGGGAGAGGTAACTGGAATCTCCCGGCACACAAGACTAGTGCCTCCAAGCTCAATCCAGCGATTTCCCAGTAATTCCTTGGTAGACTGGTGCTACATACTAAGTTCCATATGTGAGAAGGTAGCTGAACGACTTGTCCAAAATCATCTTACTGCTGAGAGTTGAGCTCACCCTCAGTCCCTCACAGTTCCACACTGCCTGCAGAGTGAGTTTCGCACGTCTTCACCAGAGACGTTTGCCAGAGGCTATGAGACGCAAGTTAACAATGCAGACCTGGAGGGTATCTCCAGGTGCAGTAGAGTGGTAATCTGGGAACCTCCTGTCTCAGAATACTGCTACCTTCACCCTGCCATAAGAATGCAGCTAGTTGACAGCTGGCTTCAAGGCATGCTTCCCTGTGAGAGCTAAGGACAGGGCACAACCCTCCCGCATCCTGCTTGACTGTAGAAGGAGCTGCTAACGTCCTCATGTTAATGGCAGGGAAAGGTTGTGAGAAAAGCATGTGGAATCGTTGTGCCTGAACCCACGTGTATCTGAGTTGAATACAGCGATTTCCAAAGTCCTTCTTCATCAGAGTGTAGCTAGGTTCCCACTCGCATGTCCGAGTGGGTAGCAGACATCTGCCTCCCATGCATACCCACTTCTGAGAGTTGAGCTTATGGCCTGTAACCCTACCTCCTGCCTGCAGCTACCTTTCGCTTCCAAAAGGCCTAGGCTCGCTGCTTCACCGAAGTGTTGGGAGAGGTAACTGGAATCTGCCGGCACACAAGACTAGTGCCTCCAAGCTCAATCCAGCGATTTCCTAGTATTTCCTAGGGTAGACTGGTGCTACATACTAAGTTCCATATGTGAGAAGGTAGCTGAACGCCTTGTCCAAAATCATCTTACTGCTGAGAGTTGAGCTCACCCTCAGTCCCTCACAGTTCCACACTGCCTGCAGAGTGAGTTTCCCACGTCTTCACCAGAGACTTTTGCCAGAGGCCTCTGAGACGCAAGTTAACAATGCAGACCTGGACGGTATCTCCAGGTGCCGGAGAGTGGCAATCTGGGAACCTCCTTACTCAGAATACTGCTACCTTCACACTGTCATAAGAATGCAGCTAGTTGAGAGCTGGCTTCTAGGCATGCTTCCCTGTGAGAGTTGAGGACAGGGCAGAACCCTCCCGCATCCTGCCTGACTGTAGACGTACCTGCTAACCTCCTTATGTTAGTGGCTGGGATAGGTTGTGGAAAAGCATGTGTAAGCATTGGGCCTGAACTCCCGTGTATCTGAGTTGAATACAGCGATTTCCAACATCCTTCTTCAATAGGAGTGTAGCTAGGTTCCAACTCCCATGTCCGAGTGGGTAGCAGACATCTGCCTCCCATGCATACACACTTCTGAGAGTTGAGCTCATGGCCTGTAACCCTACATCGTGCCTGCCGCTACCTTTCGCTTCCAAAAGGCCTAGGCTCGCTGCTTGACGCAAGTGTTGGGAGAGGTAACTGGAATCTCCCGGCACACAAGACGAGTGCCTCCAAGCTCAATCCAGCGATTTCCCAGTAATTCCTGTGGTAGGCTGGTGCTACATACTAAGTTCCATACGTCAGAAGGTAGCTGAACACCTCGTCCAAAAGCATCTTACTTCTGAGAGTTGAGCTCACCCTCAGTCCCTCACAGTTCCACACTGCCTGCAGAGTGAGTTTCGCAGGTCTTCACCAGAGACGTTTGCCACAGGCTTCTGAGACGCAAGTTAACAATGCAGACCTGGAGGGTATCTCCAGGTGCAGTAGAGTGGTAATCTTGGAACCTCCTGACTCAGAATACTGCTACCTTCACACTGCCATAAGAATGCAGCTAGTTGAGAGCTGGCTTCTAGGCATGCTTTACTGGGAGTGCTGAGGACAGGGCAGAACCCTCCCGCATCCTGCCTGACTGTAGGCGTGGTTGCTCACATCCTAAAGTGAGTGGCTGAGAGAGGTTGAGGGAAAAGCATGTGTAAGCATTGGGCCTGAACTCCTGTGTAACTGAGTTGAATACAGCGATTTCCAATGGCCTTCTTCAATCAGAGTGTAGCTAGGTTCCTACTCCCAAGTCAGAATGGGGAGCAATCTGACTTCCATGCATACACACTTCTGAGAGTTGAGCTTATGGCCTGTAACCCTACATCCTGCCTAACGCTACCTTTCGCTTCCAAAAGGCCTAGGCTCGCTGCTTCACGCAAGTGTTGGGAGAGGTAACTGGAATCTCCCGGCACACAAGACTAGTGCCTCCAAGCTCAATCCAGCGATTTCCCAGTAATTCCTTGGTAGACTGGTGCTACATACTAAGTTCCATATGTGAGAAGGTAGCTGAACGACTTGTCCAAAATCATCTTACTGCTGAGAGTTGAGCTCACCCTCAGTCCCTCACAGTTCCACACTGCCTGCAGAGTGAGTTTCGCACGTCTTCACCAGAGACGTTTGCCAGAGGCTATGAGACGCAAGTTAACAATGCAGACCTGGAGGGTATCTCCAGGTGCAGTAGAGTGGTAATCTGGGAACCTCCTGTCTCAGAATACTGCTACCTTCACCCTGCCATAAGAATGCAGCTAGTTGACAGCTGGCTTCAAGGCATGCTTCCCTGTGAGAGCTAAGGACAGGGCACAACCCTCCCGCATCCTGCTTGACTGTAGAAGGAGCTGCTAACGTCCTCATGTTAATGGCAGGGAAAGGTTGTGAGAAAAGCATGTGGAATCGTTGTGCCTGAACCCACGTGTATCTGAGTTGAATACAGCGATTTCCAAAGTCCTTCTTCATCAGAGTGTAGCTAGGTTCCCACTCGCATGTCCGAGTGGGTAGCAGACATCTGCCTCCCATGCATACCCACTTCTGAGAGTTGAGCTTATGGCCTGTAACCCTACCTCCTGCCTGCAGCTACCTTTCGCTTCCAAAAGGCCTAGGCTCGCTGCTTCACCGAAGTGTTGGGAGAGGTAACTGGAATCTGCCGGCACACAAGACTAGTGCCTCCAAGCTCAATCCAGCGATTTCCTAGTATTTCCTAGGGTAGACTGGTGCTACATACTAAGTTCCATATGTGAGAAGGTAGCTGAACGCCTTGTCCAAAATCATCTTACTGCTGAGAGTTGAGCTCACCCTCAGTCCCTCACAGTTCCACACTGCCTGCAGAGTGAGTTTCCCACGTCTTCACCAGAGACTTTTGCCAGAGGCCTCTGAGACGCAAGTTAACAATGCAGACCTGGACGGTATCTCCAGGTGCCGGAGAGTGGCAATCTGGGAACCTCCTTACTCAGAATACTGCTACCTTCACACTGTCATAAGAATGCAGCTAGTTGAGAGCTGGCTTCTAGGCATGCTTCCCTGTGAGAGTTGAGGACAGGGCAGAACCCTCCCGCATCCTGCCTGACTGTAGACGTACCTGCTAACCTCCTTATGTTAGTGGCTGGGATAGGTTGTGGAAAAGCATGTGTAAGCATTGGGCCTGAACTCCCGTGTATCTGAGTTGAATACAGCGATTTCCAACATCCTTCTTCAATAGGAGTGTAGCTAGGTTCCAACTCCCATGTCCGAGTGGGTAGCAGACATCTGCCTCCCATGCATACACACTTCTGAGAGTTGAGCTCATGGCCTGTAACCCTACATCGTGCCTGCCGCTACCTTTCGCTTCCAAAAGGCCTAGGCTCGCTGCTTGACGCAAGTGTTGGGAGAGGTAACTGGAATCTCCCGGCACACAAGACGAGTGCCTCCAAGCTCAATCCAGCGATTTCCCAGTAATTCCTGTGGTAGGCTGGTGCTACATACTAAGTTCCATACGTCAGAAGGTAGCTGAACACCTCGTCCAAAAGCATCTTACTTCTGAGAGTTGAGCTCACCCTCAGTCCCTCACAGTTCCACACTGCCTGCAGAGTGAGTTTCGCAGGTCTTCACCAGAGACGTTTGCCACAGGCTTCTGAGACGCAAGTTAACAATGCAGACCTGGAGGGTATCTCCAGGTGCAGTAGAGTGGTAATCTTGGAACCTCCTGACTCAGAATACTGCTACCTTCACACTGCCATAAGAATGCAGCTAGTTGAGAGCTGGCTTCTAGGCATGCTTTACTGGGAGTGCTGAGGACAGGGCAGAACCCTCCCGCATCCTGCCTGACTGTAGGCGTGGTTGCTCACATCCTAAAGTGAGTGGCTGAGAGAGGTTGAGGGAAAAGCATGTGTAAGCATTGGGCCTGAACTCCTGTGTAACTGAGTTGAATACAGCGATTTCCAATGGCCTTCTTCAATCAGAGTGTAGCTAGGTTCCTACTCCCATGTCAGAATGGGGAGCAATCTGACTTCCATGCATACACACTTCTGAGAGTTGAGCTTATGGCCTGTAACCCTACATCCTGCCTAACGCTACCTTTCGCTTCCAAAAGGCCTAGGCTCGCTGCTTGACGCAAGTGTTGGGAGAGGTAACTGGAATCTCCCGGCACACAAGACTAGTGCCTCCAAGCTCAATCCAGCGATTTCCCAGTAATTCCTTGGGTAGACTGGTGCTACATACTAAGTTCCTTATGTGAGAAGATAGCTGAACGCCTTGTCCAAAATCATCTTACTGCTGAGAGTTGAGCTCACCCTCAGTCCCTCACAGTTCCACACTGCCTGCAGAGTGAGTTTCCCACGTCTTCACCAGAGACTTTTGCCAGAGGCTTCTGAGACGCAAGTTAACAATGCAGACCTGGAGGGTATCTCCAGGTGCAGTAGAGTGGTAATCTGGGAACCTCCTGTCTCAGAATACTGCTACCTTCACCCTGCCATAAGAATGCAGCTACTTGACAGCTGGCTTCAAGGCATGCTTCCCTGTGAGAGCTAAGGACAAGGCACAACCCTCCCGCATCCTGCTTGACTGCAGAAGGAGCTGCTAACGTCCTCATGTTAGTGGCAAGGAAAGGTTGTGAGAAAAGCATGTGGAATCGTTGTGCCTGAACCCACGTGTATCTGAGTTGAATACAGCGATTTCCAAAGTCCTTCTTCATCAGAGTGTAGCTAGGTTCCCACTCGCAAGTACGAGTGGGTAGCAGACATCTGCCTCCCATGCATACCCACTTCTGAGAGTTGAGCTGATGGCCTGTAACCCTACCTCCTGCCTGCAGCTACCTTTGGCTTCCAAAAGGCCTAGGCTCGATGCTTCACCGAAGTGTTGGGAGAGGTAACTGGAATCTCCCGGCACACAAGACTAGTGCCTCCAAGCTCAATCCAGCGATTTCCCAGTAATTCCTGGGGTAGACTGGTGCTACATACTAAGTTCCATATGTGAGAAGGTAGCTGAACGCCTTGTCCAAAATCATCTTACTTCTGAGAGTTGAGCTCACCCTCAGTCCCTCACAGTTCCACACTGCCTGCAGAGTGAGTTTCGCACGTCTTCACCAGAGACGTTTGCCAGAGGCTATGAGACGCAAGTTAACAATGCAGACCTGGAGGGTATCTCCAGGTGCAGTAGAGTGGTAATCTGGGAACCTCCTGTCTCAGAATACTGCTACCTTCACCCTGCCATAAGAATGCAGCTACTTGACAGCTGGCTTCAAGGCATGCTTCCCTGAGAGAGCTAAGGACAGGGCACAACCCTCCGCATCCTGCTTGACTGTAGAAGGAGCTGCTAACGTCCTCATGTTAGTGGCAGGGAAAGGTTGTGAGAAAAGCATGTGGAAACGTTGTGCCTGAACCCACGTGTATCTGAGTTGAATTCAGCGATTTCCAAAGTCCTTCTTCATCAGAGTGTAGCTAGGTTCCCACTCGCATGTCCGAGTGGGTAGCAGACATCTGCCTCCCATGCATACCCACTTCTGAGAGTTGAGCTTATGGCCTGTAACCCTACCTCCTGCCTGCAACTACCTTTCGCTTCCAAAAGGCTTAGGCTCGCTGCTTCACCGAAGTGTTGGGAGAGGTAACTGGAATCTCCCGGCACACAAGACTAGTGCCTCCAAACTCAATCCAGCGATTTCCCAGTAATTCCTGGGGTAGACTGGTGCTACATACTAAGTTCCATATGTGAGAAGGTAGCTGAACGCCTTGTCCAAAATCATCTTACTGCTGAGAGTTGAGCTCACCCTCAGTCCCTCACAGTTCCACACTGCCTGCAGAGTGAGTTTCCCACGTCTTCACCAGAGACTTTTGCCAGAGGCCTCTGAGACGCAAGTTAACAATACAGACCTGGACGGTATCTCCAGGTGCCGGAGAGTGGCAATCTGGGAACCTCCTTACTCAGAATACTGCTACCTTCACACTGTCATAAGAATGCAGCTAGTTGAGAGCTGGCTTCTAGGCATGCTTCCCTGTGAGAGTTGAGGACAGGGCAGAACCCTCCCGCATCCTGCCTGACTGTAGACGTACCTGCTAACCTCCTTATGTTAGTGGCTGGGATAGGTTGTGGGAAAAGCATGTGTAAGCATTGGGCCTGAACTCCCGTGTATCTGAGTTGAATACAGCGATTTCCAACATCCTTCTTCAATAGGAGTGTAGCTAGGTTCCAACTCCCATGTCCGAGTGGGTAGCAGACATCTGCCTCCCATGCATACACACTTCTGAGAGTTGAGCTCATGGCCTGTAACCCTACATCGTGCCTGCTGCTACCTTTCGCTTCCAAAAGGCCTAGGCTCGCTGCTTGACGCAAGTGTTGGGAGAGGTAACTGGAATCTCCCGGCACACAAGACGAGTGCCTCCAAGCTCAATCAAGCGATTTCCTAGTAATTCCTGGGGTAGACTGGTGCTACATACTAAGTTCCATATGTGAAAAGGTAGCTGAACGCCTTGTCCAAAAACATCTTACTTCTGAGAGTTGAGCTCACCCTCAGTCCCTCACAGTTCCACACTGCCTGCAGAGTGAGTTTCGCACGTCTTCACCAGAGACGTTTGCCAGAGGCTTCTGAGACACAAGTTAACAATGCAGACCTGGAGGGTATCTCCAGGTGCAGTAGAGTGGTAATCTTGGAACCTCCTGACTCAGAATACTGCTACCTTCACACTGCCATAAGAATGCAGCTAGTTGAGAGCTGGCTTCTAGGCATGCTTTACTGGGAGTGCTGAGGACAGGGCAGAACCCTCCCGCATCCTGCCTGACTGTAGGCGTGGTTGCTCACATCCTAAAGTGAGTGGCTGAGAGAGGTTGAGGGAAAAGCATGTGTAAGCATTGGGCCTGAACTCCTGTGTAACTGAGTTGAATACAGCGATTTCCAATGGCCTTCTTCAATCAGAGTGTAGCTAGGTTCCTACTCCCAAGTCAGAATGGGGAGCAATCTGACTTCCATGCATACACACTTCTGAGAGTTGAGCTTATGGCCTGTAACCCTACATCCTGCCTAACGCTACCTTTCGCTTCCAAAAGGCCTAGGCTCGCTGCTTCACGCAAGTGTTGGGAGAGGTAACTGGAATCTCCCGGCACACAAGACTAGTGCCTCCAAGCTCAATCCAGCGATTTCCCAGTAATTCCTTGGTAGACTGGTGCTACATACTAAGTTCCATATGTGAGAAGGTAGCTGAACGACTTGTCCAAAATCATCTTACTGCTGAGAGTTGAGCTCACCCTCAGTCCCTCACAGTTCCACACTGCCTGCAGAGTGAGTTTCGCACGTCTTCACCAGAGACGTTTGCCAGAGGCTATGAGACGCAAGTTAACAATGCAGACCTGGAGGGTATCTCCAGGTGCAGTAGAGTGGTAATCTGGGAACCTCCTGTCTCAGAATACTGCTACCTTCACCCTGCCATAAGAATGCAGCTAGTTGACAGCTGGCTTCAAGGCATGCTTCCCTGTGAGAGCTAAGGACAGGGCACAACCCTCCCGCATCCTGCTTGACTGTAGAAGGAGCTGCTAACGTCCTCATGTTAATGGCAGGGAAAGGTTGTGAGAAAAGCATGTGGAATCGTTGTGCCTGAACCCACGTGTATCTGAGTTGAATACAGCGATTTCCAAAGTCCTTCTTCATCAGAGTGTAGCTAGGTTCCCACTCGCATGTCCGAGTGGGTAGCAGACATCTGCCTCCCATGCATACCCACTTCTGAGAGTTGAGCTTATGGCCTGTAACCCTACCTCCTGCCTGCAGCTACCTTTCGCTTCCAAAAGGCCTAGGCTCGCTGCTTCACCGAAGTGTTGGGAGAGGTAACTGGAATCTGCCGGCACACAAGACTAGTGCCTCCAAGCTCAATCCAGCGATTTCCTAGTATTTCCTAGGGTAGACTGGTGCTACATACTAAGTTCCATATGTGAGAAGGTAGCTGAACGCCTTGTCCAAAATCATCTTACTGCTGAGAGTTGAGCTCACCCTCAGTCCCTCACAGTTCCACACTGCCTGCAG
Organism: Canis lupus baileyi; assembly: GCF_048164855.1. Classification (NCBI taxonomy): domain Eukaryota; kingdom Metazoa; phylum Chordata; class Mammalia; order Carnivora; family Canidae; genus Canis; species Canis lupus. Next base: position 62,741,845 of record NC_132855.1, on the reverse strand, counting down.
AGTGAGTTTCCCACGTCTTCACCAGAGACTTTTGCCAGAGGCCTCTGAGACGCAAGTTAACAATGCAGACCTGGACGGTATCTCCAGGTGCCGGAGAGTGGCAATCTGGGAACCTCCTTACTCAGAATACTGCTACCTTCACACTGTCATAAGAATGCAGCTAGTTGAGAGCTGGCTTCTAGGCATGCTTCCCTGTGAGAGTTGAGGACAGGGCAGAACCCTCCCGCATCCTGCCTGACTGTAGACGTACCTGCTAACCTCCTTATGTTAGTGGCTGGGATAGGTTGTGGAAAAGCATGTGTAAGCATTGGGCCTGAACTCCCGTGTATCTGAGTTGAATACAGCGATTTCCAACATCCTTCTTCAATAGGAGTGTAGCTAGGTTCCAACTCCCATGTCCGAGTGGGTAGCAGACATCTGCCTCCCATGCATACACACTTCTGAGAGTTGAGCTCATGGCCTGTAACCCTACATCGTGCCTGCTGCTACCTTTCGCTTCCAAAAGGCCTAGGCTCGCTGCTTGACGCAAGTGTTGGGAGAGGTAACTGGAATCTCCCGGCACACAAGACGAGTGCCTCCAAGCTCAATCCAGCGATTTCCCAGTAATTCCTGTGGTAGGCTGGTGCTACATACTAAGTTCCATACGTCAGAAGGTAGCTGAACACCTCGTCCAAAAGCATCTTACTTCTGAGAGTTGAGCTCACCCTCAGTCCCTCACAGTTCCACACTGCCTGCAGAGTGAGTTTCGCAGGTCTTCACCAGAGACGTTTGCCACAGGCTTCTGAGACGCAAGTTAACAATGCAGACCTGGAGGGTATCTCCAGGTGCAGTAGAGTGGTAATCTGGGAACCTCCTGTCTCAGAATACTGCTACCTTCACCCTGCCATAAGAATGCAGCTAGTTGACAGCTGGCTTCAAGGCATGCTTCCCTGTGAGAGCTAAGGACAGGGCACAACCCTCCCGCATCCTGCTTGACTGTAGAAGGAGCTGCTAACGTCCTCATGTTAATGGCAGGGAAAGGTTGTGAGAAAAGCATGTGGAATCGTTGTGCCTGAACCCACGTGTATCTGAGTTGAATACAGCGATTTCCAAAGTCCTTCTTCATCAGAGTGTAGCTAGGTTCCCACTCGCATGTCCGAGTGGGTAGCAGACATCTGCCTCCCATGCATACCCACTTCTGAGAGTTGAGCTTATGGCCTGTAACCCTACCTCCTGCCTGCAGCTACCTTTCGCTTCCAAAAGGCCTAGGCTCGCTGCTTCACCGAAGTGTTGGGAGAGGTAACTGGAATCTGCCGGCACACAAGACTAGTGCCTCCAAGCTCAATCCAGCGATTTCCTAGTATTTCCTAGGGTAGACTGGTGCTACATACTAAGTTCCATATGTGAGAAGGTAGCTGAACGCCTTGTCCAAAATCATCTTACTGCTGAGAGTTGAGCTCACCCTCAGTCCCTCACAGTTCCACACTGCCTGCAGAGTGAGTTTCCCACGTCTTCACCAGAGACTTTTGCCAGAGGCCTCTGAGACGCAAGTTAACAATGCAGACCTGGACGGTATCTCCAGGTGCAGTAGAGTGGCAATCTGGGAACCTCCTTACTCAGAATACTGCTACCTTCACACTGTCATAAGAATGCAGCTAGTTGAGAGCTGGCTTCTAGGCATGCTTCCCTGTGAGAGTTGAGGACAGGGCAGAACCCTCCCGCATCCTGCCTGACTGTAGACGTACCTGCTAACCTCCTTATGTTAGTGGCTGGGATAGGTTGTGGAAAAGCATGTGTAAGCATTGGGCCTGAACTCCCGTGTATCTGAGTTGAATACAGCGATTTCCAACATCCTTCTTCAATAGGAGTGTAGCTAGGTTCCAACTCCCATGTCCGAGTGGGTAGCAGACATCTGCCTCCCATGCATACACACTTCTGAGAGTTGAGCTCATGGCCTGTAACCCTACATCGTGCCTGCCGCTACCTTTCGCTTCCAAAAGGCCTAGGCTCGCTGCTTGACGCAAGTGTTGGGAGAGGTAACTGGAATCTCCCGGCACACAAGACGAGTGCCTCCAAGCTCAATCCAGCGATTTCCCAGTAATTCCTGTGGTAGGCTGGTGCTACATACTAAGTTCCATACGTCAGAAGGTAGCTGAACACCTCGTCCAAAAGCATCTTACTTCTGAGAGTTGAGCTCACCCTCAGTCCCTCACAGTTCCACACTGCCTGCAGAGTGAGTTTCGCAGGTCTTCACCAGAGACGTTTGCCACAGGCTTCTGAGACGCAAGTTAACAATGCAGACCTGGAGGGTATCTCCAGGTGCAGTAGAGTGGTAATCTTGGAACCTCCTGACTCAGAATACTGCTACCTTCACACTGCCATAAGAATGCAGCTAGTTGAGAGCTGGCTTCTAGGCATGCTTTACTGGGAGTGCTGAGGACAGGGCAGAACCCTCCCGCATCCTGCCTGACTGTAGGCGTGGTTGCTCACATCCTAAAGTGAGTGGCTGAGAGAGGTTGAGGGAAAAGCATGTGTAAGCATTGGGCCTGAACTCCTGTGTAACTGAGTTGAATACAGCGATTTCTAACATCCTTCTTCAATCAGAGTGTAGCTAGGTTCCAACTCCCATGTCCGAGTGGGTAGCAGACATCTGCCTCCCATGCATACACACTTCTGAGAGTTGAGCTCATGGCCTGTAACCCTACATCGTGCCTGCTGCTACCTTTCGCTTCCAAAAGGCCTAGGCTCGCTGCTTGACGCAAGTGTTGGGAGAGGTAACTGGAATCTCCCGGCACACAAGACGAGTGCCTCCAAGCTCAATCAAGCGATTTCCTAGTAATTCCTGGGGTAGACTGGTGCTACATACTAAGTTCCATATGTGAAAAGGTAGCTGAACGCCTTGTCCAAAAACATCTTACTTCTGAGAGTTGAGCTCACCCTCAGTCCCTCACAGTTCCACACTGCCTGCAGAGTGAGTTTCGCACGTCTTCACCAGAGACGTTTGCCAGAGGCTTCTGAGACACAAGTTAACAATGCAGACCTGGAGGGTATCTCCAGGTGCAGTAGAGTGGTAATCTTGGAACCTCCTGACTCAGAATACTGCTACCTTCACACTGCCATAAGAATGCAGCTAGTTGAGAGCTGGCTTCTAGGCATGCTTTACTGGGAGTGCTGAGGACAGGGCAGAACCCTCCCGCATCCTGCCTGACTGTAGGCGTGGTTGCTCACATCCTAAAGTGAGTGGCTGAGAGAGGTTGAGGGAAAAGCATGTGTAAGCATTGGGCCTGAACTCCTGTGTAACTGAGTTGAATACAGCGATTTCCAATGGCCTTCTTCAATCAGAGTGTAGCTAGGTTCCTACTCCCAAGTCAGAATGGGGAGCAATCTGACTTCCATGCATACACACTTCTGAGAGTTGAGCTTATGGCCTGTAACCCTACATCCTGCCTAACGCTACCTTTCGCTTCCAAAAGGCCTAGGCTCGCTGCTTCACGCAAGTGTTGGGAGAGGTAACTGGAATCTCCCGGCACACAAGACTAGTGCCTCCAAGCTCAATCCAGCGATTTCCCAGTAATTCCTTGGTAGACTGGTGCTACATACTAAGTTCCATATGTGAGAAGGTAGCTGAACGCCTTGTCCAAAATCATCTTACTGCTGAGAGTTGAGCTCACCCTCAGTCCCTCACAGTTCCACACTGCCTGCAGAGTGAGTTTCCCACGTCTTCACCAGATACTTTTGCCAGAGGCCTCTGAGACGCAAGTTAACAATGCAGACCTGGACGGTATCTCCAGGTGCCGGAGAGTGGCAATCTGGGAACCTCCTTACTCAGAATACTGCTACCTTCACACTGTCATAAGAATGCAGCTAGTTGAGAGCTGGCTTCTAGGCATGCTTCCCTGTGAGAGTTGAGGACAGGGCAGAACCCTCCCGCATCCTGCCTGACTGTAGACGTACCTGCTAACCTCCTTATGTTAGTGGCTGGGATAGGTTGTGGGAAAAGCATGTGTAAGCATTGGGCCTGAACTCCCGTGTATCTGAGTTGAATACAGCGATTTCCAACATCCTTCTTCAATAGGAGTGTAGCTAGGTTCCAACTCCCATGTCCGAGTGGGTAGCAGACATCTGCCTCTCATGCATACACACTTCTGAGAGTTGAGCTCATGGCCTGTAACCCTACATCGTGCCTGCTGCTACCTTTCGCTTCCAAAAGGCCTAGGCTCGCTGCTTGACGCAAGTGTTGGGAGAGGTAACTGGAATCTCCCGGCACACAAGACGAGTGCCTCCAAGCTCAATCAAGCGATTTCCTAGTAATTCCTGGGGTAGACTGGTGCTACATACTAAGTTCCATATGTGAGAAGGTAGCTGAACGCCTTGTCCAAAAATATCTTACTTCTGAGAGTTGAGCTCACCCTCAGTCCCTCACAGTTCCACACTGCCTGCAGAGTGAGTTTCGCACGTCTTCACCAGAGACGTTTGCCACAGGCTTCTGAGACGCAAGTTAACAATGCAGACCTGGAGGGTATCTCCAGGTGCAGTAGAGTGGTAATCTTGGAACCTCCTGACTCAGAATACTGCTACCTTCACACTGCCATAAGAATGCAGCTAGTTGAGAGCTGGCTTCTAGGCATGCTTTACTGGGAGTGCTGAGGACAGGGCAGAACCCTCCCGCATCCTGCCTGACTGTAGGCGTGGTTGCTCACATCCTAAAGTGAGTGGCTGAGAGAGGTTGAGGGAAAAGCATGTGTAAGCATTGGGCCTGAACTCCTGTGTAACTGAGTTGAATACAGCGATTTCCAATGGCCTTCTTCAATCAGAGTGTAGCTAGGTTCCTACTCCCATGTCAGAATGGGGAGCAATCTGACTTCCATGCATACACACTTCTGAGAGTTGAGCTTATGGCCTGTAACCCTACATCCTGCCTAACGCTACCTTTCGCTTCCAAAAGGCCTAGGCTCGCTGCTTCACGCAAGTGTTGGGAGAGGTAACTGGAATCTCCCGGCACACAAGACTAGTGCCTCCAAGCTCAATCCAGCGATTTCCCAGTAATTCCTTGGTAGACTGGTGCTACATACTAAGTTCCATATGTGAGAAGGTAGCTGAACGACTTGTCCAAAATCATCTTACTGCTGAGAGTTGAGCTCACCCTCAGTCCCTCACAGTTCCACACTGCCTGCAGAGTGAGTTTCGCACGTCTTCACCAGAGACGTTTGCCAGAGGCTATGAGACGCAAGTTAACAATGCAGACCTGGAGGGTATCTCCAGGTGCAGTAGAGTGGTAATCTGGGAACCTCCTGTCTCAGAATACTGCTACCTTCACCTTGCCATAAGAATGCAGCTAGTTGACAGCTGGCTTCAAGGCATGCTTCCCTGTGAGAGCTAAGGACAGGGCACAACCCTCCCGCATCCTGCTTGACTGTAGAAGGAGCTGCTAACGTCCTCATGTTAATGGCAGGGAAAGGTTGTGAGAAAAGCATGTGGAATCGTTGTGCCTGAAACCACGTGTATCTGAGTTGAATACAGCGATTTCCAAAGTCCTTCTTCATCAGAGTGTAGCTAGGTTCCCACTCGCATGTCCGAGTGGGTAGCAGACATCTGCCTCCCATGCATACCCACTTCTGAGAGTTGAGCTTATGGCCTGTAACCCTACCTCCTGCCTGCAGCTACCTTTCGCTTCCAAAAGGCCTAGGCTCGCTGCTTCACCGAAGTGTTGGGAGAGGTAACTGGAATCTGCCGGCACACAAGACTAGTGCCTCCAAGCTCAATCCAGCGATTTCCTAGTATTTCCTAGGGTAGACTGGTGCTACATACTAAGTTCCATATGTGAGAAGGTAGCTGAACGCCTTGTCCAAAATCATCTTACTGCTGAGAGTTGAGCTCACCCTCAGTCCCTCACAGTTCCACACTGCCTGCAGAGTGAGTTTCCCACGTCTTCACCAGAGACTTTTGCCAGAGGCCTCTGAGACGCAAGTTAACAATGCAGACCTGGACGGTATCTCCAGGTGCCGGAGAGTGGCAATCTGGGAACCTCCTTACTCAGAATACTGCTACCTTCACACTGTCATAAGAATGCAGCTAGTTGAGAGCTGGCTTCTAGGCATGCTTCCCTGTGAGAGATGAGGACAGGGCAGAACCCTCCCGCATCCTGCCTGACTGTAGACGTACCTGCTAACCTCCTTATGTTAGTGGCTGGGATAGGTTGTGGAAAAGCATGTGTAAGCATTGGGCCTGAACTCCCGTGTATCTGAGTTGAATACAGCGATTTCCAACATCCTTCTTCAATAGGAGTGTAGCTAGGTTCCAACTCCCATGTCCGAGTGGGTAGCAGACATCTGCCTCCCATGCATACACACTTCTGAGAGTTGAGCTCATGGCCTGTAACCCTACATCGTGCCTGCCGCTACCTTTCGCTTCCAAAAGGCCTAGGCTCGCTGCTTGACGCAAGTGTTGGGAGAGGTAACTGGAATCTCCCGGCACACAAGACGAGTGCCTCCAAGCTCAATCCAGCGATTTCCCAGTAATTCCTGTGGTAGGCTGGTGCTACATACTAAGTTCCATACGTCAGAACGTAGCTGAACACTTCGTCCAAAAGGATCTTACTTCTGAGAGTTGAGCTCACCCTAAGTCCCTCACAGTTCCACACTGCCTGCAGAGTGAGTTTCGCAGGTCTTCACCAGAGACGTTTGCCACAGGCTTCTGAGACGCAAGTTAACAATGCAGACCTGGAGGGTATCTCCAGGTGCAGTAGAGTGGTAATCTTGGAACCTCCTGACTCAGAATACTGCTACCTTCACACTGCCATAAGAATGCAGCTAGTTGAGAGCTGGCTTCTAGGCATGCTTTACTGGGAGTGCTGAGGACAGGGCAGAACCCTCCCGCATCCTGCCTGACTGTAGGCGTGGTTGCTCACATCCTAAAGTGAGTGGCTGAGAGAGGTTGAGGGAAAAGCATGTGTAAGCATTGGGCCTGAACTCCTGTGTAACTGAGTTGAATACAGCGATTTCCAATGGCCTTCTTCAATCAGAGTGTAGCTAGGTTCCTACTCCCATGTCAGAATGGGGAGCAATCTGACTTCCATGCATACACACTTCTGAGAGTTGAGCTTATGGCCTGTAACCCTACATCCTGCCTAACGCTACCTTTCGCTTCCAAAAGGCCTAGGCTCGCTGCTTCACGCAAGTGTTGGGAGAGGTAACTGGAATCTCCCGGCACACAAGACTAGTGCCTCCAAGCTCAATCCAGCGATTTCCCAGTAATTCCTTGGGTAGTCTGGTGCTACATACTAAGTTCCTTATGTGAGAAGATAGCTGAACGCCTTGTCCAAAATCATCTTACTGCTGAGAGTTGAGCTCACCCTCAGTCCCTCACAGTTCCACACTGCCTGCAGAGTGAGTTTCCCACGTCTTCACCAGAGACTTTTGCCAGAGGCTTCTGAGACGCAAGTTAACAATGCAGACCTGGAGGGTATCTCCAGGTGCAGTAGAGTGGTAATCTGGGAACCTCCTGTCTCAGAATACTGCTACCTTCACCCTGCCATAAGAATGCAGCTACTTGACAGCTGGCTTCAAGGCATGCTTCCCTGTGAGAGCTAAGGACAAGGCACAACCCTCCCGCATCCTGCTTGACTGCAGAAGGAGCTGCTAACGTCCTCATGTTAGTGGCAAGGAAAGGTTGTGAGAAAAGCATGTGGAATCGTTGTGCCTGAACCCACGTGTATCTGAGTTGAATACAGCGATTTCCAAAGTCCTTCTTCATCAGAGTGTAGCTAGGTTCCCACTCGCATGTACGAGTGGGTAGCAGACATCTGCCTCCCATGCATACCCACTTCTGAGAGTTGAGCTGATGGCCTGTAACCCTACCTCCTGCCTGCAGCTACCTTTGGCTTCCAAAAGGCCTAGGCTCGATGCTTCACCGAAGTGTTGGGAGAGGTAACTGGAATCTCCCGGCACACAAGACTAGTGCCTCCAAGCTCAATCCAGCGATTTCCCAGTAATTCCTGGGGTAGACTGGTGCTACATACTAAGTTCCATATGTGAGAAGGTAGCTGAACGCCTTGTCCAAAATCATCTTACTGCTGAGAGTTGAGCTCACCCTCAGTCCCTCACAGTTCCACACTGCCTGCAGAGTGAGTTTCCCACGTCTTCACCAGAGACTTTTGCCAGAGGCCTCTGAGACGCAAGTTAACAATGCAGACCTGGACGGTATCTCCAGGTGCCGGAGAGTGGCAATCTGGGAACCTCCTTACTCAGAATACTGCTACCTTCACACTGTCATAAGAATGCAGCTAGTTGAGAGCTGGCTTCTAGGCATGCTTCCCTGTGAGAGTTGAGGACAGGGCAGAACCCTCCCGCATCCTGCCTGACTGTAGACGTACCTGCTAACCTCCTTATGTTAGTGGCTGGGATAGGTTGTGGGAAAAGCATGTGTAAGCATTGGGCCTGAACTCCCGTGTATCTGAGTTGAATACAGCGATTTCCAACATCCTTCTTCAATAGGAGTGTAGCTAGGTTCCAACTCCCATGTCCGAGTGGGTAGCAGACATCTGCCTCCCATGCATACACACTTCTGAGAGTTGAGCTCATGGCCTGTAACCCTACATCGTGCCTGCCGCTACCTTTCGCTTCCAAAAGGCCTAGGCTCGCTGCTTGACGCAAGTGTTGGGAGAGGTAACTGGAATCTCCCGGCACACAAGACGAGTGCCTCCAAGCTCAATCCAGCGATTTCCCAGTAATTCCTGTGGTAGGCTGGTGCTACATACTAAGTTCCATACGTCAGAACGTAGCTGAACACCTCGTCCAAAAGCATCTTACTTCTGAGAGTTGAGCTCACCCTAAGTCCCTCACAGTTCCACACTGCCTGCAGAGTGAGTTTCGCAGGTCTTCACCAGAGACGTTTGCCACAGGCTTCTGAGACGCAAGTTAACAATGCAGACCTGGAGGGTATCTCCAGGTGCAGTAGAGTGGTAATCTTGGAACCTCCTGACTCAGAATACTGCTACCTTCACACTGCCATAAGAATGCAGCTAGTTGAGAGCTGGCTTCTAGGCATGCTTTACTGGGAGTGCTGAGGACAGGGCAGAACCCTCCCGCATCCTGCCTGACTGTAGGCGTGGTTGCTCACATCCTAAAGTGAGTGGCTGAGAGAGGTTGAGGGAAAAGCATGTGTAAGCATTGGGCCTGAACTCCTGTGTAACTGAGTTGAATACAGCGATTTCCAATGGCCTTCTTCAATCAGAGTGTAGCTAGGTTCCTACTCCCATGTCAGAATGGGGAGCAATCTGACTTCCATGCATACACACTTCTGAGAGTTGAGCTTATGGCCTGTAACCCTACATCCTGCCTAACGCTACCTTTCGCTTCCAAAAGGCCTAGGCTCGCTGCTTGACGCAAGTGTTGGGAGAGGTAACTGGAATCTCCCGGCACACAAGACTAGTGCCTCCAAGCTCAATCCAGCGATTTCCCAGTAATTCCTGGGGTAGACTGGTGCTACATACTAAGTTCCTTATGTGAGAAGATAGCTGAACGCCTTGTCCAAAATCATCTTACTGCTGAGAGTTGAGCTCACCCTCAGTCCCTCACAGTTCCACACTGCCTGCAGAGTGAGTTTCCCACGTCTTCACCAGAGACTTTTGCCAGAGGCTTCTGAGACGCAAGTTAACAATGCAGACCTGGAGGGTATCTCCAGGTGCAGTAGAGTGGTAATCTGGGAACCTCCTGTCTCAGAATACTGCTACCTTCACCCTGCCATAAGAATGCAGCTACTTGACAGCTGGCTTCAAGGCATGCTTCCCTGTGAGAGCTAAGGACAAGGCACAACCCTCCCGCATCCTGCTTGACTGCAGAAGGAGCTGCTAACGTCCTCATGTTAGTGGCAAGGAAAGGTTGTGAGAAAAGCATGTGGAATCGTTGTGCCTGAACCCACGTGTATCTGAGTTGAATACAGCGATTTCCAAAGTCCTTCTTCATCAGAGTGTAGCTAGGTTCCCACTCGCATGTACGAGTGGGTAGCAGACATCTGCCTCCCATGCATACCCACTTCTGAGAGTTGAGCTGATGGCCTGTAACCCTACCTCCTGCCTGCAGCTACCTTTGGCTTCCAAAAGGCCTAGGCTCGATGCTTCACCGAAGTGTTGGGAGAGGTAACTGGAATCTCCCGGCACACAAGACTAGTGCCTCCAAGCTCAATCCAGCGATTTCCCAGTAATTCCTGGGGTAGACTGGTGCTACATACTAAGTTCCATATGTGAGAAGGTAGCTGAACGCCTTGTCCAAAATCATCTTACTGCTGAGAGTTGAGCTCACCCTCAGTCCCTCACAGTTCCACACTGCCTGCAGAGTGAGTTTCCCACGTCTTCACCAGAGACTTTTGCCAGAGGCCTCTGAGACGCAAGTTAACAATGCAGACCTGGACGGTATCTCCAGGTGCCGGAGAGTGGCAATCTGGGAACCTCCTTACTCAGAATACTGCTACCTTCACACTGTCATAAGAATGCAGCTAGTTGAGAGCTGGCTTCTAGGCATGCTTCCCTGTGAGAGTTGAGGACAGGGCAGAACCCTCCCGCATCCTGCCTGACTGTAGACGTACCTGCTAACCTCCTTATGTTAGTGGCTGGGATAGGTTGTGGGAAAAGCATGTGTAAGCATTGGGCCTGAACTCCCGTGTATCTGAGTTGAATACAGCGATTTCCAACATCCTTCTTCAATAGGAGTGTAGCTAGGTTCCAACTCCCATGTCCGAGTGGGTAGCAGACATCTGCCTCCCATGCATACACACTTCTGAGAGTTGAGCTCATGGCCTGTAACCCTACATCGTGCCTGCCGCTACCTTTCGCTTCCAAAAGGCCTAGGCTCGCTGCTTGACGCAAGTGTTGGGAGAGGTAACTGGAATCTCCCGGCACACAAGACGAGTGCCTCCAAGCTCAATCCAGCGATTTCCCAGTAATTCCTGTGGTAGGCTGGTGCTACATACTAAGTTCCATACGTCAGAACGTAGCTGAACACCTCGTCCAAAAGCATCTTACTTCTGAGAGTTGAGCTCACCCTAAGTCCCTCACAGTTCCACACTGCCTGCAGAGTGAGTTTCGCAGGTCTTCACCAGAGACGTTTGCCACAGGCTTCTGAGACGCAAGTTAACAATGCAGACCTGGAGGGTATCTCCAGGTGCAGTAGAGTGGTAATCTTGGAACCTCCTGACTCAGAATACTGCTACCTTCACACTGCCATAAGAATGCAGCTAGTTGAGAGCTGGCTTCTAGGCATGCTTTACTGGGAGTGCTGAGGACAGGGCAGAACCCTCCCGCATCCTGCCTGACTGTAGGCGTGGTTGCTCACATCCTAAAGTGAGTGGCTGAGAGAGGTTGAGGGAAAAGCATGTGTAAGCATTGGGCCTGAACTCCTGTGTAACTGAGTTGAATACAGCGATTTCCAATGGCCTTCTTCAATCAGAGTGTAGCTAGGTTCCTACTCCCATGTCAGAATGGGGAGCAATCTGACTTCCATGCATACACACTTCTGAGAGTTGAGCTTATGGCCTGTAACCCTACATCCTGCCTAACGCTACCTTTCGCTTCCAAAAGGCCTAGGCTCGCTGCTTGACGCAAGTGTTGGGAGAGGTAACTGGAATCTCCCGGCACACAAGACTAGTGCCTCCAAGCTCAATCCAGCGATTTCCCAGTAATTCCTTGGGTAGACTGGTGCTACATACTAAGTTCCTTATGTGAGAAGATAGCTGAACGCCTTGTCCAAAATCATCTTACTGCTGAGAGTTGAGCTCACCCTCAGTCCCTCACAGTTCCACACTGCCTGCAGAGTGAGTTTCCCACGTCTTCACCAGAGACTTTTGCCAGAGGCTTCTGAGACGCAAGTTAACAATGCAGACCTGGAGGGTATCTCCAGGTGCAGTAGAGTGGTAATCTGGGAACCTCCTGTCCCAGAATACTGCTACCTTCACCCTGCCATAAGAATGCAGCTACTTGACAGCTGGCTTCAAGGCATGCTTCCCTGTGAGAGCTAAGGACAAGGCACAACCCTCCCGCATCCTGCTTGACTGCAGAAGGAGCTGCTAACGTCCTCATGTTAGTGGCAAGGAAAGGTTGTGAGAAAAGCATGTGGAATCGTTGTGCCTGAACCCACGTGTATCTGAGTTGAATACAGCGATTTCCAAAGTCCTTCTTCATCAGAGTGTAGCTAGGTTCCCACTCGCATGTACGAGTGGGTAGCAGACATCTGCCTCACATGCATACCCACTTCTGAGAGTTGAGCTTATGGCCTGTAACCCTACCTCCTGCCTGCAGCTACCTTTGGCTTCCAAAAGGCCTAGGCTCGATGCTTCACCGAAGTGTTGGGAGAGGTAACTGGAATCTCCCGGCACACAAGACTAGTGCCTCCAAGCTCAATCCAGCGATTTCCCAGTAATTCCTGGGGTAGACTGGTGCTACATACTAAGTTCCATATGTGAGAAGGTAGCTGAACGCCTTGTCCAAAATCATCTTACTTCTGAGAGTTGAGCTCACCCTCAGTCCCTCACAGTTCCACACTGCCTGCAGAGTGAGTTTCGCACGTCTTCACCAGAGACGTTTGCCAGAGGCTATGAGACGCAAGTTAACAATGCAGACCTGGAGGGTATCTCCAGGTGCAGTAGAGTGGTAATCTGGGAACCTCCTGTCTCAGAATACTGCTACCTTCACCTGCCATAAGAATGCAGCTACTTGACAGCTGGCTTCAAGGCATGTTTCCCTGTGAGAGCTAAGGACAGGGCACAACCCTCCCGCATCCTGCTTGACTGTAGAAGGAGCTGCTAACGTCCTCATGTTAGTGGCAGGGAAAGGTTGTGAGAAAAGCATGTGGAAACGTTGTGCCTGAACCCACGTGTATCTGAGTTGAATACAGCGATTTCCAAAGTCCTTCTTCATCAGAGTGTAGCTAGGTTCCCACTCGCATGTCCGAGTGGGTAGCAGATATCTGCCTCCCATGCATACCCACTTCTGAGAGTTGAGCTTATGGCCTGTAACCCTACCTCCTGCCTGCAACTACCTTTCGCTTCCAAAAGGCTTAGGCTCGCTGCTTCACCGAAGTGTTGGGAGAGGTAACTGGAATCTCCCGGCACACAAGACTAGTGCCTCCAAGCTCAATCCAGCGATTTCCCAGTAATTCCTGGGGTAGACTGGTGCTACATACTAAGTTCCATATGTGAGAAGGTAGCTGAACGCCTTGTCCAAAATCATCTTACTGCTGAGAGTTGAGCTCACCCTCAGTCCCTCACAGTTCCACACTGCCTGCAGAGTGAGTTTCCCACGTCTTCACCAGAGACTTTTGCCAGAGGCCTCTGAGACGCAAGTTAACAATGCAGACCTGGACGGTATCTCCAGGTGCCGGAGAGTGGCAATCTGGGAACCTCCTTACTCAGAATACTGCTACCTTCACACTGTCATAAGAATGCAGCTAGTTGAGAGCTGGCTTCTAGGCATGCTTCCCTGTGAGAGTTGAGGACAGGGCAGAACCCTCCCGCATCCTGCCTGACTGTAGACGTACCTGCTAACCTCCTTATGTTAGTGGCTGGGATAGGTTGTGGGAAAAGCATGTGTAAGCATTGGGCCTGAACTCCCGTGTATCTGAGTTGAATACAGCGATTTCCAACATCCTTCTTCAATAGGAGTGTAGCTAGGTTCCAACTCCCATGTCCGAGTGGGTAGCAGACATCTGCCTCCCATGCATACACACTTCTGAGAGTTGAGCTCATGGCCTGTAACCCTACATCGTGCCTGCTGCTACCTTTCGCTTCCAAAAGGCCTAGGCTCGCTGCTTGACGCAAGTGTTGGGAGAGGTAACTGGAATCTCCCGGCACACAAGACGAGTGCCTCCAAGCTCAATCCAGCGATTTCCCAGTAATTCCTGTGGTAGGCTGGTGCTACATACTAAGTTCCATACGTCAGAAGGTAGCTGAACACCTCGTCCAAAAGCATCTTACTTCTGAGAGTTGAGCTCACCCTAAGTCCCTCACAGTTCCACACTGCCTGCAGAGTGAGTTTCGCAGGTCTTCACCAGAGACGTTTGCCACAGGCTTCTGAGACGCAAGTTAACAATGCAGACCTGGAGGGTATCTCCAGGTGCAGTAGAGTGGTAATCTTTGAACCTCCTGACTCAGAATACTGCTACCTTCACACTGCCATAAGAATGCAGCTAGTTGAGAGCTGGCTTCTAGGCATGCTTTACTTGGAGTGCTGAGGACAGGGCAGAACCCTCCCGCATCCTGCCTGACTGTAGGCGTGGTTGCTCACATCCTAAAGTGAGTGGCTGAGAGAGGTTGAGGGAAAAGCATGTGTAAGCATTGGGCCTGAACTCCTGTGTAACTGAGTTGAATACAGCGATTTCCAATGGCCTTCTTCAATCAGAGTGTAGCTAGGTTCCTACTCCCATGTCAGAATGGGGAGCAATCTGACTTCCATGCATACACACTTCTGAGAGTTGAGCTTATGGCCTGTAACCCTACATCCTGCCTAACGCTACCTTTCGCTTCCAAAAGGCCTAGGCTCGCTGCTTGACGCAAGTGTTGGGAGAGGTAACTGGAATCTCCCGGCACACAAGACTAGTGCCTCCAAGCTCAATCCAGCGATTTCCCAGTAATTCCTTGGGTAGACTGGTGCTACATACTAAGTTCCTTATGTGAGAAGATAGCTGAACGCCTTGTCCAAAATCATCTTACTGCTGAGAGTTGAGCTCACCCTCAGTCCCTCACAGTTCCACACTGCCTGCAGAGTGAGTTTCCCACGTCTTCACCAGAGACTTTTGCCAGAGGCTTCTGAGACGCAAGTTAACAATGCAGACCTGGAGGGTATCTCCAGGTGCAGTAGAGTGGTAATCTGGGAACCTCCTGTCTCAGAATACTGCTACCTTCACCCTGCCATAAGAATGCAGCTACTTGACAGCTGGCTTCAAGGCATGCTTCCCTGTGAGAGCTAAGGACAAGGCACAACCCTCCCGCATCCTGCTTGACTGCAGAAGGAGCTGCTAACGTCCTCATGTTAGTGGCAAGGAAAGGTTGTGAGAAAAGCATGT
The DNA here is from genome assembly GCF_048164855.1 of Canis lupus baileyi. Taxonomy (NCBI): domain Eukaryota; kingdom Metazoa; phylum Chordata; class Mammalia; order Carnivora; family Canidae; genus Canis; species Canis lupus. Next base: position 62,726,816 of record NC_132855.1, on the reverse strand, counting down.
GGAATCGTTGTGCCTGAACCCACGTGTATCTGAGTTGAATACAGCGATTTCCAAAGTCCTTCTTCATCAGAGTGTAGCTAGGTTCCCACTCGCATGTCCGAGTGGGTAGCAGACATCTGCCTCCCATGCATACCCACTTCTGAGAGTTGAGCTTATGGCCTGTAACCCTACCTCCTTCCTGCAGCTACCTTTCGCTTCCAAAAGGCCTAGGCTCGCTGCTTCACCGAAGTGTTGGGAGAGGTAACTGGAATCTCCCGGCACACAAGACTAGTGCCTCCAAGCTCAATCCAGCGATTTCCCAGTAATTCCTGGGGTAGACTGGTGCTACATACTAAGTTCCATATGTGAGAAGGTAGCTGAACGCCTTGTCCAAAATCATCTTACTGCTGAGAGTTGAGCTCACCCTCAGTCCCTCACAGTTCCACACTGCCTGCAGAGTGAGTTTCCCACGTCTTCACCAGAGACTTTTGCCAGAGGCCTCTGAGACGCAAGTTAACAATGCAGACCTGGACGGTATCTCCAGGTGCCGGAGAGTGGCAATCTGGGAACCTCCTTACTCAGAATACTGCTACCTTCACACTGTCATAAGAATGCAGCTAGTTGAGAGCTGGCTTCTAGGCATGCTTCCCTGTGAGAGTTGAGGACAGGGCAGAACCCTCCCGCATCCTGCCTGACTGTAGACGTACCTGCTAACCTCCTTATGTTAGTGGCTGGGATAGGTTGTGGGAAAAGCATGTGTAAGCATTGGGCCTGAACTCCCGTGTATCTGAGTTGAATACAGCGATTTCCAACATCCTTCTTCAATAGGAGTGTAGCTAGGTTCCAACTCCCATGTCCGAGTGGGTAGCAGACATCTGCCTCCCATGCATACACACTTCTGAGAGTTGAGCTCATGGCCTGTAACCCTACATCGTGCCTGCCGCTACCTTTCGCTTCCAAAAGGCCTAGGCTCGCTGCTTGACGCAAGTGTTGGGAGAGGTAACTGGAATCTCCCGGCACACAAGACGAGTGCCTCCAAGCTCAATCCAGCGATTTCCCAGTAATTCCTGTGGTAGGCTGGTGCTACATACTAAGTTCCATACGTCAGAACGTAGCTGAACACCTCGTCCAAAAGCATCTTACTTCTGAGAGTTGAGCTCACCCTAAGTCCCTCACAGTTCCACACGGCCTGCAGAGTGAGTTTCGCAGGTCTTCACCAGAGACGTTTGCCACAGGCTTCTGAGACGCAAGTTAACAATGCAGACCTGGAGGGTATCTCCAGGTGCAGTAGAGTGGTAATCTTGGAACCTCCTGACTCAGAATACTGCTACCTTCACACTGCCATAAGAATGCAGCTAGTTGAGAGCTGGCTTCTAGGCATGCTTTACTGGGAGTGCTGAGGACAGGGCAGAACCCTCCCGCATCCTGCCTGACTGTAGGCGTGGTTGCTCACATCCTAAAGTGAGTGGCTGAGAGAGGTTGAGGGAAAAGCATGTGTAAGCATTGGGCCTGAACTCCTGTGTAACTGAGTTGAATACAGCGATTTCCAATGGCCTTCTTCAATCAGAGTGTAGCTAGGTTCCTACTCCCATGTCAGAATGGGGAGCAATCTGACTTCCATGCATACACACTTCTGAGAGTTGAGCTTATGGCCTGTAACCCTACATCCTGCCTAACGCTACCTTTCGCTTCCAAAAGGCCTAGGCTCGCTGCTTGACGCAAGTGTTGGGAGAGGTAACTGGAATCTCCCGGCACACAAGACTAGTGCCTCCAAGCTCAATCCAGCGATTTCCCAGTAATTCCTTGGGTAGACTGGTGCTACATACTAAGTTCCTTATGTGAGAAGATAGCTGAACGCCTTGTCCAAAATCATCTTACTGCTGAGAGTTGAGCTCACCCTCAGTCCCTCACAGTTCCACACTGCCTGCAGAGTGAGTTTCCCACGTCTTCACCAGAGACTTTTGCCAGAGGCTTCTGAGACGCAAGTTAACAATGCAGACCTGGAGGGTATCTCCAGGTGCAGTAGAGTGGTAATCTGGGAACCTCCTGTCTCAGAATACTGCTACCTTCACCCTGCCATAAGAATGCAGCTACTTGACAGCTGGCTTCAAGGCATGCTTCCCTGTGAGAGCTAAGGACAAGGCACAACCCTCCCGCATCCTGCTTGACTGCAGAAGGAGCTGCTAACGTCCTCATGTTAGTGGCAAGGAAAGGTTGTGAGAAAAGCATGTGGAATCGTTGTGCCTGAACCCACGTGTATCTGAGTTGAATACAGCGATTTCCAAAGTCCTTCTTCATCAGAGTGTAGCTAGGTTCCCACTCGCATGTACGAGTGGGTAGCAGACATCTGCCTCCCATGCATACCCACTTCTGAGAGTTGAGCTGATGGCCTGTAACCCTACCTCCTGCCTGCAGCTACCTTTGGCTTCCAAAAGGCCTAGGCTCGATGCTTCACCGAAGTGTTGGGAGAGGTAACTGGAATCTCCCGGCACACAAGACTAGTGCCTCCAAGCTCAATCCAGCGATTTCCCAGTAATTCCTGGGGTAGACTGGTGCTACATACTAAGTTCCATATGTGAGAAGGTAGCTGAACGCCTTGTCCAAAATCATCTTACTTCTGAGAGTTGAGCTCACCCTCAGTCCCTCACAGTTCCACACTGCCTGCAGAGTGAGTTTCGCACGTCTTCACCAGAGACGTTTGCCAGCGGCTATGAGACGCAAGTTAACAATGCAGACCTGGAGGGTATCTCCAGGTGCAGTAGAGTGGTAATCTGGGAACGTCCTGTCTCAGAATACTGCTACCTTCACCCTGCCATAAGAATGCAGCTACTTGACAGCTGGCTTCAAGGCATGCTTCCCTGTGAGAGCTAAGGACAGGGCACAACCCTCCCGCATCCTGCTTGACTGTAGAAGGAGCTGCTAACGTCCTCATGTTAGTGGCAGGGAAAGGTTGTGAGAAAAGCATGTGGAAACGTTGTGCCTGAACCCACGTGTATCTGAGTTGAATACAGCGATTTCCAAAGTCCTTCTTCATCAGAGTGTAGCTAGGTTCCCACTCGCATGTCCGAGTGGGTAGCAGACATCTGCCTCCCATGCATACCCACTTCTGAGAGTTGAGCTTATGGCCTGTAACCCTACCTCCTGCCTGCAACTACCTTTCGCTTCCAAAAGGCTTAGGCTCGCTGCTTCACCGAAGTGTTGGGAGAGGTAACTGGAATCTCCCGGCACACAAGACTAGTGCCTCCAAGCTCAATCCAGCGATTTCCCAGTAATTCCTGGGGTAGACTGGTGCTACATACTAAGTTCCATATGTGAGAAGGTAGCTGAACGCCTTGTCCAAAATCATCTTACTGCTGACAGTTGAGCTCACCCTCAGTCCCTCACAGTTCCACACTGCCTGCAGAGTGAGTTTCCCACGTCTTCACCAGAGACTTTTGCCAGAGGCCTCTGAGACGCAAGTTAACAATGCAGACCTGGACGGTATCTCCAGGTGCCGGAGAGTGGCAATCTGGGAACCTCCTTACTCAGAATACTGCTACCTTCACACTGTCATAAGAATGCAGCTAGTTGAGAGCTGGCTTCTAGGCATGCTTCCCTGTGAGAGTTGAGGACAGGGCAGAACCCTCCCGCATCCTGCCTGACTGTAGACGTACCTGCTAACCTCCTTATGTTAGTGGCTGGGATAGGTTGTGGGAAAAGCATGTGTAAGCATTGGGCCTGAACTCCCGTGTATCTGAGTTGAATACAGCGATTTCCAACATCCTTCTTCAATAGGAGTGTAGCTAGGTTCCAACTCCCATGTCCGAGTGGGTAGCAGACATCTGCCTCCCATGCATACACACTTCTGAGAGTTGAGCTCATGGCCTGTAACCCTACATCGTGCCTGCTGCTACCTTTCGCTTCCAAAAGGCCTAGGCTCGCTGCTTGACGCAAGTGTTGGGAGAGGTAACTGGAATCTCCCGGCACACAAGACGAGTGCCTCCAAGCTCAATCAAGCGATTTCCTAGTAATTCCTGGGGTAGACTGGTGCTACATACTGAGTTCCATATGTGAGAAGGTAGCTGAACGCCTTGTCCAAAAACATCTTACTTCTGAGAGTTGAGCTCACCCTCAGTCCCTCACAGTTCCACACTGCCTGCAGAGTGAGTTTCGCACGTCTTCACCAGAGACGTTTGCCAGAGGCTTCTGAGACGCAAGTTAACAATGCAGACCTGGAGGGTATCTCCAGGTGCAGTAGAGTGGTAATCTTGGAACCTCCTGACTCAGAATACTGCTACCTTCACACTGCCATAAGAATGCAGCTAGTTGAGAGCTGGCTTCTAGGCATGCTTTACTGGGAGTGCTGAGGACAGGGCAGAACCCTCCCGCATCCTGCCTGACTGTAGGCGTGGTTGCTCACATCCTAAAGTGAGTGGCTGAGAGAGGTTGAGGGAAAAGCATGTGTAAGCATTGGGCCTGAACTCCTGTGTAACTGAGTTGAATACAGCGATTTCCAATGGCCTTCTTCAATCAGAGTGTAGCTAGGTTCCTACTCCCAAGTCAGAATGGGGAGCAATCTGACTTCTATGCATACACACTTCTGAGAGTTGAGCTTATGGCCTGTAACCCTACATCCTGCCTAACGCTACCTTTCGCTTCCAAAAGGCCTAGGCTCGCTGCTTCACGCAAGTGTTGGGAGAGGTAACTGGAATCTCCCGGCACACAAGACTAGTGCCTCCAAGCTCAATCCAGCGATTTCCCAGTAATTCCTTGGTAGACTGGTGCTACATACTAAGTTCCATATGTGAGAAGGTAGCTGAACGACTTGTCCAAAATCATCTTACTGCTGAGAGTTGAGCTCACCCTCAGTCCCTCACAGTTCCACACTGCCTGCAGAGTGAGTTTCGCACGTCTTCACCAGAGACGTTTGCCAGAGGCTATGAGACGCAAGTTAACAATGCAGACCTGGAGGGTATCTCCAGGTGCAGTAGAGTGGTAATCTGGGAACCTCCTGTCTCAGAATACTGCTACCTTCACCCTGCCATAAGAATGCAGCTAGTTGACAGCTGGCTTCAAGGCATGCTTCCCTGTGAGAGCTAAGGACAGGGCACAACCCTCCCGCATCCTGCTTGACTGTAGAAGGAGCTGCTAACGTCCTCATGTTAATGGCAGGGAAAGGTTGTGAGAAAAGCATGTGGAATCGTTGTGCCTGAACCCACGTGTATCTGAGTTGAATACAGCGATTTCCAAAGTCCTTCTTCATCAGAGTGTAGCTAGGTTCCCACTCGCATGTCCGAGTGGGTAGCAGACATCTGCCTCCCATGCATACCCACTTCTGAGAGTTGAGCTTATGGCCTGTAACCCTACCTCCTGCCTGCAGCTACCTTTCGCTTCCAAAAGGCCTAGGCTCGCTGCTTCACCGAAGTGTTGGGAGAGGTAACTGGAATCTGCCGGCACACAAGACTAGTGCCTCCAAGCTCAATCCAGCGATTTCCTAGTATTTCCTAGGGTAGACTGGTGCTACATACTAAGTTCCATATGTGAGAAGGTAGCTGAACGCCTTGTCCAAAATCATCTTACTGCTGAGAGTTGAGCTCACCCTCAGTCCCTCACAGTTCCACACTGCCTGCAGAGTGAGTTTCCCACGTCTTCACCAGAGACTTTTGCCAGAGGCCTCTGAGACGCAAGTTAACAATGCAGACCTGGACGGTATCTCCAGGTGCCGGAGAGTGGCAATCTGGGAACCTCCTTACTCAGAATACTGCTACCTTCACACTGTCATAAGAATGCAGCTAGTTGAGAGCTGGCTTCTAGGCATGCTTCCCTGTGAGAGTTGAGGACAGGGCAGAACCCTCCCGCATCCTGCCTGACTGTAGACGTACCTGCTAACCTCCTTATGTTAGTGGCTGGGATAGGTTGTGGAAAAGCATGTGTAAGCATTGGGCCTGAACTCCCGTGTATCTGAGTTGAATACAGCGATTTCCAACATCCTTCTTCAATAGGAGTGTAGCTAGGTTCCAACTCCCATGTCCGAGTGGGTAGCAGACATCTGCCTCCCATGCATACACACTTCTGAGAGTTGAGCTCATGGCCTGTAACCCTACATCGTGCCTGCCGCTACCTTTCGCTTCCAAAAGGCCTAGGCTCGCTGCTTGACGCAAGTGTTGGGAGAGGTAACTGGAATCTCCCGGCACACAAGACGAGTGCCTCCAAGCTCAATCCAGCGATTTCCCAGTAATTCCTGTGGTAGGCTGGTGCTACATACTAAGTTCCATACGTCAGAAGGTAGCTGAACACCTCGTCCAAAAGCATCTTACTTCTGAGAGTTGAGCTCACCCTCAGTCCCTCACAGTTCCACACTGCCTGCAGAGTGAGTTTCGCAGGTCTTCACCAGAGACGTTTGCCACAGGCTTCTGAGACGCAAGTTAACAATGCAGACCTGGAGGGTATCTCCAGGTGCAGTAGAGTGGTAATCTTGGAACCTCCTGACTCAGAATACTGCTACCTTCACACTGCCATAAGAATGCAGCTAGTTGAGAGCTGGCTTCTAGGCATGCTTTACTGGGAGTGCTGAGGACAGGGCAGAACCCTCCCGCATCCTGCCTGACTGTAGGCGTGGTTGCTCACATCCTAAAGTGAGTGGCTGAGAGAGGTTGAGGGAAAAGCATGTGTAAGCATTGGGCCTGAACTCCTGTGTAACTGAGTTGAATACAGCGATTTCCAATGGCCTTCTTCAATCAGAGTGTAGCTAGGTTCCTACTCCCATGTCAGAATGGGGAGCAATCTGACTTCCATGCATACACACTTCTGAGAGTTGAGCTTATGGCCTGTAACCCTACATCCTGCCTAACGCTACCTTTCGCTTCCAAAAGGCCTAGGCTCGCTGCTTGACGCAAGTGTTGGGAGAGGTAACTGGAATCTCCCGGCACACAAGACTAGTGCCTCCAAGCTCAATCCAGCGATTTCCCAGTAATTCCTTGGGTAGACTGGTGCTACATACTAAGTTCCTTATGTGAGAAGATAGCTGAACGCCTTGTCCAAAATCATCTTACTGCTGAGAGTTGAGCTCACCCTCAGTCCCTCACAGTTCCACACTGCCTGCAGAGTGAGTTTCCCACGTCTTCACCAGAGACTTTTGCCAGAGGCTTCTGAGACGCAAGTTAACAATGCAGACCTGGAGGGTATCTCCAGGTGCAGTAGAGTGGTAATCTGGGAACCTCCTGTCTCAGAATACTGCTACCTTCACCCTGCCATAAGAATGCAGCTACTTGACAGCTGGCTTCAAGGCATGCTTCCCTGTGAGAGCTAAGGACAAGGCACAACCCTCCCGCATCCTGCTTGACTGCAGAAGGAGCTGCTAACGTCCTCATGTTAGTGGCAAGGAAAGGTTGTGAGAAAAGCATGTGGAATCGTTGTGCCTGAACCCACGTGTATCTGAGTTGAATACAGCGATTTCCAAAGTCCTTCTTCATCAGAGTGTAGCTAGGTTCCCACTCGCATGTACGAGTGGGTAGCAGACATCTGCCTCCCATGCATACCCACTTCTGAGAGTTGAGCTGATGGCCTGTAACCCTACCTCCTGCCTGCAGCTACCTTTGGCTTCCAAAAGGCCTAGGCTCGATGCTTCACCGAAGTGTTGGGAGAGGTAACTGGAATCTCCCGGCACACAAGACTAGTGCCTCCAAGCTCAATCCAGCGATTTCCCAGTAATTCCTGGGGTAGACTGGTGCTACATACTAAGTTCCATATGTGAGAAGGTAGCTGAACGACTTGTCCAAAATCATCTTACTGCTGAGAGTTGAGCTCACCCTCAGTCCCTCACAGTTCCACACTGCCTGCAGAGTGAGTTTCGCACGTCTTCACCAGAGACGTTTGCCAGAGGCTTCTGAGACGCAAGTTAACAATGCAGACCTGGAGGGTATCTCCAGGTGCAGTAGAGTGGTAATCTTGGAACCTCCTGACTCAGAATACTGCTACCTTCACACTGCCATAAGAATGCAGCTAGTTGAGAGCTGGCTTCTAGGCATGCTTTACTGGGAGTGCTGAGGACAGGGCAGAACCCTCCCGCATCCTGCCTGACTGTAGGCGTGGTTGCTCACATCCTAAAGTGAGTGGCTGAGAGAGGTTGAGGGAAAAGCATGTGTAAGCATTGGGCCTGAACTCCTGTGTAACTGAGTTGAATACAGCGATTTCCAATGGCCTTCTTCAATCAGAGTGTAGCTAGGTTCCTACTCCCAAGTCAGAATGGGGAGCAATCTGACTTCTATGCATACACACTTCTGAGAGTTGAGCTTATGGCCTGTAACCCTACATCCTGCCTAACGCTACCTTTCGCTTCCAAAAGGCCTAGGCTCGCTGCTTCACGCAAGTGTTGGGAGAGGTAACTGGAATCTCCCGGCACACAAGACTAGTGCCTCCAAGCTCAATCCAGCGATTTCCCAGTAATTCCTTGGTAGACTGGTGCTACATACTAAGTTCCATATGTGAGAAGGTAGCTGAACGACTTGTCCAAAATCATCTTACTGCTGAGAGTTGAGCTCACCCTCAGTCCCTCACAGTTCCACACTGCCTGCAGAGTGAGTTTCGCACGTCTTCACCAGAGACGTTTGCCAGAGGCTATGAGACGCAAGTTAACAATGCAGACCTGGAGGGTATCTCCAGGTGCAGTAGAGTGGTAATCTGGGAACCTCCTGTCTCAGAATACTGCTACCTTCACCCTGCCATAAGAATGCAGCTAGTTGACAGCTGGCTTCAAGGCATGCTTCCCTGTGAGAGCTAAGGACAGGGCACAACCCTCCCGCATCCTGCTTGACTGTAGAAGGAGCTGCTAACGTCCTCATGTTAATGGCAGGGAAAGGTTGTGAGAAAAGCATGTGGAATCGTTGTGCCTGAACCCACGTGTATCTGAGTTGAATACAGCGATTTCCAAAGTCCTTCTTCATCAGAGTGTAGCTAGGTTCCCACTCGCATGTCCGAGTGGGTAGCAGACATCTGCCTCCCATGCATACCCACTTCTGAGAGTTGAGCTTATGGCCTGTAACCCTACCTCCTGCCTGCAGCTACCTTTCGCTTCCAAAAGGCCTAGGCTCGCTGCTTCACCGAAGTGTTGGGAGAGGTAACTGGAATCTGCCGGCACACAAGACTAGTGCCTCCAAGCTCAATCCAGCGATTTCCTAGTATTTCCTAGGGTAGACTGGTGCTACATACTAAGTTCCATATGTGAGAAGGTAGCTGAACGCCTTGTCCAAAATCATCTTACTGCTGAGAGTTGAGCTCACCCTCAGTCCCTCACAGTTCCACACTGCCTGCAGAGTGAGTTTCCCACGTCTTCACCAGAGACTTTTGCCAGAGGCCTCTGAGACGCAAGTTAACAATGCAGACCTGGACGGTATCTCCAGGTGCCGGAGAGTGGCAATCTGGGAACCTCCTTACTCAGAATACTGCTACCTTCACACTGTCATAAGAATGCAGCTAGTTGAGAGCTGGCTTCTAGGCATGCTTCCCTGTGAGAGTTGAGGACAGGGCAGAACCCTCCCGCATCCTGCCTGACTGTAGACGTACCTGCTAACCTCCTTATGTTAGTGGCTGGGATAGGTTGTGGAAAAGCATGTGTAAGCATTGGGCCTGAACTCCCGTGTATCTGAGTTGAATACAGCGATTTCCAACATCCTTCTTCAATAGGAGTGTAGCTAGGTTCCAACTCCCATGTCCGAGTGGGTAGCAGACATCTGCCTCCCATGCATACACACTTCTGAGAGTTGAGCTCATGGCCTGTAACCCTACATCGTGCCTGCCGCTACCTTTCGCTTCCAAAAGGCCTAGGCTCGCTGCTTGACGCAAGTGTTGGGAGAGGTAACTGGAATCTCCCGGCACACAAGACGAGTGCCTCCAAGCTCAATCCAGCGATTTCCCAGTAATTCCTGTGGTAGGCTGGTGCTACATACTAAGTTCCATACGTCAGAAGGTAGCTGAACACCTCGTCCAAAAGCATCTTACTTCTGAGAGTTGAGCTCACCCTCAGTCCCTCACAGTTCCACACTGCCTGCAGAGTGAGTTTCGCAGGTCTTCACCAGAGACGTTTGCCACAGGCTTCTGAGACGCAAGTTAACAATGCAGACCTGGAGGGTATCTCCAGGTGCAGTAGAGTGGTAATCTTGGAACCTCCTGACTCAGAATACTGCTACCTTCACACTGCCATAAGAATGCAGCTAGTTGAGAGCTGGCTTCTAGGCATGCTTTACTGGGAGTGCTGAGGACAGGGCAGAACCCTCCCGCATCCTGCCTGACTGTAGGCGTGGTTGCTCACATCCTAAAGTGAGTGGCTGAGAGAGGTTGAGGGAAAAGCATGTGTAAGCATTGGGCCTGAACTCCTGTGTAACTGAGTTGAATACAGCGATTTCCAATGGCCTTCTTCAATCAGAGTGTAGCTAGGTTCCTACTCCCATGTCAGAATGGGGAGCAATCTGACTTCCATGCATACACACTTCTGAGAGTTGAGCTTATGGCCTGTAACCCTACATCCTGCCTAACGCTACCTTTCGCTTCCAAAAGGCCTAGGCTCGCTGCTTGACGCAAGTGTTGGGAGAGGTAACTGGAATCTCCCGGCACACAAGACTAGTGCCTCCAAGCTCAATCCAGCGATTTCCCAGTAATTCCTTGGGTAGACTGGTGCTACATACTAAGTTCCTTATGTGAGAAGATAGCTGAACGCCTTGTCCAAAATCATCTTACTGCTGAGAGTTGAGCTCACCCTCAGTCCCTCACAGTTCCACACTGCCTGCAGAGTGAGTTTCCCACGTCTTCACCAGAGACTTTTGCCAGAGGCTTCTGAGACGCAAGTTAACAATGCAGACCTGGAGGGTATCTCCAGGTGCAGTAGAGTGGTAATCTGGGAACCTCCTGTCTCAGAATACTGCTACCTTCACCCTGCCATAAGAATGCAGCTACTTGACAGCTGGCTTCAAGGCATGCTTCCCTGTGAGAGCTAAGGACAAGGCACAACCCTCCCGCATCCTGCTTGACTGCAGAAGGAGCTGCTAACGTCCTCATGTTAGTGGCAAGGAAAGGTTGTGAGAAAAGCATGTGGAATCGTTGTGCCTGAACCCACGTGTATCTGAGTTGAATACAGCGATTTCCAAAGTCCTTCTTCATCAGAGTGTAGCTAGGTTCCCACTCGCATGTACGAGTGGGTAGCAGACATCTGCCTCCCATGCATACCCACTTCTGAGAGTTGAGCTGATGGCCTGTAACCCTACCTCCTGCCTGCAGCTACCTTTGGCTTCCAAAAGGCCTAGGCTCGATGCTTCACCGAAGTGTTGGGAGAGGTAACTGGAATCTCCCGGCACACAAGACTAGTGCCTCCAAGCTCAATCCAGCGATTTCCCAGTAATTCCTGGGGTAGACTGGTGCTACATACTAAGTTCCATATGTGAGAAGGTAGCTGAACGCCTTGTCCAAAATCATCTTACTTCTGAGAGTTGAGCTCACCCTCAGTCCCTCACAGTTCCACACTGCCTGCAGAGTGAGTTTCGCACGTCTTCACCAGAGACGTTTGCCAGCGGCTATGAGACGCAAGTTAACAATGCAGACCTGGAGGGTATCTCCAGGTGCAGTAGAGTGGTAATCTGGGAACCTCCTGTCTCAGAATACTGCTACCTTCACCCTGCCATAAGAATGCAGCTACTTGACAGCTGGCTTCAAGGCATGCTTCCCTGTGAGAGCTAAGGACAGGGCACAACCCTCCCGCATCCTGCTTGACTGTAGAAGGAGCTGCTAACGTCCTCATGTTAGTGGCAGGGAAAGGTTGTGAGAAAAGCATGTGGAAACGTTGTGCCTGAACCCACGTGTATCTGAGTTGAATACAGCGATTTCCAAAGTCCTTCTTCATCAGAGTGTAGCTAGGTTCCCACTCGCATGTCCGAGTGGGTAGCAGACATCTGCCTCCCATGCATACCCACTTCTGAGAGTTGAGCTTATGGCCTGTAACCCTACCTCCTTCCTGCAGCTACCTTTCGCTTCCAAAAGGCCTAGGCTCGCTGCTTCACCGAAGTGTTGGGAGAGGTAACTGGAATCTCCCGGCACACAAGACTAGTGCCTCCAAGCTCAATCCAGCGATTTCCCAGTAATTCCTGGGGTAGACTGGTGCTACATACTAAGTTCCATATGTGAGAAGGTAGCTGAACGCCTTGTCCAAAATCATCTTACTGCTGAGAGTTGAGCTCACCCTCAGTCCCTCACAGTTCCACACTGCCTGCAGAGTGAGTTTCCCACGTCTTCACCAGAGACTTTTGCCAGAGGCCTCTGAGACGCAAGTTAACAATGCAGACCTGGACGGTATCTCCAGGTGCCGGAGAGTGGCAATCTGGGAACCTCCTTACTCAGAATACTGCTACCTTCACACTGTCATAAGAATGCAGCTAGTTGAGAGCTGGCTTTTAGGCATGCTTCCCTGTGAGAGTTGAGGACAGGGCAGAACCCTCCCGCATCCTGCCTGACTGTAGACGTACCTGCTAACCTCCTTATGTTAGTGGCTGGGATAGGTTGTGGAAAAGCATGTGTAAGCATTGGGCCTGAACTCCCGTGTATCTGAGTTGAATACAGCGATTTCCAACATCCTTCTTCAATAGGAGTGTAGCTAGGTTCCAACTCCCATGTCCGAGTGGGTAGCAGACATCTGCCTCCCATGCATACACACTTCTGAGAGTTGAGCTCATGGCCTGTAACCCTACATCGTGCCTGCCGCTACCTTCGCTTCCAAAAGGCCTAGGCTCGCTGCTTGACGCAAGTGTTGGGAGAGGTAACTGGAATCTCCCGGCACACAAGACGAGTGCCTCCAAGCTCAATCCAGCGATTTCCCAGTAATTCCTGTGGTAGGCTGGTGCTACATACTAAGTTCCATACGTCAGAAGGTAGCTGAACACCTCGTCCAAAAGCATCTTACTTCTGAGAGTTGAGCTCACCCTCAGTCCCTCACAGTTCCACACTGCCTGCAGAGTGAGTTTCGCAGGTCTTCACCAGAGACGTTTGCCACAGGCTTCTGAGACGCAAGTTAACAATGCAGACCTGGAGGGTATCTCCAGGTGCAGTAGAGTGGTAATCTTGGAACCTCCTGACTCAGAATACTGCTACCTTCACACTGCCATAAGAATGCAGCTAGTTGAGAGCTGGCTTCTAGGCATGCTTTACTGGGAGTGCTGAGGACAGGGCAGAACCCTCCCGCATCCTGCCTGACTGTAGGCGTGGTTGCTCACATCCTAAAGTGAGTGGCTGAGAGAGGTTGAGGGAAAAGCATGTATAAGCATTGGGCCTGAACTCCTGTGTAACTGAGTTGAATACAGCGATTTCCAATGGCCTTCTTCAATCAGAGTGTAGCTAGGTTCCTACTCCCATGTCAGTTAGTGGCCTCCAAGCTCAATCCAGCGATTTCCCAGTAATTCCTTGGGTAGACTGGTGCTACATACTAAGTTCCTTATGTGAGAAGATAGCTGAACGCCTTGTCCAAAATCATCTTACTGCTGAGAGTTGAGCTCACCCTCAGTCCCTCACAGTTCCACACTGCCTGCAGAGTGAGTTTCCCACGTCTTCACCAGAGACTTTTGCCAGAGGCTTCTGAGACGCAAGTTAACAATGCAGACCTGGAGGGTATCTCCAGGTGCAGTAGAGTGGTAATCTGGGTACCTCCTGTCCCAGAATACTGCTACCTTCACCCTGCCATAAGAATGCAGCTACTTGACAGCTGGCTTCAAGGCATGCTTCCCTGTGAGAGCTAAGGACAAGGCACAACCCTCCCGCATCCTGCTTGACTGCAGAAGGAGCTGCTAACGTCCTCATGTTAGTGGCAAGGAAAGGTTGTGAGAAAAGCATGGGGAATCGTTGTGCCTGAACCCACGTGTATCTGAGTTGAATACAGTGATTTCCAAAGTCCTTCTTCATCAGAGTGTAGCTAGGTTCCCACTCGCATGTACGAGTGGGTAGCAGACATCTGCCTCCCATGCATACCCACTTCTGAGAGTTGAGCTGATGGCCTGTAACCCTACCTCCTGCCTGCAGCTACCTTTGGCTTCCAAAAGGCCTAGGCTCGATGCTTCACCGAAGTGTTGGGAGAGGTAACTGGAATCTCCCGGCATACAAGACTAGTGCCTCCAAGCTCAATCCAGCGATTTCCCAGTAATTCCTGGGGTAGACTGGTGCTACATACTAAGTTCCATATGTGAGAAGGTAGCTGAACGCCTTGTCCAAAATCATCTTACTTCTGAGAGTTGAGCTCACCCTCAGTCCCTCACAGTTCCACACTGCCTGCAGAGTGAGTTTCGCACGTCTTCACCAGAGACGTTTGCCAGAGGCTATGAGACGCAAGTTAACAATGCAGACCTGGAGGGTATCTCCAGGTGCAGTAGAGTGGTAATCTGGGAACCTCCTGTCTCAGAATACTGCTACCTTCACCTGCCATAAGAATGCAGCTACTTGACAGCTGGCTTCAAGGCATGCTTCCCTGTGAGAGCTAAGGACAGGGCACAACCCTCCCGCATCCTGCTTGACTGTAGAAGGAGCTGCTAACGTCCTCATGTTAGTGGCAGGGAAAGGTTGTGAGAAAAGCATGTGGAAACGTTGTGCCTGAACCCACGTGTATCTGAGTTGAATACAGCGATTTCCAAAGTCCTTCTTCATCAGAGTGTAGCTAGGTTCCCACTCGCATGTCCGAGTGGGTAGCAGATATCTGCCTCCCATGCATACCCACTTCTGAGAGTTGAGCTTATGGCCTGTAACCCTACCTCCTGCCTGCAACTACCTTTCGCTTCCAAAAGGCTTAGGCTCGCTGCTTCACCGAAGTGTTGGGAGAGGTAACTGGAATCTCCCGGCACACAAGACTAGTGCCTCCAAGCTCAATCCAGCGATTTCCCAGTAATTCCTGTGGTAGACTGGTGCTACATACTAAGTTCCATATGTGAGAAGGTAGCTGAACGTCTTGTCCAAAATCATCTTACTGCTGAGAGTTGAGCTCACCCTCAGTCCCTCACAGTTCCACACTGCCTGCAGAGTGAGTTTCCCACGTCTTCACCAGAGACTTTTGCCAGAGGCCTCTGAGACGCAAGTTAACAATGCAGACCTGGACGGTATCTCCAGGTGCCGGAGAGTGGCAATCTGGGAACCTCCTTACTCAGAATACTGCTACCTTCACACTGTCATAAGAATGCAGCTAGTTGAGAGCTGGCTTCTAGGCATGCTTCCCTGTGAGAGTTGAGGACAGGGCAGAACCCTCCCGCATCCTGCCTGACTGTAGACGTACCTGCTAACCTCCTTATGTTAGTGGCTGGGATAGGTTGTGGGAAAAGCATGTGTAAGCATTGGGCCTGAACTCCCGTGTATCTGAGTTGAATACAGCGATTTCCAACATCCTTCTTCAATAGGAGTGTAGCTAGGTTCCAACTCCCATGTCCGAGTGGGTAGCAGACATCTGCCTCCCATGCATACACACTTCTGAGAGTTGAGCTCATGGCCTGTAACCCTAGATCGTGCCTGCTGCTACCTTTCGCTTCCAAAAGGCCTAGGCTCGCTGCTTGACGCAAGTGTTGGGAGAGGTAACTGGAATCTCCCGGCACACAAGACGAGTGCCTCCAAGCTCAATCAAGCGATTTCCTAGTAATTCCTGGGGTAGACTGGTGCTACATACTAAGTTCCATATGTGAGAAGGTAGCTGAACGCCTTGTCCAAAAACATCTTACTTCTGAGAGTTGAGCTCACCCTCAGTCCCTCACAGTTCCACACTGCCTGCAGAGTGAGTTTCGCACGTCTTCACCAGAGACGTTTGCCAGAGGCTTCTGAGACACAAGTTAACAATGCAGACCTGGAGGGTATCTCCAGGTGCAGTAGAGTGGTAATCTTGGAACCTCCTGACTCAGAATACTGCTACCTTCACACTGCCATAAGAATGCAGCTAGTTGAGAGCTGGCTTCTAGGCATGCTTCCCTGTGAGAGTTGAGGACAGGGCAGAACCCTCCCGCATCCTGCCTGACTGTAGACGTACCTGCTAACCTCCTTATGTTAGTGGCTGGGATAGGTTGTGGGAAAAGCATGTGTAAGCATTGGGCCTGAACTCCCGTGTATCTGAGTTGAATACAGCGATTTCCAACATCCTTCTTCAATAGGAGTGTAGCTAGGTTCCAACTCCCATGTCCGAGTGGGTAGCAGACATCTGCCTCCCATGCATACACACTTCTGAGAGTTGAGCTCATGGCCTGTAACCCTACATCGTGCCTGCCGCTACCTTTCGCTTCCAAAAGGCCTAGGCTCGCTGCTTGACGCAAGTGTTGGGAGAGGTAACTGGAATCTCCCGGCACACAAGACGAGTGCCTCCAAGCTCAATCCAGCGATTTCCCAGTAATTCCTGTGGTAGGCTGGTGCTACATACTAAGTTCCATACGTCAGAAGGTAGCTGAACACCTCGTCCAAAAGCATCTTACTTCTGAGAGTTGAGCTCACCCTAAGTCCCTCACAGTTCCACACTGCCTGCAGAGTGAGTTTCGCAGGTCTTCACCAGAGACGTTTGCCACAGGCTTCTGAGACAAAAGTTAACAATGCAGACCTGGAGGGTATCTCCAGGTGCAGTAGAGTGGTAATCTTGGAACCTCCTGACTCAGAATACTGCTACCTTCACACTGCCATAAGAATGCAGCTAGTTGAGAGCTGGCTTCTAGGCATGCTTTACTGGGAGTGCTGAGGACAGGGCAGAACCCTCCCGCATCCTGCCTGACTGTAGGCGTGGTTGCTCACATCCTAAAGTGAGTGGCTGAGAGAGGTTGAGGGAAAAGCATGTGTAAGCATTGGGCCTGAACTCCTGTGTAACTGATTTGAATACAGCGATTTCCAATGGCCTTCTTCAATCACAGTGTAGCTAGGTTCCTACTCCCATGTCAGAATGGGGAGCAATCTGACTTCCATGCATACACACTTCTGAGAGTTGAGCTTATGGCCTGTAACCCTACATCCTGCCTAACGCTACCTTTCGCTTCCAAAAGGCCTAGGCTCGCTGCTTGACGCAAGTGTTGGGAGAGGTAACTGGAATCTCCCGGCACACAAGACTAGTGCCTCCAAGCTCAATCCAGCGATTTCCCAGTAATTCCTTGGGTAGACTGGTGCTACATACTAAGTTCCTTATGTGAGAAGATAGCTGAACGCCTTGTCCAAAATCATCTTACTGCTGAGAGTTGAGCTCACCCTCAGTCCCTCACAGTTCCACACTGCCTGCAGAGTGAGTTTCCCACGTCTTCACCAGAGACTTTTGCCAGAGGCTTCTGAGACGCAAGTTAACAATGCAGACCTGGAGGGTATCTCCAGGTGCAGTAGAGTGGTAATCTGGGTACCTCCTGTCCCAGAATACTGCTACCTTCACCCTGCCATAAGAATGCAGCTACTTGACAGCTGGCTTCAAGGCATGCTACCCTGTGAGAGCTAAGGACAAGGCACAACCCTCCCGCATCCTGCTTGACTGCAGAAGGAGCTGCTAACGTCCTCATGTTAGTGGCAAGGAAAGGTTGTGAGAAAAGCATGTGGAATCGTTGTGCCTGAACCCACGTGTATCTGAGTTGAATACAGCGATTTCCAAAGTCCTTCTTCATCAGAGTGTAGCTAGGTTCCCACTCGCATGTACGAGTGGGTAGCAGACATCTGCCTCCCATGCATACCCACTTCTGAGAGTTGAGCTGATGGCCTGTAACCCTACCTCCTGCCTGCAGCTACCTTTGGCTTCCAAAAGGCCTAGGCTCGATGCTTCACCGAAGTGTTGGGAGAGGTAACTGGAATCTCCCGGCATACAAGACTAGTGCCTCCAAGCTCAATCCAGCGATTTCCCAGTAATTCCTGGGGTAGACTGGTGCTACATACTAAGTTCCATATGTGAGAAGGTAGCTGAACGCCTTGTCCAAAATCATCTTACTTCTGAGAGTTGAGCTCACCCTCAGTCCCTCACAGTTCCACACTGCCTGCAGAGTGAGTTTCGCACGTCTTCACCAGAGACGTTTGCCAGAGGCTATGAGACGCAAGTTAACAATGCAGACCTGGAGGGTATCTCCAGGTGCAGTAGAGTGGTAATCTGGGAACCTCCTGTCTCAGAATACTGCTACCTTCACCTGCCATAAGAATGCAGCTACTTGACAGCTGGCTTCAAGGCATGCTTCCCTGTGAGAGCTAAGGACAGGGCACAACCCTCCCGCATCCTGCTTGACTGTAGAAGGAGCTGCTAACGTCCTCATGTTAGTGGCAGGGAAAGGTTGTGAGAAAAGCATGTGGAAACGTTGTGCCTGAACCCACGTGTATCTGAGTTGAATACAGCGATTTCCAAAGTCCTTCTTCATCAGAGTGTAGCTAGGTTCCCACTCGCATGTCCGAGTGGGTAGCAGATATCTGCCTCCCATGCATACCCACTTCTGAGAGTTGAGCTTATGGCCTGTAACCCTACCTCCTGCCTGCAACTACCTTTCGCTTCCAAAAGGCTTAGGCTCGCTGCTTCACCGAAGTGTTGGGAGAGGTAACTGGAATCTCCCGGCACACAAGACTAGTGCCTCCAAGCTCAATCCAGCGATTTCCCAGTAATTCCTGGGGTAGACTGGTGCTACATACTAAGTTCCATATGTGAGAAGGTAGCTGAACGCCTTGTCCAAAATCATCTTACTGCTGACAGTTGAGCTCACCCTCAGTCCCTCACAGTTCCACACTGCCTGCAGAGTGAGTTTCCCACGTCTTCACCAGAGACTTTTGCCAGAGGCCTCTGAGACGCAAGTTAACAATGCAGACCTGGACGGTATCTCCAGGTGCCGGAGAGTGGCAATCTGGGAACCTCCTTACTCAGAATACTGCTACCTTCACACTGTCATAAGAATGCAGCTAGTTGAGAGCTGGCTTCTAGGCATGCTTCCCTGTGAGAGTTGAGGACAGGGCAGAACCCTCCCGCATCCTGCCTGACTGTAGACGTACCTGCTAACCTCCTTATGTTAGTGGCTGGGATAGGTTGTGGGAAAAGCATGTGTAAGCATTGGGCCTGAACTCCCGTGTATCTGAGTTGAATACAGCGATTTCCAACATCCTTCTTCAATAGGAGTGTAGCTAGGTTCCAACTCCCATGTCCGAGTGGGTAGCAGACATCTGCCTCCCATGCATACACACTTCTGAGAGTTGAGCTCATGGCCTGTAACCCTAGATCGTGCCTGCTGCTACCTTTCGCTTCCAAAAGGCCTAGGCTCGCTGCTTGACGCAAGTGTTGGGAGAGGTAACTGGAATCTCCCGGCACACAAGACGAGTGCCTCCAAGCTCAATCAAGCGATTTCCTAGTAATTCCTGGGGTAGACTGGTGCTACATACTAAGTTCCATATGTGAGAAGGTAGCTGAACGCCTTGTCCAAAAACATCTTACTTCTGAGAGTTGAGCTCACCCTCAGTCCCTCACAGTTCCACACTGCCTGCAGAGTGAGTTTCGCACGTCTTCACCAGAGACGTTTGCCAGAGGCTTCTGAGACACAAGTTAACAATGCAGACCTGGAGGGTATCTCCAGGTGCAGTAGAGTGGTAATCTTGGAACCTCCTGACTCAGAATACTGCTACCTTCACACTGCCATAAGAATGCAGCTAGTTGAGAGCTGGCTTCTAAGCATGCTTTACTGGGAGTGCTGAGGACAGGGCAGAACCCTCCCGCATCCTGCCTGACTGTAGGCGTGGTTGCTCACATCCTAAAGTGAGTGGCTGAGAGAGGTTGAGGGAAAAGCATGTGTAAGCATTGGGCCTGAACTCCTGTGTAACTGAGTTGAATACAGCGATTACCAATGGCCTTCTTCAATCAGAGTGTAGCTAGGTTCCTACTCCCAAGTCAGAATGGGGAGCAATCTGACTTCCATGCATACACACTTCTGAGAGTTGAGCTTATGGCCTGTAACCCTACATCCTGCCTAACGCTACCTTTCGCTTCCAAAAGGCCTAGGCTCGCTGCTTCACGCAAGTGTTGGGAGAGGTAACTGGAATCTCCCGGCACACAAGACTAGTGCCTCCAAGCTCAATCCAGCGATTTCCCAGTAATTCCTTGGTAGACTGGTGCTATATACTAAGTTCCATATGTGAGAAGGTAGCTGAACGACTTGTCCAAAATCATCTTACTGCTGAGAGTTGAGCTCACCCTCAGTCCCTCACAGTTCCACACTGCCTGCAGAGTGAGTTTCGCACGTCTTCACCAGAGACGTTTGCCAGAGGCTATGAGACGCAAGTTAACAATGCAGACCTGGAGGGTATCTCCAGGTGCAGTAGAGTGGTAATCTGGGAACCTCCTGTCTCAGAATACTGCTACCTTCACCCTGCCATAAGAATGCAGCTAGTTGACAGCTGGCTTCAAGGCATGCTTCCCTGTGAGAGCTAAGGACAGGGCACAACCCTCCCGCATCCTGCTTGACTGTAGAAGGAGCTGCTAACGTCCTCATGTTAATGGCAGGGAAAGGTTGTGAGAAAAGCATGTGGAATCGTTGTGCCTGAACCCACGTGTATCTGAGTTGAATACAGCGATTTCCAAAGTCCTTCTTCATCAGAGTGTAGCTAGGTTCCCACTCGCATGTCCGAGTGGGTAGCAGACATCTGCCTCCCATGCATACCCACTTCTGAGAGTTGAGCTTATGGCCTGTAACCCTACCTCCTGCCTGCAGCTACCTTTCGCTTCCAAAAGGCCTAGGCTCGCTGCTTCACCGAAGTGTTGGGAGAGGTAACTGGAATCTGCCGGCACACAAGACTAGTGCCTCCAAGCTCAATCCAGCGATTTCCTAGTATTTCCTAGGGTAGACTGGTGCTACATACTAAGTTCCATATGTGAGAAGGTAGCTGAACGCCTTGTCCAAAATCATCTTACTGCTGAGAGTTGAGCTCACCCTCAGTCCCTCACAGTTCCACACTGCCTGCAGAGTGAGTTTCCCACGTCTTCACCAGAGACTTTTGCCAGAGGCCTCTGAGACGCAAGTTAACAATGCAGACCTGGACGGTATCTCCAGGTGCCGGAGAGTTGCAATCTGGGAACCTCCTTACTCAGAATACTGCTACCTTCACACTGTCATAAGAATGCAGCTAGTTGAGAGCTGGCTTCCAGGCATGCTTCCCTGTGAGAGTTGAGGACAGGGCAGAACCCTCCCGCATCCTGCCTGACTGTAGACGTACCTGCTAACCTCCTTATGTTAGTGGCTGGGATAGGTTGTGGAAAAGCATGTGTAAGCATTGGGCCTGAACTCCCGTGTATCTGAGTTGAATACAGCGATTTCCAACATCCTTCTTCAATAGGAGTGTAGCTAGGTTCCAACTCCCATGTCCGAGTGGGTAGCAGACATCTGCCTCCCATGCATACACACTTCTGAGAGTTGAGCTCATGGCCTGTAACCCTACATCGTGCCTGCCGCTACCTTTCGCTTCCAAAAGGCCTAGGCTCGCTGCTTGACGCAAGTGTTGGGAGAGGTAACTGGAATCTCCCGGCACACAAGACGAGTGCCTCCAAGCTCAATCCAGCGATTTCCCAGTAATTCCTGTGGTAGGCTGGTGCTACATACTAAGTTCCATACGTCAGAAGGTAGCTGAACACCTCGTCCAAAAGCATCTTACTTCTGAGAGTTGAGCTCACCCTCAGTCCCTCACAGTTCCACACTGCCTGCAGAGTGAGTTTCGCAGGTCTTCACCAGAGACGTTTGCCACAGGCTTCTGAGACGCAAGTTAACAATGCAGACCTGGAGGGTATCTCCAGGTGCAGTAGAGTGGTAATCTTGGAACCTCCTGACTCAGAATACTGCTACCTTCACACTGCCATAAGAATGCAGCTAGTTGAGAGCTGGCTTCTAGGCATGCTTTACTGGGAGTGCTGAGGACAGGGCAGAACCCTCCCGCATCCTGCCTGACTGTAGGCGTGGTTGCTCACATCCTAAAGTGAGTGGCTGAGAGAGGTTGAGGGAAAAGCATGTGTAAGGATTGGGCCTGAACTCCTGTGTAACTGAGTTGAATACAGCGATTTCCAATGGCCTTCTTCAATCAGAGTGTAGCTAGGTTCCTACTCCCATGTCAGAATGGGGAGCAATCTGACTTCCATGCATACACACTTCTGAGAGTTGAGCTTATGGCCTGTAACCCTACATCCTGCCTAACGCTACCTTTCGCTTCCAAAAGGCCTAGGCTCGCTGCTTGACGCAAGTGTTGGGAGAGGTAACTGGAATCTCCCGGCACACAAGACTAGTGCCTCCAAGCTCAATCCAGCGATTTCCCAGTAATTCCTTGGGTAGACTGGTGCTACATACTAAGTTCCTTATGTGAGAAGATAGCTGAACGCCTTGTCCAAAATCATCTTACTGCTGAGAGTTGAGCTCACCCTCAGTCCCTCACAGTTCCACACTGCCTGCAGAGTGAGTTTCCCACGTCTTCACCAGAGACTTTTGCCAGAGGCTTCTGAGACGCAAGTTAACAATGCAGACCTGGAGGGTATCTCCAGGTGCAGTAGAGTGGTAATCTGGGAACCTCCTGTCTCAGAATACTGCTACCTTCACCCTGCCATAAGAATGCAGCTACTTGACAGCTGGCTTCAAGGCATGCTTCCCTGTGAGAGCTAAGGACAAGGCACAACCCTCCCGCATCCTGCTTGACTGCAGAAGGAGCTGCTAACGTCCTCATGTTAGTGGCAAGGAAAGGTTGTGAGAAAAGCATGTGGAATCGTTGTGCCTGAACCCACGTGTATCTGAGTTGAATACAGCGATTTCCAAAGTCCTTCTTCATCAGAGTGTAGCTAGGTTCCCACTCGCATGTACGAGTGGGTAGCAGACATCTGCCTCCCATGCATACCCACTTCTGAGAGTTGAGCTGATGGCCTGTAACCCTACCTCCTGCCTGCAGCTACCTTTGGCTTCCAAAAGGCCTAGGCTCGATGCTTCACCGAAGTGTTGGGAGAGGTAACTGGAATCTCCCGGCACACAAGACTAGTGCCTCCAAGCTCAATCCAGCGATTTCCCAGTAATTCCTGGGGTAGACTGGTGCTACATACTAAGTTCCATATGTGAGAAGGTAGCTGAACGCCTTGTCCAAAATCATCTTACTTCTGAGAGTTGAGCTCACCCTCAGTCCCTCACAGTTCCACACTGCCTGCAGAGTGAGTTTCGCACGTCTTCACCAGAGACTTTTGCCAGAGGCTATGAGACGCAAGTTAACAATGCAGACCTGGAGGGTATCTCCAGGTGCAGTAGAGTGGTAATCTGGGAACCTCCTGTCTCAGAATACTGCTACCTTCACCCTGCCATAAGAATGCAGCTACTTGACAGCTGGCTTCAAGGCATGCTTCCCTGTGAGAGCTAAGGACAGGGCACAACCCTCCCGCATCCTGCTTGACTGTAGAAGGAGCTGCTAACGTCCTCATGTTAGTGGCAGGGAAAGGTTGTGAGAAAAGCATGTGGAAACGTTGTGCCTGAACCCACGTGTATCTGAGTTGAATACAGCGATTTCCAAAGTCCTTCTTCATCAGAGTGTAGCTAGGTTCCCACTCGCATGTCCGAGTGGGTAGCAGACATCTGCCTCCCATGCATACCCACTTCTGAGAGTTGAGCTTATGGCCTGTAACCCTACCTCCTGCCTGCAACTACCTTTCGCTTCCAAAAGGCTTAGGCTCGCTGCTTCACCGAAGTGTTGGGAGAGGTAACTGGAATCTGCCGGCACACAAGACTAGTGCCTCCAAGCTCAATCCAGCGATTTCCCAGTAATTCCTGGGGTAGACTGGTGCTACATACTAAGTTCCATATGTGAGAAGGTAGCTGAACGCCTTGTCCAAAATCATCTTACTGCTGAGAGTTGAGCTCACCCTCAGTCCCTCACAGTTCCACACTGCCTGCAGAGTGAGTTTCCCACGTCTTCACCAGAGACTTTTGCCAGAGGCCTCTGAGACGCAAGTTAACAATGAAGACCTGGACGGTATCTCCAGGTGCCGGAGAGTGGCAATCTGGGAACCTCCTTACTCAGAATACTGCTACCTTCACACTGTCATAAGAATGCAGCTAGTTGAGAGCTGGCTTCTAGGCATGCTTCCCTGTGAGAGTTGAGGACAGGGCAGAACCCTCCCGCATCCTGCCTGACTGTAGACGTACCTGCTAACCTCCTTATGTTAGTGGCTGGGATAGGTTGTGGGAAAAGCATGTGTAAGCATTGGGCCTGAACTCCCGTGTATCTGAGTTGAATACAGCGATTTCCAACATCCTTCTTCAATAGGAGTGTAGCTAGGTTCCAACTCCCATGTCCGAGTGGGTAGCAGACATCTGCCTCCCATGCATACACACTTCTGAGAGTTGAGCTCATGGCCTGTAACCCTACATCGTGCCTGCTGCTACCTTTCGCTTCCAAAAGGCCTAGGCTCGCTGCTTGACGCAAGTGTTGGGAGAGGTAACTGGAATCTCCCGGCACACAAGACGAGTGCCTCCAAGCTCAATCAAGCGATTTCCTCGTAATTCCTGGGGTAGACTGGTGCTACATACTAAGTTCCATATGTGAGAAGGTAGCTGAACGCCTTGTCCAAAAACATCTTACTTCTGAGAGTTGAGCTCACCCTCAGTCCCTCACAGTTCCACACTGCCTGCAGAGTTAGTTTCGCACGTCTTCACCAGAGACGTTTGCCAGAGGCTTCTGAGACGCAAGTTAACAATGCAGACCTGGAGGGTATCTCCAGGTGCAGTAGAGTGGTAATCTTGGAACCTCCTGACTCAGAATACTGCTACCTTCACACTGCCATAAGAATGCAGCTAGTTGAGAGCTGGCTTCTAGGCATGCTTTACTGGGAGTGCTGAGGACAGGGCAGAACCCTCCCGCATCCTGCCTGACTGTAGGCGTGGTTGCTCACATCCTAAAGTGAGTGGCTGAGAGAGGTTGAGGGAAAAGCATGTGTAAGCATTGGGCCTGAACTCCTGTGTAACTGAGTTGAATACAGCGATTTCCAATGGCCTTCTTCAATCAGAGTGTAGCTAGGTTCCTACTCCCAAGTCAGAATGGGGAGCAATCTGACTTCCATGCATACACACTTCTGAGAGTTGAGCTTATGGCCTGTAACCCTACATCCTGCCTAACGCTACCTTTCGCTTCCAAAAGGCCTAGGCTCGCTGCTTCACGCAAGTGTTGGGAGAGGTAACTGGAATCTCCCGGCACACAAGACTAGTGCCTCCAAGCTCAATCCAGCGATTTCCCAGTAATTCTTTGGTAGACTGGTGCTACATACTAAGTTCCATATGTGAGAAGGTAGCTGAACGACTTGTCCAAAATCATCTTACTGCTGAGAGTTGAGCTCACCCTCAGTCCCTCACAGTTCCACACTGCCTGCAGAGTGAGTTTCGCACGTCTTCACCAGAGACGTTTGCCAGAGGCTATGAGACGCAAGTTAACAATGCAGACCTGGAGGGTATCTCCAGGTGCAGTAGAGTGGTAATCTGGGAACCTCCTGTCTCAGAATACTGCTACCTTCACCCTGCCATAAGAATGCAGCTAGTTGACAGCTGGCTTCAAGGCATGCTTCCCTGTGAGAGCTAAGGACAGGGCACAACCCTCCCGCATCCTGCTTGACTGTAGAAGGAGCTGCTAACGTCCTCATGTTAATGGCAGGGAAAGGTTGTGAGAAAAGCATGTGGAATCGTTGTGCCTGAACCCACGTGTATCTGAGTTGAATACAGCGATTTCCAAAGTCCTTCTTCATCAGAGTGTAGCTAGGTTCCCACTCGCATGTCCGAGTGGGTAGCAGACATCTGCCTCCCATGCATACCCACTTCTGAGAGTTGAGCTTATGGCCTGTAACCCTACCTCCTGCCTGCAGCTACCTTTCGCTTCCAAAAGGCCTAGGCTCGCTGCTTCACCGAAGTGTTGGGAGAGGTAACTGGAATCTGCCGGCACACAAGACTAGTGCCTCCAAGCTCAATCCAGCGATTTCCTAGTATTTCCTAGGGTAGACTGGTGCTACATACTAAGTTCCATATGTGAGAAGGTAGCTGAACGCCTTGTCCAAAATCATCTTACTGCTGAGAGTTGAGCTCACCCTCAGTCCCTAACAGTTCCACACTGCCTGCAGAGTGAGTTTCCCACGTCTTCACCAGAGACTTTTGCCAGAGGCCTCTGAGACACAAGTTAACAATGCAGACCTGGACGGTATCTCCAGGTGCCGGAGAGTGGCAATCTGGGAACCTCCTTACTCAGAATACTGCTACCTTCACACTGTCATAAGAATGCAGCTAGTTGAGAGCTGGCTTCTAGGCATGCTTCCCTGTGAGAGTTGAGGACAGGGCAGAACCCTCCCGCATCCTGCCTGACTGTAGACGTACCTGCTAACCTCCTTATGTTAGTGGCTGGGATAGGTTGTGGAAAAGCATGTGTAAGCATTGGGCCTGAACTCCCGTGTATCTGAGTTGAATACAGCGATTTCCAACATCCTTCTTCAATAGGAGTGTAGCTAGGTTCCAACTCCCATGTCCGAGTGGGTAGCAGACATCTGCCTCCCATGCATACACACTTCTGAGAGTTGAGCTCATGGCCTGTAACCCTACATCGTGCCTGCCGCTACCTTTCGCTTCCAAAAGGCCTAGGCTCGCTGCTTGACGCAAGTGTTGGGAGAGGTAACTGGAATCTCCCGGCACACAAGACGAGTGCCCCCAAGCTCAATCCAGCGATTTCCCAGTAATTCCTGTGGTAGGCTGGTGCTACATACTAAGTTCCATACGTCAGAAGGTAGCTGAACACCTCGTCCAAAAGCATCTTACTTCTGAGAGTTGAGCTCACCCTCAGTCCCTCACAGTTCCACACTGCCTGCAGAGTGAGTTTCGCAGGTCTTCACCAGAGACGTTTGCCACAGGCTTCTGAGACGCAAGTTAACAATGCAGACCTGGAGGGTATCTCCAGGTGCAGTAGAGTGGTAATCTTGGAACCTCCTGACTCAGAATACTGCTACCTTCACACTGCCATAAGAATGCAGCTAGTTGAGAGCTGGCTTCTAGGCATGCTTTACTGGGAGTGCTGAGGACAGGGCAGAACCCTCCCGCATCCTGCCTGACTGTAGGCGTGGTTGCTCACATCCTAAAGTGAGTGGCTGAGAGAGGTTGAGGGAAAAGCATGTGTAAGCATTGGGCCTGAACTCCTGTGTAACTGAGTTGAATACAGCGATTTCCAATGGCCTTCTTCAATCAGAGTGTAGCTAGGTTCCTACTCCCATGTCAGTTAGTGGCCTCCAAGCTCAATCCAGTGATTTCCCAGTAATTCCTTGGGTAGACTGGTGCTACATACTAAGTTCCTTATGTGAGAAGATAGCTGAACGCCTTGTCCAAAATCATCTTACTGCTGAGAGTTGAGCTCACCCTCAGTCCCTCACAGTTCCACACTGCCTGCAGAGTGAGTTTCCCACGTCTTCACCAGAGACTTTTGCCAGAGGCTTCTGAGACGCAAGTTAACAATGCAGACCTGGAGGGTATCTCCAGGTGCAGTAGAGTGGTAATCTGGGAACCTCCTGTCCCAGAATACTGCTACCTTCACCCTGCCATAAGAATGCAGCTACTTGACAGCTGGCTTCAAGGCATGCTTCCCTGTGAGAGCTAAGGACAAGGCACAACCCTCCCGCATCCTGCTTGACTGCAGAAGGAGCTGCTAACGTCCTCATGTTAGTGGCAAGGAAAGGTTGTGAGAAAAGCATGTGGAATCGTTGTGCCTGAACCCACGTGTATCTGAGTTGAATACAGCGATTTCCAAAGTCCTTCTTCATCAGAGTGTAGCTAGGTTCCCACTCGCATGTCCGAGTGGGTAGCAGACATCTGCCTCCCATGCATACCCACTTCTGAGAGTTGAGCTGATGGCCTGTAACCCTACCTCCTGCCTGCAGCTACCTTTGGCTTCCAAAAGGCCTAGGCTCGATGCTTCACCGAAGTGTTGGGAGAGGTAACTGGAATCTCCCGGCACACAAGACTAGTGCCTCCAAGCTCAATCCAGCGATTTCCCAGTAATTCCTGGGGTAGACTGGTGCTACATACTAAGTTCCATATTTGAGAAGGTAGCTGAACGCCTTGTCCAAAATCATCTTACTTCTGAGAGTTGAGCTCACCCTCAGTCCCTCACAGTTCCACACTGCCTGCAGAGTGAGTTTCGCACGTCTTCACCAGAGACGTTTGCCAGAGGCTATGAGACGCAAGTTAACAATGCAAACCTGGAGGGTACCTCCAGGTGCAGTAGAGTGGTAATCTGGGAACCTCCTGTCTCAGAATACTGCTACCTTCACCCTGCCATAAGAATGCAGCTACTTGACAGCTGGCTTCAAGGCATGCTTCCCTGTGAGAGCTAAGGACAGGGCACAACCCTCCCGCATCCTGCTTGACTGTAGAAGGAGCTGCTAACGTCCTCATGTTAGTGGCAGGGAAAGGTTGTGAGAAAAGCATGTGGAAACGTTGTGCCTGAACCCACGTGTATCTGAGTTGAATACAGCGATTTCCAAAGTCCTTCTTCATCAGAGTGTAGCTAGGTTCCCACTCGCATGTCCGAGTGGGTAGCAGACATCTGCCTCCCATGCATACCCACTTCTGAGAGTTGAGCTTATGGCCTGTAACCCTACCTCCTTCCTGCAGCTACCTTTCGCTTCCAAAAGGCCTAGGCTCGCTGCTTCACCGAAGTGTTGGGAGAGGTAACTGGAATCTCCCGGCACACAAGACTAGTGCCTCCAAGCTCAATCCAGCGATTTCCCAGTAATTCCTGGGGTAGAATGGTGCTACATACTAAGTTCCATATGTGAGAAGGTAGCTGAACGCCTTGTCCAAAATCATCTTACTGCTGACAGTTGAGCTCACCCTCAGTCCCTCACAGTTCCACACTGCCTGCAGAGTGAGTTTCCCACGTCTTCACCAGAGACTTTTGCCAGAGGCCTCTGAGACGCAAGTTAACAATGCAGACCTGGACGGTATCTCCAGGTGCCGGAGAGTGGCAATCTGGGAACCTCCTTACTCAGAATACTGCTACCTTCACACTGTCATAAGAATGCAGCTAGTTGAGAGCTGGCTTCTAGGCATGCTTCCCTGTGAGAGTTGAGGACAGGGCAGAACCCTCCCGCATCCTGCCTGACTGTAGACGTACCTGCTAACCTCCTTATGTTAGTGGCTGGGATAGGTTGTGGGAAAAGCATGTGTAAGCATTGGGCCTGAACTCCCGTGTATCTGAGTTGAATACAGCGATTTCCAACATCCTTCTTCAATAGGAGTGTAGCTAGGTTCCAACTCCCATGTCCGAGTGGGTAGCAGACATCTGCCTCCCATGCATACACACTTCTGAGAGTTGAGCTCATGGCCTGTAACCCTACATCGTGCCTGCCGCTACCTTTCGCTTCCAAAAGGCCTAGGCTCGCTGCTTGACGCAAGTGTTGGGAGAGGTAACTGGAATCTCCCGGCACACAAGACGAGTGCCTCCAAGCTCAATCCAGCGATTTCCCAGTAATTCCTGTGGTAGGCTGGTGCTACATACTAAGTTCCATACGTCAGAACGTAGCTGAACACCTCGTCCAAAAGCATCTTACTTCTGAGAGTTGAGCTCACCCTAAGTCCCTCACAGTTCCACACTGCCTGCAGAGTGAGTTTCGCAGGTCTTCACCAGAGACGTTTGCCACAGGCTTCTGAGACGCAAGTTAACAATGCAGACCTGGAGGGTATCTCCAGGTGCAGTAGAGTGGTAATCTTGGAACCTCCTGACTCAGAATACTGCTACCTTCACACTGCCATAAGAATGCAGCTAGTTGAGAGCTGGCTTCTAGGCATGCTTTACTGGGAGTGCTGAGGACAGGGCAGAACCCTCCCGCATCCTGCCTGACTGTAGGCGTGGTTGCTCACATCCTAAAGTGAGTGGCTGAGAGAGGTTGAGGGAAAAGCATGTGTAAGCATTGGGCCTGAACTCCTGTGTAACTGAGTTGAATACAGCGATTTCCAATGGCCTTCTTCAATCAGAGTGTAGCTAGGTTCCTACTCCCATGTCAGAATGGGGAGCAATCTGACTTCCATGCATACACACTTCTGAGAGTTGAGCTTATGGCCTGTAACCCTACATCCTGCCTAACGCTACCTTTCGCTTCCAAAAGGCCTAGGCTCGCTGCTTGACGCAAGTGTTGGGAGAGGTAACTGGAATCTCCCGGCACACAAGACTAGTGCCTCCAAGCTCAATCCAGCGATTTCCCAGTAATTCCTGGGGTAGACTGGTGCTACATACTAAGTTCCTTATGTGAGAAGATAGCTGAACGCCTTGTCCAAAATCATCTTACTGCTGAGAGTTGAGCTCACCCTCAGTCCCTCACAGTTCCACACTGCCTGCAGAGTGAGTTTCCCACGTCTTCACCAGAGACTTTTGCCAGAGGCTTCTGAGACGCAAGTTAACAATGCAGACCTGGAGGGTATCTCCAGGTGCAGTAGAGTGGTAATCTGGGAACCTCCTGTCCCAGAATACTGCTACCTTCACCCTGCCATAAGAATGCAGCTACTTGACAGCTGGCTTCAAGGCATGCTTCCCTGTGAGAGCTAAGGACAAGGCACAACCCTCCCGCATCCTGCTTGACTGCAGAAGGAGCTGCTAACGTCCTCATGTTAGTGGCAAGGAAAGGTTGTGAGAAAAGCATGTGGAATCGTTGTGCCTGAACCCACGTGTATCTGAGTTGAATACAGCGATTTCCAAAGTCCTTCTTCATCAGAGTGTAGCTAGGTTCCCACTCGCATGTACGAGTGGGTAGCAGACATCTGCCTCCCATGCATACCCACTTCTGAGAGTTGAGCTGATGGCCTGTAACCCTACCTCCTGCCTGCAGCTACCTTTCGCTTCCAAAAGGCCTAGGCTCGATGCTTCACCGAAGTGTTGGGAGAGGTAACTGGAATCTCCCGGCACACAAGACTAGTGCCTCCAAGCTCAATCCAGCGATTTCCCAGTAATTCCTGGGGTAGACTGGTGCTACATACTAAGTTCCATATGTGAGAAGGTAGCTGAACGCCTTGTCCAAAATCATCTTACTTCTGAGAGTTGAGCTCACCCTCAGTCCCTCAGAGTTCCACACTGCCTGCAGAGTGAGTTTCGCACGTCTTCACCAGAGACGTTTGCCAGCGGCTATGAGACGCAAGTTAACAATGCAGACCTGGAGGGTATCTCCAGGTGCAGTAGAGTGGTAATCTGGGAACCTCCTGTCTCAGAATACTGCTACCTTCACCCTGCCATAAGAATGCAGCTACTTGACAGCTGGCTTCAAGGCATGCTTCCCTGTGAGAGCTAAGGACAGGGCACAACCCTCCCGCATCCTGCTTGACTGTAGAAGGAGCTGCTAACGTCCTCATGTTAGTGGCAGGGAAAGGTTGTGAGAAAAGCATGTGGAAACGTTGTGCCTGAACCCACGTGTATCTGAGTTGAATACAGCGATTTCCAAAGTCCTTCTTCATCAGAGTGTAGCTAGGTTCCCACTCGCATGTCCGAGTGGGTAGCAGACATCTGCCTCCCATGCATACCCACTTCTGAGAGTTGAGCTTATGGCCTGTAACCCTACCTCCTTCCTGCAGCTACCTTTCGCTTCCAAAAGGCCTAGGCTCGCTGCTTCACCGAAGTGTTGGGAGAGGTAACTGGAATCTCCCGGCACACAAGACTAGTGCCTCCAAGCTCAATCCAGCGATTTCCCAGTAATTCCTGGGGTAGACTGGTGCTACATACTAAGTTCCATATGTGAGAAGGTAGCTGAACGCCTTGTCCAAAATCATCTTACTGCTGAGAGTTGAGCTCACCCTCAGTCCCTCACAGTTCCACACTGCCTGCAGAGTGAGTTTCCCACGTCTTCACCAGAGACTTTTGCCAGAGGCCTCTGAGACGCAAGTTAACAATGCAGACCTGGACGGTATCTCCAGGTGCCGGAGAGTGGCAATCTGGGAACCTCCTTACTCAGAATACTGCTACCTTCACACTGTCATAAGAATGCAGCTAGTTGAGAGCTGGCTTCTAGGCATGCTTCCCTGTGAGAGTTGAGGACAGGGCAGAACCCTCCCGCATCCTGCCTGACTGTAGACGTACCTGCTAACCTCCTTATGTTAGTGGCTGGGATAGGTTGTGGGAAAAGCATGTGTAAGCATTGGGCCTGAACTCCCGTGTATCTGAGTTGAATACAGCGATTTCCAACATCCTTCTTCAATAGGAGTGTAGCTAGGTTCCAACTCCCATGTCCGAGTGGGTAGCAGACATCTGCCTCCCATGCATACACACTTCTGAGAGTTGAGCTCATGGCCTGTAACCCTACATCGTGCCTGCCGCTACCTTTCGCTTCCAAAAGGCCTAGGCTCGCTGCTTGACGCAAGTGTTGGGAGAGGTAACTGGAATCTCCCGGCACACAAGACGAGTGCCTCCAAGCTCAATCCAGCGATTTCCCAGTAATTCCTGTGGTAGGCTGGTGCTACATACTAAGTTCCATACGTCAGAAGGTAGCTGAACACCTCGTCCAAAAGCATCTTACTTCTGAGAGTTGAGCTCACCCTCAGTCCCTCACAGTTCCACACTGCCTGCAGAGTGAGTTTCGCAGGTCTTCACCAGAGACGTTTGCCACAGGCTTCTGAGACGCAAGTTAACAATGCAGACCTGGAGGGTATCTCCAGGTGCAGTAGAGTGGTAATCTTGGAACCTCCTGACTCAGAATACTGCTACCTTCACACTGCCATAAGAATGCAGCTAGTTGAGAGCTGGCTTCTAGGCATGCTTTACTGGGAGTGCTGAGGACAGGGCAGAACCCTCCCGCATCCTGCCTGACTGTAGGCGTGGTTGCTCACATCCTAAAGTGAGTGGCTGAGAGAGGTTGAGGGAAAAGCATGTATAAGCATTGGGCCTGAACTCCTGTGTAACTGAGTTGAATACAGCGATTTCCAATGGCCTTCTTCAATCAGAGTGTAGCTAGGTTCCTACTCCCATGTCAGTTAGTGGCCTCCAAGCTCAATCCAGTGATTTCCCAGTAATTCCTTGGGTAGACTGGTGCTACATACTAAGTTCCTTATGTGAGAAGATAGCTGAACGCCTTGTCCAAAATCATCTTACTGCTGAGAGTTGAGCTCACCCTCAGTCCCTCACAGTTCCACACTGCCTGCAGAGTGAGTTTCCCACGTCTTCACCAGAGACTTTTGCCAGAGGCTTCTGAGACGCAAGTTAACAATGCAGACCTGGAGGGTATCTCCAGGTGCAGTAAAGTGGTAATCTGGGAACCTCCTGTCTCAGAATACTGCTACCTTCATCCTGCCATAAGAATGCAGCTACTTGACAGCTGGCTTCAAGGCATGCTTCCCTGTGAGAGCTAAGGACAAGGCACAACCCTCCCGCATCCTGCTTGACTGCAGAAGGAGCTGCTAACGTCCTCATGTTAGTGGCAAGGAAAGGTTGTGAGAAAAGCATGTGGAATCGTTGTGCCTGAACCCACGTGTATCTGAGTTGAATACAGCGATTTCCAAAGTCCTTCTTCATCAGAGTGTAGCTAGGTTCCCACTCGCATGTACGAGTGGGTAGCAGACATCTGCCTCCCATGCATACCCACTTCTGAGAGTTGAGCTGATGGCCTGTAACCCTACCTCCTGCCTGCAGCTACCTTTGGCTTCCAAAAGGCCTAGGCTCGATGCTTCACCGAAGTGTTGGGAGAGGTAACTGGAATCTCCCGGCACACAAGACTAGTGCCTCCAAGCTCAATCCAGCGATTTCCCAGTAATTCCTGGGGTAGACTGGTGCTACATACTAAGTTCCATATGTGAGAAGGTAGCTGAACGCCTTGTCCAAAATCATCTTACTTCTGAGAGTTGAGCTCACCCTCAGTCCCTCACAGTTCCACACTGCCTGCAGAGTGAGTTTCGCACGTCTTCACCAGAGACGTTTGCCAGAGGCTATGAGACGCAAGTTAACAATGCAGACCTGGAGGCTATCTCCAGGTGCAGTAGAGTGGTAATCTGGGAACCTCCTGTCTCAGAATACTGCTACCTTCACCCTGCCATAAGAATGCAGCTAGTTGACAGCTGGCTTCAAGGCATGCTTCCCTGTGAGAGCTAAGGACAGGGCACAACCCTCCCGCATCCTGCTTGACTGTAGAAGGAGCTGCTAACGTCCTCATGTTAGTGGCAGGGAAAGGTTGTGAGAAAAGCATGTGGAAACGTTGTGCCTGAACCCACGTGTATCTGAGTTGAATACAGCGATTTCCAAAGTCCTTCTTCATCAGAGTGTAGCTAGGTTCCCACTCGCATGTCCGAGTGGGTAGCAGACATCTGCCTCCCATGCATACCCACTTCTGAGAGTTGAGCTTATGGCCTGTAACCCTACCTCCTTCCTGCAGCTACCTTTCGCTTCCAAAAGGCCTAGGCTCGCTGCTTCACCGAAGTGTTGGGAGAGGTAACTGGAATCTCCCGGCACACAAGACTAGTGCCTCCAAGCTCAATCCAGCGATTTCCCAGTAATTCCTGGGGTAGACTGGTGCTACATACTAAGTTCCATATGTGAGAAGGTAGCTGAACGCCTTGTCCAAAATCATCTTACTGCTGAGAGTTGAGCTCACCCTCAGTCCCTCACAGTTCCACACTGCCTGCAGAGTGAGTTTCCCACGTCTTCACCAGAGACTTTTGCCAGAGGCCTCTGAGACGCAAGTTAACAATGCAGACCTGGACGGTATCTCCAGGTGCCGGAGAGTGGCAATCTGGGAACCTCCTTACTCAGAATACTGCTACCTTCACACTGTCATAAGAATGCAGCTAGTTGAGAGCTGGCTTCTAGGCATGCTTCCCTGTGAGAGTTGAGGACAGGGCAGAACCCTCCCGCATCCTGCCTGACTGTAGACGTACCTGCTAACCTCCTTATGTTAGTGGCTGGGATAGGTTGTGGGAAAAGCATGTGTAAGCATTGGGCCTGAACTCCCGTGTATCTGAGTTGAATACAGCGATTTCCAACATCCTTCTTCAATAGGAGTGTAGCTAGGTTCCAACTCCCATGTCCGAGTGGGTAGCAGACATCTGCCTCCCATGCATACACACTTCTGAGAGTTGAGCTCATGGCCTGTAACCCTACATCGTGCCTGCCGCTACCTTTCGCTTCCAAAAGGCCTAGGCTCGCTGCTTGACGCAAGTGTTGGGAGAGGTAACTGGAATCTCCCGGCACACAAGACGAGTGCCTCCAAGCTCAATCCAGCGATTTCCCAGTAATTCCTGTGGTAGGCTGGTGCTACATACTAAGTTCCATACGTCAGAACGTAGCTGAACACCTCGTCCAAAAGCATCTTACTTCTGAGAGTTGAGCTCACCCTAAGTCCCTCACAGTTCCACACTGCCTGCAGAGTGAGTTTCGCAGGTCTTCACCAGAGACGTTTGCCACAGGCTTCTGAGACGCAAGTTAACAATGCAGACCTGGAGGGTATCTCCAGGTGCAGTAGAGTGGTAATCTTGGAACCTCCTGACTCAGAATACTGCTACCTTCACACTGCCATAAGAATGCAGCTAGTTGAGATCTGGCTTCTAGGCATGCTTTACTGGGAGTGCTGAGGACAGGGCAGAACCCTCCCGCATCCTGCCTGACTGTAGGCGTGGTTGCTCACATCCTAAAGTGAGTGGCTGAGAGAGGTTGAGGGAAAAGCATGTGTAAGCATTGGGCCTGAACTCCTGTGTAACTGAGTTGAATACAGCGATTTCCAATGGCCTTCTTCAATCAGAGTGTAGCTAGGTTCCTACTCCCATGTCAGAATGGGGAGCAATCTGACTTCCATGCATACACACTTCTGAGAGTTGAGCTTATGGCCTGTAACCCTACATCCTGCCTAACGCTACCTTTCGCTTCCAAAAGGCCTAGGCTCGCTGCTTGACGCAAGTGTTGGGAGAGGTAACTGGAATCTCGCGGCACACAAGACTAGTGCCTCCAAGCTCAATCCAGCGATTTCCCAGTAATTCCTTGGGTAGACTGGTGCTACATACTAAGTTCCTTATGTGAGAAGATAGCTGAACGCCTTGTCCAAAATCATCTTACTGCTGAGAGTTGAGCTCACCCTCAGTCCCTCACAGTTCCACACTGCCTGCAGAGTGAGTTTCCCACGTCTTCACCAGAGACTTTTGCCAGAGGCTTCTGAGACGCAAGTTAACAATGCAGACCTGGAGGGTATCTCCAGGTGCAGTAGAGTGGTAATCTGGGAACCTCCTGTCCCAGAATACTGCTACCTTCACCCTGCCATAAGAATGCAGCTACTTGACAGCTGGCTTCAAGGCATGCTTCCGTGTGAGAGCTAAGGACAAGGCACAACCCTCCCGCATCCTGCTTGACTGCAGAAGGAGCTGCTAACGTCCTCATGTTAGTGGCAGGGAAAGGTTGTGAGAAAAGCATGTGGAATCGTTGTGCCTGAACCCACGTGTATCTGAGTTGAATACAGCGATTTCCAAAGTCCTTCTTCATCAGAGTGTAGCTAGGTTCCCACTCGCATGTCCGAGTGGGTAGCAGACATCTGCCTCCCATGCATACCCACTTCTGAGAGTTGAGCTGATGGCCTGTAACCCTACCTCCTGCCTGCAGCTACCTTTGGCTTCCAAAAGGCCTAGGCTCGCTGCTTCACCGAAGTGTTGGGAGAGGTAACTGGAATCTCCCGGCACACAAGACTAGTGCCTCCAAGCTCAATCCAGCGATTTCCCAGTAATTCCTGGGGTAGACTGGTGCTACATACTAAGTTCCATATGTGAGAAGGTAGCTGAACGCCTTGTCCAAAATCATCTTACTGCTGAGAGTTGAGCTCACCCTCAGTCCCTCACAGTTCCACACTGCCTGCAGAGTGAGTTTCCCACGTCTTCACCAGAGACTTTTGCCAGAGGCCTCTGAGACGCAAGTTAACAATGCAGACCTGGACGGTATCTCCAGGTGCCGGAGAGTGGCAATCTGGGAACCTCCTTACTCTGAATACTGCTACCTTCACACTGTCATAAGAATGCAGCTAGTTGAGAGCTGGCTTCTAGGCATGCTTCCCTGTGAGAGTTGAGGACAGGGCAGAACCCTCCCGCATCCTGCCTGACTGTAGACGTACCTGCTAACCTCCTTATGTTAGTGGCTGGGATAGGTTGTGGGAAAAGCATGTGTAAGCATTGGGCCTGAACTCCCGTGTATCTGAGTTGAATACAGCGATTTCCAACATCCTTCTTCAATAGGAGTGTAGCTAGGTTCCAACTCCCATGTCCGAGTGGGTAGCAGACATCTGCCTCCCATGCATACACACTTCTGAGAGTTGAGCTCATGGCCTGTAACCCTACATCGTGCCTGCCGCTACCTTTCGCTTCCAAAAGGCCTAGGCTCGCTGCTTGACGCAAGTGTTGGGAGAGGTAACTGGAATCTCCCGGCACACAAGACGAGTGCCTCCAAGCTCAATCCAGCGATTTCCCAGTAATTCCTGTGGTAGGCTGGTGCTACATACTAAGTTCCATACGTCAGAAGGTAGCTGAACACCTCGTCCAAAAGCATCTTACTTCTGAGAGTTGAGCTCACCCTAAGTCCCTCACAGTTCCACACTGCCTGCAGAGTGAGTTTCGCAGGTCTTCACCAGAGACGTTTGCCACAGGCTTCTGAGACGCAAGTTAACAATGCAGACCTGGAGGGTATCTCCAGGTGCAGTAGAGTGGTAATCTTGGAACCTCCTGACTCAGAATACTGCTACCTTCACACTGCCATAAGAATGCAGCTAGTTGAGAGCTGG
Organism: Canis lupus baileyi; assembly: GCF_048164855.1. Classification (NCBI taxonomy): domain Eukaryota; kingdom Metazoa; phylum Chordata; class Mammalia; order Carnivora; family Canidae; genus Canis; species Canis lupus. The sequence goes on along the minus strand of NC_132855.1, from coordinate 62,689,144 downwards.
CTTCTAGGCATGCTTTACTGGGAGTGCTGAGGACAGGGCAGAACCCTCCCGCATCCTGCCTGACTGTAGGCGTGGTTGCTCACATCCTAAAGTGAGTGGCTGAGAGAGGTTGAGGGAAAAGCATGTGTAAGCATTGGGCCTGAACTCCTGTGTAACTGAGTTGAATACAGCGATTTCCAATGGCCTTCTTCAATCAGAGTGTAGCTAGGTTCCTACTCCCATGTCAGAATGGGGAGCAATCTGACTTCCATGCATACACACTTCTGAGAGTTGAGCTTATGGCCTGTAACCCTACATCCTGCCTAACGCTACCTTTCGCTTCCAAAAGGCCTAGGCTCGCTGCTTGACGCAAGTGTTGGGAGAGGTAACTGGAATCTCCCGGCACACAAGACTAGTGCCTCCAAGCTCAATCCAGCGATTTCCCAGTAATTCCTTGGGTAGACTGGTGCTACATACTAAGTTCCTTATGTGAGAAGATAGCTGAACGCCTTGTCCAAAATCATCTTACTGCTGAGAGTTGAGCTCACCCTCAGTCCCTCACAGTTCCACACTGCCTGCAGAGTGAGTTTCCCACGTCTTCACCAGAGACTTTTGCCAGAGGCTTCTGAGACGCAAGTTAACAATGCAGACCTGGAGGGTATCTCCAGGTGCAGTAGAGTGGTAATCTGGGAACCTCCTGTCTCAGAATACTGCTACCTTCACCCTGCCATAAGAATGCAGCTACTTGACAGCTGGCTTCAAGGCATGCTTCCCTGTGAGAGCTAAGGACAAGGCACAACCCTCCCGCATCCTGCTTGACTGCAGAAGGAGCTGCTAACGTCCTCATGTTAGTGGCAAGGAAAGGTTGTGAGAAAAGCATGTGGAATCGTTGTGCCTGAACCCACGTGTATCTGAGTTGAATACAGCGATTTCCAAAGTCCTTCTTCATCAGAGTGTAGCTAGGTTCCCACTCGCATGTACGAGTGGGTAGCAGACATCTGCCTCCCATGCATACCCACTTCTGAGAGTTGAGCTGATGGCCTGTAACCCTACCTCCTGCCTGCAGCTACCTTTGGCTTCCAAAAGGCCTAGGCTCAATGCTTCACCGAAGTGTTGGGAGAGGTAACTGGAATCTCCCGGCACACAAGACTAGTGCCTCCAAGCTCAATCCAGCGATTTCCCAGTAATTCCTGGGGTAGACTGGTGCTACATACTAAGTTCCATATGTGAGAAGGTAGCTGAACGCCTTGTCCAAAATCATCTTACTTCTGAGAGTTGAGCTCACCCTCAGTCCCTCAGAGTTCCACACTGCCTGCAGAGTGAGTTTCGCACGTCTTCACCAGAGACGTTTGCGAGAGGCTATGAGACGCAAGTTAACAATGCAGACCTGGAGGGTATCTCCAGGTGCAGTAGAGTGGTAATCTGGGAACCTCCTGTCTCAGAATACTGCTACCTTCACCCTGCCATAAGAATGCAGCTACTTGACAGCTGGCTTCAAGGCATGCTTCCCTGTGAGAGCTAAGGACAGGGCACAACCCTCCCGCATCCTGCTTGACTGTAGAAGGAGCTGCTAACGTCCTCATGTTAGTGGCAGGGAAAAGTTGTGAGAAAAGCATGTGGAAACGTTGTGCCTGAACCCACGTGTATCTGAGTTGAATACAGCGATTTCCAAAGTCCTTCTTCATCAGAGTGTAGCTAGGTTCCCACTCGCATGTCCGAGTGGGTAGCAGACATCTGCCTCCCATGCATACCCACTTCTGAGAGTTGAGCTTATGGCCTGTAACCCTACCTCCTTCCTGCAGCTACCATTCGCTTCCAAAAGGCCTAGGCTCGCTGCTTCACCGAAGTGTTGGGAGAGGTAACTGGAATCTCCCGGCACACAAGACTAGTGCCTCCAAGCTCAATCCCGCGATTTCCCAGTAATTCCTGGGGTAGACTGGTGCTACATACTAAGTTCCATATGTGAGAAGGTAGCTGAACGCCTTGTCCAAAATCATCTTACTGCTGAGAGTTGAGCTCACCCTCAGTCCCTCACAGTTCCACACTGCCTGCAGAGTGAGTTTCCCACGTCTTCACCAGAGACTTTTGCCAGAGGCCTCTGAGAGGCAAGTTAACAATGCAGACCTGGACGGTATCTCCAGGTGCCGGAGAGTGGCAATCTGGGAACCTCCTTACTCAGAATACTGCTACCTTCACACTGTCATAAGAATGCAGCTAGTTGAGAGCTGGCTTCTAGGCATGCTTCCCTGTGAGAGTTGAGGACAGGGCAGAACCCTCCCGCATCCTGCCTGACTGTAGACGTACCTGCTAACCTCCTTATGTTAGTGGCTGGGATAGGTTGTGGGAAAAGCATGTGTAAGCATTGGGCCTGAACTCCCGTGTATCTGAGTTGAATACAGCGATTTCCAACATCCTTCTTCAATAGGAGTGTAGCTAGGTTCCCACTCGCATGTCCGAGTGGGTAGCAGACATCTGCCTCCCATGCATACACACTTCTGAGAGTTGAGCTCATGGCCTGTAACCCTACATCGTGCCTGCCGCTACCTTTTGCTTCCAAAAGGCCTAGGCTCGCTGCTTGACGCAAGTGTTGGGAGAGGTAACTGGAATCTCCCGGCACACAAGACGAGTGCCTCCAAGCTCAATCCAGCGATTTCCCAGTAATTCCTGTGGTAGGCTGGTGCTACATACTAAGTTCCATACGTCAGAAGGTAGCTGAACACCTCGTCCAAAAGCATCTTACTTCTGAGAGTTGAGCTCACCCTAAGTCCCTCACAGTTCCACACTGCCTGCAGAGTGAGTTTCCCACGTCTTCACCAGAGACTTTTGCCACAGGCTTCTGAGACAAAAGTTAACAATGCAGACCTGGAGGGTATCTCCAGGTGCAGTAGAGTGGTAATCTTGGAACCTCCTGACTCAGAATACTGCTACCTTCACACTGCCATAAGAATGCAGCTAGTTGAGAGCTGGCTTCTAGGCATGCTTTACTGGGAGTGCTGAGGACAGGGCAGAACCCTCCCGCATCCTGCCTGACTGTAGGCGTGGTTGCTCACATCCTAAAGTGAGTGGCTGAGAGAGGTTGAGGGAAAAGCATGTGTAAGCATTGGGCCTGAACTCCTGTGTAACTGAGTTGAATACAGCGATTTCCAATGGCCTTCTTCAATCAGAGTGTAGCTAGGTTCCTACTCCCATGTCAGAATGGGGAGCAATCTGACTTCCATGCATACACACTTCTGAGAGTTGAGCTTATGGCCTGTAACCCTACATCCTGCCTAACGCTACCTTTCGCTTCCAAAAGGCCTAGGCTCGCTGCTTGACGCAAGTGTTGGGAGAGGTAACTGGAATCTCCCGGCACACAAGACTAGTGCCTCCAAGCTCAATCCAGCGATTTCCCAGTAATTCCTTGGGTAGACTGGTGCTACATACTAAGTTCCTTATGTGAGAAGATAGCTGAACGCCTTGTCCAAAATCATCTTACTGCTGAGAGTTGAGCTCACCCTCAGTCCCTCACAGTTCCACACTGCCTGCAGAGTGAGTTTCCCACGTCTTCACCAGAGACTTTTGCCAGAGGCTTCTGAGACGCAAGTTAACAATGCAGACCTGGAGGGTATCTCCAGGTGCAGTAGAGTGGTAATCTGGGAACCTCCTGTCCCAGAATACTGCTACCTTCACCCTGCCATAAGAATGCAGCTACTTGACAGCTGGCTTCAAGGCATGCTTCCCTGTGAGAGCTAAGGACAAGGCACAACCCTCCCGCATCCTGCTTGACTGCAGAAGGAGCTGCTAACGTCCTCATGTTAGTGGCAAGGAAAGGTTGTGAGAAAAGCATGTGGAATCGTTGTGCCTGAACCCACGTGTATCTGAGTTGAATACAGCGATTTCCAAAGTCCTTCTTCATCAGAGTGTAGCTAGGTTCCCACTCGCATGTACGAGTGGGTAGCAGACATCTGCCTCCCATGCATACCCACTTCTGAGAGTTGAGCTGATGGCCTGTAACCCTACCTCCTGCCTGCAGCTACCTTTGGCTTCCAAAAGGCCTAGGCTCGATGCTTCACCGAAGTGTTTGGAGAGGTAACTGGAATCTCCCGGCACACAAGACTAGTGCCTCCAAGCTCAATCCAGCGATTTCCCAGTAATTCCTGGGGTAGACTGGTGCTACATACTAAGTTCCATATGTGAGAAGGTAGCTGAACGCCTTGTCCAAAATCATCTTACTTCTGAGAGTTGAGCTCACCCTCAGTCCCTCACAGTTCCACACTGCCTGCAGAGTGAGTTTCGCACGTCTTCACCAGAGACGTTTGCCAGAGGCTATGAGACGCAAGTTAACAATGCAGACCTGGAGGGTATCTCCAGGTGCAGTAGAGTGGTAATCTGGGAACCTCCTGTCTCAGAATACTGCTACCTTCACCCTGCCATAAGAATGCAGCTACTTGACAGCTGGCTTCAAGGCATGCTTCCCTGTGAGAGCTAAGGACAGGGCACAACCCTCCCGCATCCTGCTTGACTGTAGAAGGAGCTGCTAACGTCCTCATGTTAGTGGCAGGGAAAAGTTGTGAGAAAAGCATGTGGAAACGTTGTGCCTGAACCCACGTGTATCTGAGTTGAATACAGCGATTTCCAAAGTCCTTCTTCATCAGAGTGTAGCTAGGTTCCCACTCGCATGTCCGAGTGGGTAGCAGACATCTGCCTCCCATGCATACCCACTTCTGAGAGTTGAGCTTATGGCCTGTAACCCTACCTCCTTCCTGCAGCTACCTTTCGCTTCCAAAAGGCCTAGGCTCGCTGCTTCACCGAAGTGTTGGGAGAGGTAACTGGAATCTCCCGGCACACAAGACTAGTGCCTCCAAGCTCAATCCCGCGATTTCCCAGTTAATTCCTGGGGTAGACTGGTGCTACATACTAAGTTCCATATGTGAGAAGGTAGCTGAACGCCTTGTCCAAAATCATCTTACTGCTGAGAGTTGAGCTCACCCTCAGTCCTCACAGTTCCACACTGCCTGCAGAGTGAGTTTCCCACGTCTTCACCAGAGACTTTTGCCAGAGGCCTCTGAGACGCAAGTTAACAATGCAGACCTGGACGGTATCTCCAGGTGCCGGAGAGTGGCAATCTGGGAACCTCCTTACTCAGAATACTGCTACCTTCACACTGTCATAAGAATGCAGCTAGTTGAGAGCTGGCTTCTAGGCATGCTTCCCTGTGAGAGTTGAGGACAGGGCAGAACCCTCCCGCATCCTGCCTGACTGTAGACGTACCTGCTAACCTCCTTATGTTAGTGGCTGGGATAGGTTGTGGGAAAAGCATGTGTAAGCATTGGGCCTGAACTCCCGTGTATCTGAGTTGAATACAGCGATTTCCAACATCCTTCTTCAATAGGAGTGTAGCTAGGTTCCCACTCGCATGTCCGAGTGGGTAGCAGACATCTGCCTCCCATGCATACACACTTCTGAGAGTTGAGCTCATGGCCTGTAACCCTACATCGTGCCTGCCGCTACCTTTCGCTTCCAAAAGGCCTAGGCTCGCTGCTTGACGCAAGTGTTGGGAGAGGTAACTGGAATCTCCCGGCACACAAGACGAGTGCCTCCAAGCTCAATCCAGCGATTTCCCAGTAATTCCTGTGGTAGGCTGGTGCTACATACTAAGTTCCATACGTCAGAAGGTAGCTGAACACCTCGTCCAAAAGCATCTTACTTCTGAGAGTTGAGCTCACCCTAAGTCCCTCACAGTTCCACACTGCCTGCAGAGTGAGTTTCGCAGGTCTTCACCAGAGACGTTTGCCACAGGCTTCTGAGACGCAAGTTAACAATGCAGACCTGGAGGGTATCTCCAGGTGCAGTAGAGTGGTAATCTTGGAACCTCCTGACTCAGAATACTGCTACCTTCACACTGCCATAAGAATGCAGCTAGTTGAGAGCTGGCTTCTAGGCATGCTTTACTGGGAGTGCTGAGGACAGGGCAGAACCCTCCCGCTTCCTGCCTGACTGTAGGCGTGGTTGCTCACATCCTAAAGTGAGTGGCTGAGAGAGGTTGAGGGAAAAGCATGTGTAAGCATTGGGCCTGAACTCCTGTGTAACTGAGTTGAATACAGCGATTTCCAATGGCCTTCTTCAATCAGAGTGTAGCTAGGTTCCTACTCCCATGTCAGAATGGGGAGCAATCTGACTTCCATGCATACACACTTCTGAGAGTTGAGCTTATGGCCTGTAACCCTACATCCTGCCTAACGCTACCTTTCGCTTCCAAAAGGCCTAGGCTCGCTGCTTGACGCAAGTGTTGGGAGAGGTAACTGGAATCTCCCGGCACACAAGACTAGTGCCTCCAAGCTCAATCCAGCGATTTCCCAGTAATTCCTGGGGTAGACTGGTGCTACATACTAAGTTCCTTATGTGAGAAGATAGCTGAACGCCTTGTCCAAAATCATCTTACTGCTGAGAGTTGAGCTCACCCTCAGTCCCTCACAGTTCCACACTGCCTGCAGAGTGAGTTTCCCACGTCTTCACCAGAGACTTTTGCCAGAGGCTTCTGAGACGCAAGTTAACAATGCAGACCTGGAGGGTATCTCCAGGTGCAGTAGAGTGGTAATCTGGGAACCTCCTGTCTCAGAATACTGCAACCTTCACCCTGCCATAAGAATGCAGCTAGTTGACAGCTGGCTTCAAGGCATGCTTCCCTGTGAGAGCTAAGGACAGGGCACAAGCCTCCTGCATCCTGCTTGACTGTAGAAGGAGCTGCTAACGTCCTCATGTTAGTGGCAGGGAAAGGTTGTGAGAAAAGCATGTGGAATCGTTGTGCCTGAACCCACGTGTATCTGAGTTGAATACAGCGATTTCCAAAGTCCTTCTTCATCAGAGTGTAGCTAGGTTCCCACTCGCATGTCCGAGTGGGTAGCAGACATCTGCCTCCCATGCATACCCACTTCTGAGAGTTGAGCTTATGGCCTGTAACCCTACCTCCTGCCTGCAGCTACCTTTCGCTTCCAAAAGGCCTAGGCTCGCTGCTTCACCGAAGTGTTGGGAGAGGTAACTGGAATCTCCCGGCACACAAGACTAGTGCCTCCAAGCTCAATCCAGCGATTTCCCAGTAATTCCTGGGGTAGACTGGTGCTACATACTAAGTTCCATATGTGAGAAGGTAGCTGAACGCCTTGTCCAAAATCATCTTACTGCTGAGAGTTGAGCTCACCCTCAGTCCTCACAGTTCCACACTGCCTGCAGAGTGAGTTTCCCACGTCTTCACCAGAGACTTTTGCCAGAGGCCTCTGAGACGCAAGTTAACAATGCAGACCTGGACGGTATCTCCAGGTGCCGGAGAGTGGCAATCTGGGAACCTCCTTACTCAGAATACTGCTACCTTCACACTGTCATAAGAATGCAGCTAGTTGAGAGCTGGCTTCTAGGCATGCTTCCCTGTGAGAGTTGAGGACAGGGCAGAACCCTCCCGCATCCTGCCTGACTGTAGACGTACCTGCTAACCTCCTTATGTTAGTGGCTGGGATAGGTTGTGGGAAAAGCATGTGTAAGCATTGGGCCTGAACTCCCGTGTATCTGAGTTGAATACAGCGATTTCCAACATCCTTCTTCAATAGGAGTGTAGCTAGGTTCCCACTCGCATGTCCGAGTGGGTAGCAGACATCTGCCTCCCATGCATACACACTTCTGAGAGTTGAGCTCATGGCCTGTAACCCTACATCGTGCCTGCCGCTACCTTTCGCTTCCAAAAGGCCTAGGCTCGCTGCTTGACGCAAGTGTTGGGAGAGGTAACTGGAATCTCCCGGCACACAAGACGAGTGCCTCCAAGCTCAATCCAGCGATTTCCCAGTAATTCCTGTGGTAGGCTGGTGCTACATACTAAGTTCCATACGTCAGAAGGTAGCTGAACACCTCGTCCAAAAGCATCTTACTTCTGAGAGTTGAGCTCACCCTAAGTCCCTCACAGTTCCACACTGCCTGCAGAGTGAGTTTCGCAGGTCTTCACCAGAGACGTTTGCCACAGGCTTCTGAGACGCAAGTTAACAATGCAGACCTGGAGGGTATCTCCAGGTGCAGTAGAGTGGTAATCTTGGAACCTCCTGACTCAGAATACTGCTACCTTCACACTGCCATAAGAATGCAGCTAGTTGAGAGCTGGCTTCTAGGCATGCTTTACTGGGAGTGCTGAGGACAGGGCAGAACCCTCCCGCTTCCTGCCTGACTGTAGGCGTGGTTGCTCACATCCTAAAGTGAGTGGCTGAGAGAGGTTGAGGGAAAAGCATGTGTAAGCATTGGGCCTGAACTCCTGTGTAACTGAGTTGAATACAGCGATTTCCAATGGCCTTCTTCAATCAGAGTGTAGCTAGGTTCCTACTCCCATGTCAGAATGGGGAGCAATCTGACTTCCATGCATACACACTTCTGAGAGTTGAGCTTATGGCCTGTAACCCTACATCCTGCCTAACGCTACCATTCGCTTCCAAAAGGCCTAGGCTCGCTGCTTGACGCAAGTGTTTGGAGAGGTAACTGGAATCTCCCGGCACACAAGACTAGTTCCTCCAAGCTCAATCCAGCGATTTCCCAGTAATTCCTTGGGTAGACTGGTGCTACATACTAAGTTCCTTATGTGAGAAGATAGCTGAACGCCTTGTCCAAAATCATCTTACTGCTGAGAGTTGAGCTCACCCTCAGTCCCTCACAGTTCCACACTGCCTGCAGAGTGAGTTTCCCACGTCTTCACCAGAGACTTTTGCCAGAGGCTTCTGAGACGCAAGTTAACAATGCAGACCTGGAGGGTATCTCCAGGTGCAGTAGAGTGGTAATCTGGGAACCTCCTGTCTCAGAATACTGCAACCTTCACCCTGCCATAAGAATGCAGCTAGTTGACAGCTGGCTTCAAGGCATGCTTCCCTGTGAGAGCTAAGGACAGGGCACAAGCCTCCTGCATCCTGCTTGACTGTAGAAGGAGCTGCTAACGTCCTCATGTTAGTGGCAGGGAAAGGTTGTGAGAAAAGCATGTGGAATCGTTGTGCCTGAACCCACGTGTATCTGAGTTGAATACAGCGATTTCCAAAGTCCTTCTTCATCAGAGTGTAGCTAGGTTCCCACTCGCATGTCCGAGTGGGTAGCAGACATCTGCCTCCCATGCATACTCACTGCTGATTGTTGAGCTTTTGGCCTGTAACCCTACCTCCTGCCTGCAGCTACCTTTCGCTTCCAAAAGGCCTAGGCTCGCTGCTTCACCGAAGTGTTGGGAGAGGTAACTGGAATCTCCCGGCACACAAGACTAGTGCCTCCAAGCTCAATCCAGCGATTTCCCAGTAATTCCTGGGGTAGACTGGTGCTACATACTAAGTTCCATATGTGAGAAGGTAGCTGAACGCCTTGTCCAAAATCATCTTACTGCTGAGAGTTGAGCTCACCCTCAGTCCTCACAGTTCCACACTGCCTGCAGAGTGAGTTTCCCACGTCTTCACCAGAGACTTTTGCCAGAGGCCTCTGAGACGCAAGTTAACAATGCAGACCTGGACGGTATCTCCAGGTGCCGGAGAGTGGCAATCTGGGAACCTCCTTACTCAGAATACTGCTACCTTCACACTGTCATAAGAATGCAGCTAGTTGAGAGCTGGCTTCTAGGCATGCTTCCCTGTGAGAGTTGAGGACAGGGCAGAACCCTCCCGCATCCTGCCTGACTGTAGACGTACCTGCTAACCTCCTTATGTTAGTGGCTGGGATAGGTTGTGGGAAAAGCATGTGTAAGCATTGGGCCTGAACTCCCGTGTATCTGAGTTGAATACAGCGATTTCCAACATCCTTCTTCAATAGGAGTGTAGCTAGGTTCCCACTCGCATGTCCGAGTGGGTAGCAGACATCTGCCTCCCATGCATACACACTTCTGAGAGTTGAGCTCATGGCCTGTAACCCTACATCGTGCCTGCCGCTACCTTTCGCTTCCAAAAGGCCTAGGCTCGCTGCTTGACGCAAGTGTTGGGAGAGGTAACTGGAATCTCCCGGCACACAAGACGAGTGCCTCCAAGCTCAATCCAGCGATTTCCCAGTGATTCCTGTGGTAGGCTGGTGCTACATACTAAGTTCCATACGTCAGAAGGTAGCTGAACACCTCGTCCAAAAGCATCTTACTTCTGAGAGTTGAGCTCACCCTAAGTCCCTCACAGTTCCACACTGCCTGCAGAGTGAGTTTCGCAGGTCTTCACCAGAGACGTTTGCCACAGGCTTCTGAGACGCAAGTTAACAATGCAGACCTGGAGGGTATCTCCAGGTGCAGTAGAGTGGTAATCTTGGAACCTCCTGACTCAGAATACTGCTACCTTCACACTGCCATAAGAATGCAGCTAGTTGAGAGCTGGCTTCTAGGCATGCTTTACTGGGAGTGCTGAGGACAGGGCAGAACCCTCCCGCTTCCTGCCTGACTGTAGGCGTGGTTGCTCACATCCTAAAGTGAGTGGCTGAGAGAGGTTGAGGGAAAAGCATGTGTAAGCATTGGGCCTGAACTCCTGTGTAACTGAGTTGAATACAGCGATTTCCAATGGCCTTCTTCAATCAGAGTGTAGCTAGGTTCCTACTCCCATGTCAGAATGGGGAGCAATCTGACTTCCATGCATACACACTTCTGAGAGTTGAGCTTATGGCCTGTAACCCTACATCCTGCCTAACGCTACCTTTCGCTTCCAAAAGGCCTAGGCTCGCTGCTTGACGCAAGTGTTGGGAGAGGTAACTGGAATCTCCCGGCACACAAGACTAGTGCCTCCAAGCTCAATCCAGCGATTTCCCAGTAATTCCTTGGGTAGACTGGTGCTACATACTAAGTTCCTTATGTGAGAAGATAGCTGAACGCCTTGTCCAAAATCATCTTACTGCTGAGAGTTGAGCTCACCCTCAGTCCCTCACAGTTCCACACTGCCTGCAGAGTGAGTTTCCCACGTCTTCACCAGAGACTTTTGCCAGAGGCTTCTGAGACGCAAGTTAACAATGCAGACCTGGAGGGTATCTCCAGGTGCAGTAGAGTGGTAATCTGGGAACCTCCTGTCTCAGAATACTGCTACCTTCACCCTGCCATAAGAATGCAGCTACTTGACAGCTGGCTTCAAGGCATGCTTCCCTGTGAGAGCTAAGGACAAGGCACAACCCTCCCGCATCCTGCTTGACTGCAGAAGGAGCTGCTAACGTCCTCATGTTAGTGGCAAGGAAAGGTTGTGAGAAAAGCATGTGGAATCGTTGTGCCTGAACCCACGTGTATCTGAGTTGAATACAGCGATTTCCAATGTCCTTCTTCATCAGAGTGTAGCTAGGTTCCCACTCGCATGTACGAGTGGGTAGCAGACATCTGCCTCCCATGCATACCCACTTCTGAGAGTTGAGCTGATGGCCTGTAACCCTACCTCCTGCCTGCAGCTACCTTTGGCTTCCAAAAGGCCTAGGCTCGATGCTTCACCGAAGTGTTGGGAGAGGTAACTGGAATCTCCCGGCACACAAGACTAGTGCCTCCAAGCTCAATCCAGCGATTTCCCAGTAATTCCTGGGGTAGACTGGTGCTACATACTAAGTTCCATATGTGAAAAGGTAGCTGAATGCCTTGTCCAAAATCATCTTACTTCTGAGAGTTGAGCTCACCCTCAGTCCCTCACAGTTCCACACTGCCTGCAGAGTGAGTTTCGCACGTCTTCACCAGAGACGTTTGCCAGAGGCTATGAGACGCAAGTTAACAATGCAGACCTGGAGGGTATCTCCAGGTGCAGTAGAGTGGTAATCTGGGAACCTCCTGTCTCAGAATACTGCTACCTTCACCCTGCCATAAGAATGCAGCTAGTTGACAGCTGGCTTCAAGGCATGCTTCCCTGTGAGAGCTAAGGACAGGGCACAACCCTCCCGCATCCTGCTTGACTGTAGAAGGAGCTGCTAACGTCCTCATGTTAGTGGCAGGGAAAGGTTGTGAGAAAAGCATGTGGAATCGTTGTGCCTGAACCCACGTGTATCTGAGTTGAATACAGCGATTTCCAAAGTCCTTCTTCATCAGAGTGTAGCTAGGTTCCCACTCGCATGTCCGAGTGGGTAGCAGACATCTGCCTCCCATGCATACTCACTTCTGATTGTTGAGCTTTTGGCCTGTAACCCTACCTCCTGCCTGCAGCTACCTTTCGCTTCCAAAAGGCCTAGGCTCGCTGCTTCACCGAAGTGTTGGGAGAGGTAACTGGAATCTCCCGGCACACAAGACTAGTGCCTCCAAGCTCAATCCAGCGATTTCCCAGTAATTCCTGGGGTAGACTGGTGCTACATACTAAGTTCCATATGTGAGAAGGTAGCTGAACGCCTTGTCCAAAATCATCTTACTGCTGAGAGTTGAGCTCACCCTCAGTCCTCACAGTTCCACACTGTCTGCAGAGTGAGTTTCCCACGTCTTCACCAGAGACTTTTGCCAGAGGCCTCTGAGACGCAAGTTAACAATGCAGACCTGGACGGTATCTCCAGGTGCCGGAGAGTGGCAATCTGGGAACCTCCTTACTCAGAATACTGCTACCTTCACACTGTCATAAGAATGCAGCTAGTTGAGAGCTGGCTTCTAGGCATGCTTCCCTGTGAGAGTTGAGGACAGGGCAGAACCCTCCCGCATCCTGCCTGACTGTAGACGTACCTGCTAACCTCCTTATGTTAGTGGCTGGGATAGGTTGTGGAAAAGCATGTGTAAGCATTGGGCCTGAACTCCCGTGTATCTGAGTTGAATACAGCGATTTCCAACATCCTTCTTCAATAGGAGTGTAGCTAGGTTCCAACTCCCATGTCCGAGTGGGTAGCAGACATCTGCCTCCCATGCATACACACTTCTGAGAGTTGAGCTCATGGCCTGTAACCCTACATCCTGCCTGCCGCTACCTTTCGCTTCCAAAAGGCCTAGGCTCGCTGCTTGACCGAAGTGTTGGGAGAGGTAACTGGAATCTCCCGGCACACAAGACGAGTGCCTCCAAGCTCAATCAAGCGATTTCCTAGTAATTCCTGGGGTAGACTGGTGCTACATACTAAGTTCCATACGTGAGTAGGTAGTTGAGCGCCTTGTCCAAAAACATCTTACTTCTGAGAGTTGAGCTCACCCTCAGTCCCTCACAGTTCCACACTGCCTGCAGAGTGAGTTTCGCACGTCTTCACCAGAGACGTTTGCCAGAGGCTTCTGAGACGCAAGTTAACAATGCAGACCTGGAGGGTATCTCCAGGTGCAGTAGAGTGGTAATCTTGGAACCTCCTGACTCAGAATACTGCTACCTTCACACTGCCATAAGAATGCAGCTAGTTGAGAGCTGGCTTCTAGGCATGCTTTACTGGGAGTGCTGAGGACAGGGCAGAACCCTCCCGCATCCTGCCTGACTGTAGGCGTGGTTGCTCACATCCTAAAGTGAGTGGCTGAGAGAGGTTGAGGGAAAAGCATGTGTAAGCATTGGGCCTGAACTCCTGTGTAACTGAGTTGAATACAGCGATTTCCAATGGCCTTCTTCAATCAGAGTGTAGCTAGGTTCCTACTCCCATGTCAGAATGGGGAGCAATCTGACTTCCATGCATACACACTTCTGAGAGTTGAGCTTATGGCCTGTAACCCTACATCCTGCCTAACGCTACCTTTCGCTTCCAAAAGGCCTAGGCTCGCTGCTTGACGCAAGTGTTGGGAGAGGTAACTGGAATCTCCCGGCACACAAGACTAGTGCCTCCAAGCTCAATCCAGCGATTTCCCAGTAATTCCTGGGGTAGACTGGTGCTACATACTAAGTTCCTTATGTGAGAAGATAGCTGAACGCCTTGTCCAAAATCATCTTACTGCTGAGAGTTGAGCTCACCCTCAGTCCCTCACAGTTCCACACTGCCTGCAGAGTGAGTTTCCCACGTCTTCACCAGAGACTTTTGCCAGAGGCTTCTGAGACGCAAGTTAACAATGCAGACCTGGAGGGTATCTCCAGGTGCAGTAGAGTGGTAATCTGGGAACCTCCTGTCTCAGAATACTGCAACCTTCACCCTGCCATAAGAATGCAGCTAGTTGACAGCTGGCTTCAAGGCATGCTTCCCTGTGAGAGCTAAGGACAGGGCACAAGCCTCCTGCATCCTGCTTGACTGTAGAAGGAGCTGCTAACGTCCTCATGTTAGTGGCAGGGAAAGGTTGTGAGAAAAGCATGTGGAATCGTTGTGCCTGAACCCACGTGTATCTGAGTTGAATACAGCGATTTCCAAAGTCCTTCTTCATCAGAGTGTAGCTAGGTTCCCACTCGCATGTCCGAGTGGGTAGCAGACATCTGCCTCCCATGCATACCCACTTCTGAGAGTTGAGCTTATGGCCTGTAACCCTACCTCCTGCCTGCAGCTACCTTTCGCTTCCAAAAGGCCTAGGCTCGCTGCTTCACCGAAGTGTTGGGAGAGGTAACTGGAATCTGCCGGCACACAAGACTAGTGCCTCCAAGCTCAATCCAGCGATTTCCCAGTAATTCCTGGGGTAGACTGGTGCTACATACTAAGTTCCATATGTGAGAAGGTAGCTGAACGCCTTGTCCAAAATCATCTTACTGCTGAGAGTTGAGCTCACCCTCAGTCCTCACAGTTCCACACTGCCTGCAGAGTGAGTTTCCCACGTCTTCACCAGAGACTTTTGCCAGAGGCCTCTGAGACGCAAGTTAACAATGCAGACCTGGACGGTATCTCCAGGTGCCGGAGAGTGGCAATCTGGGAACCTCCTTACTCAGAATACTGCTACCTTCACACTGTCATAAGAATGCAGCTAGTTGAGAGCTGGCTTCTAGGCATGCTTCCCTGTGAGAGTTGAGGACAGGGCAGAACCCTCCCGCATCCTGCCTGACTGTAGACGTACCTGCTAACCTCCTTATGTTAGTGGCTGGGATAGGTTGTGGGAAAAGCATGTGTAAGCATTGGGCCTGAACTCCCGTGTATCTGAGTTGAATACAGCGATTTCCAACATCCTTCTTCAATAGGAGTGTAGCTAGGTTCCCACTCGCATGTCCGAGTGGGTAGCAGACATCTGCCTCCCATGCATACACACTTCTGAGAGTTGAGCTCATGGCCTGTAACCCTACATCGTGCCTGCCGCTACCTTTCGCTTCCAAAAGGCCTAGGCTCGCTGCTTGACGCAAGTGTTGGGAGAGGTAACTGGAATCTCCCGGCACACAAGACGAGTGCCTCCAAGCTCAATCCAGCGATTTCCCAGTAATTCCTGTGGTAGGCTGGTGCTACATACTAAGTTCCATACGTCAGAAGGTAGCTGAACACCTCGTCCAAAAGCATCTTACTTCTGAGAGTTGAGCTCACCCTAAGTCCCTCACAGTTCCACACTGCCTGCAGAGTGAGTTTCGCAGGTCTTCACCAGAGACGTTTGCCACAGGCTTCTGAGACGCAAGTTAACAATGCAGACCTGGAGGGTATCTCCAGGTGCAGTAGAGTGGTAATCTTGGAACCTCCTGACTCAGAATACTGCTACCTTCACACTGCCATAAGAATGCAGCTAGTTGAGAGCTGGCTTCTAGGCATGCTTTACTGGGAGTGCTGAGGACAGGGCAGAACCCTCCCGCTTCCTGCCTGACTGTAGGCGTGGTTGCTCACATCCTAAAGTGAGTGGCTGAGAGAGGTTGAGGGAAAAGCATGTGTAAGCATTGGGCCTGAACTCCTGTGTAACTGAGTTGAATACAGCGATTTCCAATGGCCTTCTTCAATCAGAGTGTAGCTAGGTTCCTACTCCCATGTCAGAATGGGGAGCAATCTGACTTCCATGCATACACACTTCTGAGAGTTGAGCTTATGGCCTGTAACCCTACATCCTGCCTAACGCTACCTTTCGCTTCCAAAAGGCCTAGGCTCGCTGCTTGACGCAAGTGTTGGGAGAGGTAACTGGAATCTCCCGGCACACAAGACTAGTGCCTCCAAGCTCAATCCAGCGATTTCCCAGTAATTCCTTGGGTAGACTGGTGCTACATACTAAGTTCCTTATGTGAGAAGATAGCTGAACGCCTTGTCCAAAATCATCTTACTGCTGAGAGTTGAGCTCACCCTCAGTCCCTCACAGTTCCACACTGCCTGCAGAGTGAGTTTCCCACGTCTTCACCAGAGACTTTTGCCAGAGGCTTCTGAGACGCAAGTTAACAATGCAGACCTGGAGGGTATCTCCAGGTGCAGTAGAGTGGTAATCTGGGAACCTCCTGTCTCAGAATACTGCTACCTTCACCCTGCCATAAGAATGCAGCTACTTGACAGCTGGCTTCAAGGCATGCTTCCCTGTGAGAGCTAAGGACAAGGCACAACCCTCCCGCATCCTGCTTGACTGCAGAAGGAGCTGCTAACGTCCTCATGTTAGTGGCAAGGAAAGGTTGTGAGAAAAGCATGTGGAATCGTTGTGCCTGAACCCACGTGTATCTGAGTTGAATACAGCGATTTCCAATGTCCTTCTTCATCAGAGTGTAGCTAGGTTCCCACTCGCATGTACGAGTGGGTAGCAGACATCTGCCTCCCATGCATACCCACTTCTGAGAGTTGAGCTGATGGCCTGTAACCCTACCTCCTGCCTGCAGCTACCTTTGGCTTCCAAAAGGCCTAGGCTCGATGCTTCACCGAAGTGTTGGGAGAGGTAACTGGAATCTCCCGGCACACAAGACTAGTGCCTCCAAGCTCAATCCAGCGATTTCCCAGTAATTCCTGGGGTAGACTGGTGCTACATACTAAGTTCCATATGTGAAAAGGTAGCTGAATGCCTTGTCCAAAATCATCTTACTTCTGAGAGTTGAGCTCACCCTCAGTCCCTCACAGTTCCACACTGCCTGCAGAGTGAGTTTCGCACGTCTTCACCAGAGACGTTTGCCAGAGGCTATGAGACGCAAGTTAACAATGCAGACCTGGAGGGTATCTCCAGGTGCAGTAGAGTGGTAATCTGGGAACCTCCTGTCTCAGAATACTGCTACCTTCACCCTGCCATAAGAATGCAGCTAGTTGACAGCTGGCTTCAAGGCATGCTTCCCTGTGAGAGCTAAGGACAGGGCACAACCCTCCCGCATCCTGCTTGACTGTAGAAGGAGCTGCTAACGTCCTCATGTTAGTGGCAGGGAAAGGTTGTGAGAAAAGCATGTGGAATCGTTGTGCCTGAACCCACGTGTATCTGAGTTGAATACAGCGATTTCCAAAGTCCTTCTTCATCAGAGTGTAGCTAGGTTCCCACTCGCATGTCCGAGTGGGTAGCAGACATCTGCCTCCCATGCATACTCACTTCTGATTGTTGAGCTTTTGGCCTGTAACCCTACCTCCTGCCTGCAGCTACCTTTCGCTTCCAAAAGGCCTAGGCTCGCTGCTTCACCGAAGTGTTGGGAGAGGTAACTGGAATCTCCCGGCACACAAGACTAGTGCCTCCAAGCTCAATCCAGCGATTTCCCAGTAATTCCTGGGGTAGACTGGTGCTACATACTAAGTTCCATATGTGAGAAGGTAGCTGAACGCCTTGTCCAAAATCATCTTACTGCTGAGAGTTGAGCTCACCCTCAGTCCTCACAGTTCCACACTGCCTGCAGAGTGAGTTTCCCACGTCTTCACCAGAGACTTTTGCCAGAGGCCTCTGAGACGCAAGTTAACAATGCAGACCTGGACGGTATCTCCAGGTGCCGGAGAGTGGCAATCTGGGAACCTCCTTACTCAGAATACTGCTACCTTCACACTGTCATAAGAATGCAGCTAGTTGAGAGCTGGCTTCTAGGCATGCTTCCCTGTGAGAGTTGAGGACAGGGCAGAACCCTCCCGCATCCTGCCTGACT
Organism: Canis lupus baileyi; assembly: GCF_048164855.1. Classification (NCBI taxonomy): domain Eukaryota; kingdom Metazoa; phylum Chordata; class Mammalia; order Carnivora; family Canidae; genus Canis; species Canis lupus. The sequence continues at coordinate 62,671,409 of NC_132855.1, read as the reverse complement.
GTAGACGTACCTGCTAACCTCCTTATGTTAGTGGCTGGGATAGGTTGTGGAAAAGCATGTGTAAGCATTGGGCCTGAACTCCCGTGTATCTGAGTTGAATACAGCGATTTCCAACATCCTTCTTCAATAGGAGTGTAGCTAGGTTCCAACTCCCATGTCCGAGTGGGTAGCAGACATCTGCCTCCCATGCATACACACTTCTGAGAGTTGAGCTCATGGCCTGTAACCCTACATCCTGCCTGCCGCTACCTTTCGCTTCCAAAAGGCCTAGGCTCGCTGCTTGACCGAAGTGTTGGGAGAGGTAACTGGAATCTCCCGGCACACAAGACGAGTGCCTCCAAGCTCAATCAAGCGATTTCCTAGTAATTCCTGGGGTAGACTGGTGCTACATACTAAGTTCCATACGTGAGTAGGTAGTTGAGCGCCTTGTCCAAAAACATCTTACTTCTGAGAGTTGAGCTCACCCTCAGTCCCTCACAGTTCCACACTGCCTGCAGAGTGAGTTTCGCACGTCTTCACCAGAGACGTTTGCCAGAGGCTTCTGAGACGCAAGTTAACAATGCAGACCTGGAGGGTATCTCCAGGTGCAGTAGAGTGGTAATCTTGGAACCTCCTGACTCAGAATACTGCTACCTTCACACTGCCATAAGAATGCAGCTAGTTGAGAGCTGGCTTCTAGGCATGCTTTACTGGGAGTGCTGAGGACAGGGCAGAACCCTCCCGCATCCTGCCTGACTGTAGGCGTGGTTGCTCACATCCTAAAGTGAGTGGCTGAGAGAGGTTGAGGGAAAAGCATGTGTAAGCATTGGGCCTGAACTCCTGTGTAACTGAGTTGAATACAGCGATTTCCAATGGCCTTCTTCAATCAGAGTGTAGCTAGGTTCCTACTCCCATGTCAGAATGGGGAGCAATCTGACTTCCATGCATACACACTTCTGAGAGTTGAGCTTATGGCCTGTAACCCTACATCCTGCCTAACGCTACCTTTCGCTTCCAAAAGGCCTAGGCTCGCTGCTTGACGCAAGTGTTGGGAGAGGTAACTGGAATCTCCCGGCACACAAGACTAGTGCCTCCAAGCTCAATCCAGCGATTTCCCAGTAATTCCTGGGGTAGACTGGTGCTACATACTAAGTTCCTTATGTGAGAAGATAGCTGAACGCCTTGTCCAAAATCATCTTACTGCTGAGAGTTGAGCTCACCCTCAGTCCCTCACAGTTCCACACTGCCTGCAGAGTGAGTTTCCCACGTCTTCACCAGAGACTTTTGCCAGAGGCTTCTGAGACGCAAGTTAACAATGCAGACCTGGAGGGTATCTCCAGGTGCAGTAGAGTGGTAATCTGGGAACCTCCTGTCTCAGAATACTGCTACCTTCACCCTGCCATAAGAATGCAGCTACTTGACAGCTGGCTTCAAGGCATGCTTCCCTGTGAGAGCTAAGGACAAGGCACAACCCTCCCGCATCCTGCTTGACTGCAGAAGGAGCTGCTAACGTCCTCATGTTAGTGGCAAGGAAAGGTTGTGAGAAAAGCATGTGGAATCGTTGTGCCTGAACCCACGTGTATCTGAGTTGAATACAGCGATTTCCAAAGTCCTTCTTCATCAGAGTGTAGCTAGGTTCCCACTCGCATGTACGAGTGGGTAGCAGACATCTGCCTCCCATGCATACCCACTTCTGAGAGTTGAGCTGATGGCCTGTAACCCTACCTCCTGCCTGCAGCTACCTTTCGCTTCCAAAAGGCCTAGGCTCGATGCTTCACCGAAGTGTTGGGAGAGGTAACTGGAATCTCCCGGCACACAAGACTAGTGCCTCCAAGCTCAATCCAGCGATTTCCCAGTAATTCCTGGGGTAGACTGGTGCTACATACTAAGTTCCATATGTGAGAAGGTAGCTGAACGCCTTGTCCAAAATCATCTTACTTCTGAGAGTTGAGCTCACCCTCAGTCCCTCACAGTTCCACACTGCCTGCAGAGTGAGTTTCGCACGTCTTCACCAGAGACGTTTGCCAGAGGCTATGAGACGCAAGTTAACAATGCAGACCTGGAGGGTATCTCCAGGTGCAGTAGAGTGGTAATCTGGGAACCTCCTGTCTCAGAATACTGCTACCTTCACCCTGCCATAAGAATGCAGCTAGTTGACAGCTGGCTTCAAGGCATGCTTCCCTGTGAGAGCTAAGGACAGGGCACAACCCTCCCGCATCCTGCTTGACTGTAGAAGGAGCTGCTAACGTCCTCATGTTAGTGGCAGGGAAAGGTTGTGAGAAAAGCATGTGGAATCGTTGTGCCTGAACCCACGTGTATCTGAGTTGAATACAGCGATTTCCAAAGTCCTTCTTCATCAGAGTGTAGCTAGGTTCCCACTCGCATGTCCGAGTGGGTAGCAGACATCTGCCTCCCATGCATACTCACTTCTGATTGTTGAGCTTTTGGCCTGTAACCCTACCTCCTGCCTGCAGCTACCTTTCGCTTCCAAAAGGCCTAGGCTCGCTGCTTCACCGAAGTGTTGGGAGAGGTAACTGGAATCTCCCGGCACACAAGACTAGTGCCTCCAAGCTCAATCCAGCGATTTCCCAGTAATTCCTGGGGTAGACTGGTGCTACATACTAAGTTCCATATGTGAGAAGGTAGCTGAACGCCTTGTCCAAAATCATCTTACTGCTGAGAGTTGAGCTCACCCTCAGTCCTCACAGTTCCACACTGCCTGCAGAGTGAGTTTCCCACGTCTTCACCAGAGACTTTTGCCAGAGGCCTCTGAGACGCAAGTTAACAATGCAGACCTGGACGGTATCTCCAGGTGCCGGAGAGTGGCAATCTGGGAACCTCCTTACTCAGAATACTGCTACCTTCACACTGTCATAAGAATGCAGCTAGTTGAGAGCTGGCTTCTAGGCATGCTTCCCTGTGAGAGTTGAGGACAGGGCAGAACCCTCCCGCATCCTGCCTGACTGTAGACGTACCTGCTAACCTCCTTATGTTAGTGGCTGGGATAGGTTGTGGAAAAGCATGTGTAAGCATTGGGCCTGAACTCCCGTGTATCTGAGTTGAATACAGCGATTTCCAACATCCTTCTTCAATAGGAGTGTAGCTAGGTTCCAACTCCCATGTCCGAGTGGGTAGCAGACATCTGCCTCCCATGCATACACACTTCTGAGAGTTGAGCTCATGGCCTGTAACCCTACATCCTGCCTGCCGCTACCTTTCGCTTCCAAAAGGCCTAGGCTCGCTGCTTGACCGAAGTGTTGGGAGAGGTAACTGGAATCTCCCGGCACACAAGACGAGTGCCTCCAAGCTCAATCAAGCGATTTCCTAGTAATTCCTGGGGTAGACTGGTGCTACATACTAAGTTCCATACGTGAGTAGGTAGTTGAGCGCCTTGTCCAAAAACATCTTACTTCTGAGAGTTGAGCTCACCCTCAGTCCCTCACAGTTCCACACTGCCTGCAGAGTGAGTTTCGCACGTCTTCACCAGAGACGTTTGCCAGAGGCTTCTGAGACGCAAGTTAACAATGCAGACCTGGAGGGTATCTCCAGGTGCAGTAGAGTGGTAATCTTGGAACCTCCTGACTCAGAATACTGCTACCTTCACACTGCCATAAGAATGCAGCTAGTTGAGAGCTGGCTTCTAGGCATGCTTTACTGGGAGTGCTGAGGACAGGGCAGAACCCTCCCGCATCCTGCCTGACTGTAGGCGTGGTTGCTCACATCCTAAAGTGAGTGGCTGAGAGAGGTTGAGGGAAAAGCATGTGTAAGCATTGGGCCTGAACTCCTGTGTAACTGAGTTGAATACAGCGATTTCCAATGGCCTTCTTCAATCAGAGTGTAGCTAGGTTCCTACTCCCATGTCAGAATGGGGAGCAATCTGACTTCCATGCATACACACTTCTGAGAGTTGAGCTTATGGCCTGTAACCCTACATCCTGCCTAACGCTACCTTTCGCTTCCAAAAGGCCTAGGCTCGCTGCTTGACGCAAGTGTTGGGAGAGGTAACTGGAATCTCCCGGCACACAAGACTAGTGCCTCCAAGCTCAATCCAGCGATTTCCCAGTAATTCCTGGGGTAGACTGGTGCTACATACTAAGTTCCTTATGTGAGAAGATAGCTGAACGCCTTGTCCAAAATCATCTTACTGCTGAGAGTTGAGCTCACCCTCAGTCCCTCACAGTTCCACACTGCCTGCAGAGTGAGTTTCCCACGTCTTCACCAGAGACTTTTGCCAGAGGCTTCTGAGACGCAAGTTAACAATGCAGACCTGGAGGGTATCTCCAGGTGCAGTAGAGTGGTAATCTGGGAACCTCCTGTCTCAGAATACTGCTACCTTCACCCTGCCATAAGAATGCAGCTACTTGACAGCTGGCTTCAAGGCATGCTTCCCTGTGAGAGCTAAGGACAAGGCACAACCCTCCCGCATCCTGCTTGACTGCAGAAGGAGCTGCTAACGTCCTCATGTTAGTGGCAAGGAAAGGTTGTGAGAAAAGCATGTGGAATCGTTGTGCCTGAACCCACGTGTATCTGAGTTGAATACAGCGATTTCCAAAGTCCTTCTTCATCAGAGTGTAGCTAGGTTCCCACTCGCATGTACGAGTGGGTAGCAGACATCTGCCTCCCATGCATACCCACTTCTGAGAGTTGAGCTGATGGCCTGTAACCCTACCTCCTGCCTGCAGCTACCTTTCGCTTCCAAAAGGCCTAGGCTCGATGCTTCACCGAAGTGTTGGGAGAGGTAACTGGAATCTCCCGGCACACAAGACTAGTGCCTCCAAGCTCAATCCAGCGATTTCCCAGTAATTCCTGGGGTAGACTGGTGCTACATACTAAGTTCCATATGTGAGAAGGTAGCTGAACGCCTTGTCCAAAATCATCTTACTTCTGAGAGTTGAGCTCACCCTCAGTCCCTCACAGTTCCACACTGCCTGCAGAGTGAGTTTCGCACGTCTTCACCAGAGACGTTTGCCAGAGGCTATGAGACGCAAGTTAACAATGCAGACCTGGAGGGTATCTCCAGGTGCAGTAGAGTGGTAATCTGGGAACCTCCTGTCTCAGAATACTGCTACCTTCACCCTGCCATAAGAATGCAGCTAGTTGACAGCTGGCTTCAAGGCATGCTTCCCTGTGAGAGCTAAGGACAGGGCACAACCCTCCCGCATCCTGCTTGACTGTACAAGGAGCTGCTAACGTCCTCATGTTAGTGGCAGGGAAAGGTTGTGAGAAAAGCATGTGGAATCGTTGTGCCTGAACCCACGTGTATCTGAGTTGAATACAGCGATTTCCAAAGTCCTTCTTCATCAGAGTGTAGCTAGGTTCCCACTCGCATGTCCGAGTGGGTAGCAGACATCTGCCTCCCATGCATACTCACTTCTGATTGTTGAGCTCATGGCCTGTAACCCTACCTCCTGCCTGCAGCTACCTTTCGCTTCCAAAAGGCCTAGGCTCGCTGCTTCACCGAAGTGTTGGGAGAGGTAACTGGAATCTCCCGGCACACAAGACTAGTGCCTCCAAGCTCAATCCAGCGATTTCCCAGTAATTCCTGGGGTAGACTGGTGCTACATACTAAGTTCCATACGTGAGAAGGTAGCTGAACGCCTTGTCCAAAATCATCTTACTGCTGAGAGTTGAGCTCACCCTCAGTCCTCACAGTTCCACACTGCCTGCAGAGTGAGTTTCCCACGTCTTCACCAGAGACTTTTGCCAGAGGCCTCTGAGACGCAAGTTAACAATGCAGACCTGGACGGTATCTCCAGGTGCCGGAGAGTGGCAATCTGGGAACCTCCTTACTCAGAATACTGCTACCTTCACACTGCCATAAGAATGCAGCTAGTTGACAGCTGGCTTCAAGGCATGCTTCCCTGTGAGAGCTAAGGACAGGGCACAACCCTCCCGCATCCTGCTTGACTGTAGAAGGAGCTGCTAACGTCCTCATGTTAGTGGCAGGGAAAGGTTGTGAGAAAAGCATGTGGAATCGTTGTGCCTGAACCCACGTGTATCTGAGTTGAATACAGCGATTTCCAAAGTCCTTCTTCATCAGAGTGTAGCTAGGTTCCCACTCGCATGTCCGAGTGGGTAGCAGACATCTGCCTCCCATGCATACTCACTGCTGATTGTTGAGCTTTTGGCCTGTAACCCTACCTCCTGCCTGCAGCTACCTTTCGCTTCCAAAAGGCCTAGGCTCGCTGCTTCACCGAAGTGTTGGGAGAGGTAACTGGAATCTCCCGGCACACAAGACTAGTGCCTCCAAGCTCAATCCAGCGATTTCCCAGTAATTCCTGGGGTAGACTGGTGCTACATACTAAGTTCCATATGTGAGAAGGTAGCTGAACGCCTTGTCCAAAATCATCTTACTGCTGAGAGTTGAGCTCACCCTCAGTCCTCACAGTTCCACACTGCCTGCAGAGTGAGTTTCCCACGTCTTCACCAGAGACTTTTGCCAGAGGCCTCTGAGACGCAAGTTAACAATGCAGACCTGGACGGTATCTCCAGGTGCCGGAGAGTGGCAATCTGGGAACCTCCTTACTCAGAATACTGCTACCTTCACACTGTCATAAGAATGCAGCTAGTTGAGAGCTGGCTTCTAGGCATGCTTCCCTGTGAGAGTTGAGGACAGGGCAGAACCCTCCCGCATCCTGCCTGACTGTAGACGTACCTGCTAACCTCCTTATGTTAGTGGCTGGGATAGGTTGTGGAAAAGCATGTGTAAGCATTGGGCCTGAACTCCCGTGTATCTGAGTTGAATACAGCGATTTCCAACATCCTTCTTCAATAGGAGTGTAGCTAGGTTCCAACTCCCATGTCCGAGTGGGTAGCAGACATCTGCCTCCCATGCATACACACTTCTGAGAGTTGAGCTCATGGCCTGTAACCCTACATCCTGCCTGCCGCTACCTTTCGCTTCCAAAAGGCCTAGGCTCGCTGCTTGACCGAAGTGTTGGGAAAGGTAACTGGAATCTCCCGGCACACAAGACGAGTGCCTCCAAGCTCAATCAAGCGATTTCCTAGTAATTCCTGGGGTAGACTGGTGCTACATACTAAGTTCCATACGTGAGTAGGTAGTTGAGCGCCTTGTCCAAAAACATCTTACTTCTGAGAGTTGAGCTCACCCTCAGTCCCTCACAGTTCCACACTGCCTGCAGAGTGAGTTTCGCAGGTCTTCACCAGAGACGTTTGCCAGAGGCTTCTGAGACGCAAGTTAACAATGCAGACCTGGAGGGTATCTCCAGGTGCAGTAGAGTGGTAATCTTGGAACCTCCTGACTCAGAATACTGCTACCTTCACACTGCCATAAGAATGCAGCTAGTTGAGAGCTGGCTTCTAGGCATGCTTTACTGGGAGTGCTGAGGACAGGGCAGAACCCTCCCGCATCCTGCCTGACTGTAGGCGTGGTTGCTCACATCCTAAAGTGAGTGGCTGAGAGAGGTTGAGGGAAAAGCATGTGTAAGCATTGGGCCTGAACTCCTGTGTAACTGAGTTGAATACAGCGATTTCCAATGGCCTTCTTCAATCAGAGTGTAGCTAGGTTCCTACTCCCATGTCAGAATGGGGAGCAATCTGACTTCCATGCATACACACTTCTGAGAGTTGAGCTTATGGCCTGTAACCCTACATCCTGCCTAACGCTACCTTTCGCTTCCAAAAGGCCTAGGCTCGCTGCTTGACGCAAGTGTTGGGAGAGGTAACTGGAATCTCCCGGCACACAAGACTAGTGCCTCCAAGCTCAATCCAGCGATTTCCCAGTAATTCCTGGGGTAGACTGGTGCTACATACTAAGTTCCTTATGTGAGAAGATAGCTGAACGCCTTGTCCAAAATCATCTTACTGCTGAGAGTTGAGCTCACCCTCAGTCCCTCACAGTTCCACACTGCCTGCAGAGTGAGTTTCCCACGTCTTCACCAGAGACTTTTGCCAGAGGCTTCTGAGACGCAAGTTAACAATGCAGACCTGGAGGGTATCTCCAGGTGCAGTAGAGTGGTAATCTGGGAACCTCCTGTCTCAGAATACTGCTACCTTCACCCTGCCATAAGAATGCAGCTACTTGACAGCTGGCTTCAAGGCATGCTTCCCTGTGAGAGCTAAGGACAAGGCACAACCCTCCCGCATCCTGCTTGACTGCAGAAGGAGCTGCTAACGTCCTCATGTTAGTGGCAAGGAAAGGTTGTGAGAAAAGCATGTGGAATCGTTGTGCCTGAACCCACGTGTATCTGAGTTGAATACAGCGATTTCCAAAGTCCTTCTTCATCAGAGTGTAGCTAGGTTCCCACTCGCATGTACGAGTGGGTAGCAGACATCTGCCTCCCATGCATACCCACTTCTGAGAGTTGAGCTGATGGCCTGTAACCCTACCTCCTGCCTGCAGCTACCTTTCGCTTCCAAAAGGCCTAGGCTCGATGCTTCACCGAAGTGTTGGGAGAGGTAACTGGAATCTCCTGGCACACAAGACTAGTGCCTCCAAGCTCAATCCAGCGATTTCCCAGTAATTCCTGGGGTAGACTGGTGCTACATACTAAGTTCCATATGTGAGAAGGTAGCTGAACGCCTTGTCCAAAATCATCTTACTTCTGAGAGTTGAGCTCACCCTCAGTCCCTCACAGTTCCACACTGCCTGCAGAGTGAGTTTCGCACGTCTTCACCAGAGACGTTTGCCAGAGGCTATGAGACGCAAGTTAACAATGCAGACCTGGAGGGTATCTCCAGGTGCAGTAGAGTGGTAATCTGGGAACCTCCTGTCTCAGAATACTGCTACCTTCACCCTGCCATAAGAATGCAGCTAGTTGACAGCTGGCTTCAAGGCATGCTTCCCTGTGAGAGCTAAGGACAGGGCACAACCCTCCCGCATCCTGCTTGACTGTACAAGGAGCTGCTAACGTCCTCATGTTAGTGGCAGGGAAAGGTTGTGAGAAAAGCATGTGGAATCGTTGTGCCTGAACCCACGTGTATCTGAGTTGAATACAGCGATTTCCAAAGTCCTTCTTCATCAGAGTGTAGCTAGGTTCCCACTCGCATGTCCGAGTGGGTAGCAGACATCTGCCTCCCATGCATACTCACTTCTGATTGTTGAGCTTTTGGCCTGTAACCCTACCTCCTGCCTGCAGCTACCTTTCGCTTCCAAAAGGCCTAGGCTCGCTGCTTCACCGAAGTGTTGGGAGAGGTAACTGGAATCTCCCGGCACACAAGACTAGTGCCTCCAAGCTCAATCCAGCGATTTCCCAGTAATTCCTGGGGTAGACTGGTGCTACATACTAAGTTCCATATGTGAGAAGGTAGCTGAACGCCTTGTCCAAAATCATCTTACTGCTGAGAGTTGAGCTCACCCTCAGTCCTCACAGTTCCACACTGCCTGCAGAGTGAGTTTCCCACGTCTTCACCAGAGACTTTTGCCAGAGGCCTCTGAGACGCAAGTTAACAATGCAGACCTGGACGGTATCTCCAGGTGCCGGAGAGTGGCAATCTGGGAACCTCCTTACTCAGAATACTGCTACCTTCACACTGTCATAAGAATGCAGCTAGTTGAGAGCTGGCTTCTAGGCATGCTTCCCTGTGAGAGTTGAGGACAGGGCAGAACCCTCCCGCATCCTGCCTGACTGTAGACGTACCTGCTAACCTCCTTATGTTAGTGGCTGGGATAGGTTGTGGAAAAGCATGTGTAAGCATTGGGCCTGAACTCCCGTGTATCTGAGTTGAATACAGCGATTTCCAACATCCTTCTTCAATAGGAGTGTAGCTAGGTTCCAACTCCCATGTCCGAGTGGGTAGCAGACATCTGCCTCCCATGCATACACACTTCTGAGAGTTGAGCTCATGGCCTGTAACCCTACATCGTGCCTGCCGCTACCTTTCGCTTCCAAAAGGCCTAGGCTCGCTGCTTGACGCAAGTGTTGGGAGAGGTAACTGGAATCTCCCGGCACACAAGACGAGTGCCTCCAAGCTCAATCAAGCGATTTCCTAGTAATTCCTGGGGTAGACTGGTGCTACATACTAAGTTCCATACGTGAGTAGGTAGTTGAGCGCCTTGTCCAAAAACATCTTACTTCTGAGAGTTGAGCTCACCCTCAGTCCCTCACAGTTCCACACTGCCTGCAGAGTGAGTTTCGCACGTCTTCACCAGAGACGTTTGCCAGAGGCTTCTGAGACGCAAGTTAACAATGCAGACCTGGAGGGTATCTCCAGGTGCAGTAGAGTGGTAATCTTGGAACCTCCTGACTCAGAATACTGCTACCTTCACACTGCCATAAGAATGCAGCTAGTTGAGAGCTGGCTTCTAGGCATGCTTTACTGGGAGTGCTGAGGACAGGGCAGAACCCTCCCGCATCCTGCCTGACTGTAGGCGTGGTTGCTCACATCCTAAAGTGAGTGGCTGAGAGAGGTTGAGGGAAAAGCATGTGTAAGCATTGGGCCTGAACTCCTGTGTAACTGAGTTGAATACAGCGATTTCCAATGGCCTTCTTCAATCAGAGTGTAGCTAGGTTCCTACTCCCATGTCAGAATGGGGAGCAATCTGACTTCCATGCATACACACTTCTGAGAGTTGAGCTTATGGCCTGTAACCCTACATCCTGCCTAACGCTACCTTTCGCTTCCAAAAGGCCTAGGCTCGCTGCTTGACGCAAGTGTTGGGAGAGGTAACTGGAATCTCCCGGCACACAAGACTAGTGCCTCCAAGCTCAATCCAGCGATTTCCCAGTAATTCCTGGGGTAGACTGGTGCTACATACTAAGTTCCTTATGTGAGAAGATAGCTGAACGCCTTGTCCAAAATCATCTTACTGCTGAGAGTTGAGCTCACCCTCAGTCCCTCACAGTTCCACACTGCCTGCAGAGTGAGTTTCCCACGTCTTCACCAGAGACTTTTGCCAGAGGCTTCTGAGACGCAAGTTAACAATGCAGACCTGGAGGGTATCTCCAGGTGCAGTAGAGTGGTAATCTGGGAACCTCCTGTCTCAGAATACTGCTACCTTCACCCTGCCATAAGAATGCAGCTACTTGACAGCTGGCTTCAAGGCATGCTTCCCTGTGAGAGCTAAGGACAAGGCACAACCCTCCCGCATCCTGCTTGACTGCAGAAGGAGCTGCTAACGTCCTCATGTTAGTGGCAAGGAAAGGTTGTGAGAAAAGCATGTGGAATCGTTGTGCCTGAACCCACGTGTATCTGAGTTGAATACAGCGATTTCCAAAGTCCTTCTTCATCAGAGTGTAGCTAGGTTCCCACTCGCATGTACGAGTGGGTAGCAGACATCTGCCTCCCATGCATACCCACTTCTGAGAGTTGAGCTGATGGCCTGTAACCCTACCTCCTGCCTGCAGCTACCTTTCGCTTCCAAAAGGCCTAGGCTCGATGCTTCACCGAAGTGTTGGGAGAGGTAACTGGAATCTCCCGGCACACAAGACTAGTGCCTCCAAGCTCAATCCAGCGATTTCCCAGTAATTCCTGGGGTAGACTGGTGCTACATACTAAGTTCCATATGTGAGAAGGTAGCTGAACGCCTTGTCCAAAATCATCTTACTTCTGAGAGTTGAGCTCACCCTCAGTCCCTCACAGTTCCACACTGCCTGCAGAGTGAGTTTCGCACGTCTTCACCAGAGACGTTTGCCAGAGGCTATGAGACGCAAGTTAACAATGCAGACCTGGAGGGTATCTCCAGGTGCAGTAGAGTGGTAATCTGGGAACCTCCTGTCTCAGAATACTGCTACCTTCACCCTGCCATAAGAATGCAGCTAGTTGACAGCTGGCTTCAAGGCATGCTTCCCTGTGAGAGCTAAGGACAGGGCACAACCCTCCCGCATCCTGCTTGACTGTACAAGGAGCTGCTAACGTCCTCATGTTAGTGGCAGGGAAAGGTTGTGAGAAAAGCATGTGGAATCGTTGTGCCTGAACCCACGTGTATCTGAGTTGAATACAGCGATTTCCAAAGTCCTTCTTCATCAGAGTGTAGCTAGGTTCCCACTCGCATGTCCGAGTGGGTAGCAGACATCTGCCTCCCATGCATACTCACTTCTGATTGTTGAGCTTTTGGCCTGTAACCCTACCTCCTGCCTGCAGCTACCTTTCGCTTCCAAAAGGCCTAGGCTCGCTGCTTCACCGAAGTGTTGGGAGAGGTAACTGGAATCTCCCGGCACACAAGACTAGTGCCTCCAAGCTCAATCCAGCGATTTCCCAGTAATTCCTGGGGTAGACTGGTGCTACATACTAAGTTCCATATGTGAGAAGGTAGCTGAACGCCTTGTCCAAAATCATCTTACTGCTGAGAGTTGAGCTCACCCTCAGTCCTCACAGTTCCACACTGCCTGCAGAGTGAGTTTCCCACGTCTTCACCAGAGACTTTTGCCAGAGGCCTCTGAGACGCAAGTTAACAATGCAGACCTGGACGGTATCTCCAGGTGCCGGAGAGTGGCAATCTGGGAACCTCCTTACTCAGAATACTGCTACCTTCACACTGTCATAAGAATGCAGCTAGTTGAGAGCTGGCTTCTAGGCATGCTTCCCTGTGAGAGTTGAGGACAGGGCAGAACCCTCCCGCATCCTGCCTGACTGTAGACGTACCTGCTAACCTCCTTATGTTAGTGGCTGGGATAGGTTGTGGAAAAGCATGTGTAAGCATTGGGCCTGAACTCCCGTGTATCTGAGTTGAATACAGCGATTTCCAACATCCTTCTTCAATAGGAGTGTAGCTAGGTTCCAACTCCCATGTCCGAGTGGGTAGCAGACATCTGCCTCCCATGCATACACACTTCTGAGAGTTGAGCTCATGGCCTGTAACCCTACATCCTGCCTGCCGCTACCTTTCGCTTCCAAAAGGCCTAGGCTCGCTGCTTGACGCAAGTGTTGGGAGAGGTAACTGGAATCTCCCGGCACACAAGACGAGTGCCTCCAAGCTCAATCAAGCGATTTCCCAGTAATTCCTGGGGTAGACTGGTGCTACATACTAAGTTCCATACGTGAGTAGGTAGTTGAGCGCCTTGTCCAAAAACATCTTACTTCTGAGAGTTGATCTCACCCTCAGTCCCTCACAGTTCCACACTGCCTGCAGAGTGAGTTTCGCACGTCTTCACCAGAGACGTTTGCCAGAGGCTTCTGAGACGCAAGTTAACAATGCAGACCTGGAGGGTATCTCCAGGTGCAGTAGAGTGGTAATCTTGGAACCTCCTGACTCAGAATACTGCTACCTTCACACTGCCATAAGAATGCAGCTAGTTGAGAGCTGGCTTCTAGGCATGCTTTACTGGGAGTGCTGAGGACAGGGCAGAACCCTCCCGCATCCTGCCTGACTGTAGGCGTGGTTGCTCACATCCTAAAGTGAGTGGCTGAGAGAGGTTGAGGGAAAAGCATGTGTAAGCATTGGGCCTGAACTCCTGTGTAACTGAGTTGAATACAGCGATTTCCAATGGCCTTCTTCAATCAGAGTGTAGCTAGGTTCCTACTCCCAAGTCAGAATGGGGAGCAATCTGACTTCCATGCATACACACTTCTGAGAGTTGAGCTTATGGCCTGTAACCCTACATCCTGCCTAACGCTACCTTTCGCTTCCAAAAGGCCTAGGCTCGCTGCTTGACGCAAGTGTTGGGAGAGGTAACTGGAATCTCCCGGCACACAAGACTAGTGCCTCCAAGCTCAATCCAGCGATTTCCCAGTAATTCCTTGGGTAGACTGGTGCTACATACTAAGTTCCTTATGTGAGAAGATAGCTGAACGCCTTGTCCAAAATCATCTTACTGCTGAGAGTTGAGCTCACCCTCAGTCCCTCACAGTTCCACACTGCCTGCAGAGTGAGTTTCCCACGTCTTCACCAGAGACTTTTGCCAGAGGCTTCTGAGACGCAACTTAACAATGCAGACCTGGAGGGTATCTCCAGGTGCAGTAGAGTGGTAACCGGGGACCTCCTGTCTCAGAATACTGCTACCTTCACCCTGCCATAAGAATGCAGCTACTTGACAGCTGGCTTCAAGGCATGCTTCCCTGTGAGAGCTAAGGACAAGGCACAACCCTCCCGCATCCTGCTTGACTGCAGAAGGAGCTGCTAACGTCCTCATGTTAGTGGCAAGGAAAGGTTGTGAGAAAAGCATGTGGAATCGTTGTGCCTGAACCCACGTGTATCTGAGTTGAATACAGCGATTTCCAAAGTCCTTCTTCATCAGAGTGTAGCTAGGTTCCCACTCGCATGTACGAGTGGGTAGCAGACATCTGCCTCCCATGCATACCCACTTCTGAGAGTTGAGCTGATGGCCTGTAACCCTACCTCCTGCCTGCAGCTACCTTTCGCTTCCAAAAGGCCTAGGCTCGATGCTTCACCGAAGTGTTGGGAGAGGTAACTGGAATCTCCCGGCACACAAGACTAGTGCCTCCAAGCTCAATCCCGCGATTTCCCAGTAATTCCTGGGTAGACTGGTGCTACATACTAAGTTCCATATGTGAAAAGGTAGCTGAATGCCTTGTCCAAAATCATCTTACTTCTGAGAGTTGAGCTCACCCTCAGTCCCTCACAGTTCCACACTGCCTGCAGAGTGAGTTTCGCACGTCTTCACCAGAGACGTTTGCCAGAGGCTATGAGACGCAAGTTAACAATGCAGACCTGGAGGGTATCTCCAGGTGCAGTAGAGTGGTAATCTGGGAACCTCCTGTCTCAGAATACTGCTACCTTCACCCTGCCATAAGAATGCAGCTAGTTGACAGCTGGCTTCAAGGCATGCTTCCCTGTGAGAGCTAAGGACAGGGCACAACCCTCCCGCATCCTGCTTGACTGTACAAGGAGCTGCTAACGTCCTCATGTTAGTGGCAGGGAAAGGTTGTGAGAAAAGCATGTGGAATCGTTGTGCCTGAACCCACGTGTATCTGAGTTGAATACAGCGATTTCCAAAGTCCTTCTTCATCAGAGTGTAGCTAGGTTCCCACTCGCATGTCCGAGTGGGTAGCAGACATCTGCCTCCCATGCATACTCACTTCTGATTGTTGAGCTTTTGGCCTGTAACCCTACCTCCTGCCTGCAGCTACCTTTCGCTTCCAAAAGGCCTAGGCTCGCTGCTTCACCGAAGTGTTGGGAGAGGTAACTGGAATCTGCCGGCACACAAGACTAGTGCCTCCAAGCTCAATCCAGCGATTTCCCAGTAATTCCTGGGGTAGACTGGTGCTACATACTAAGTTCCATATGTGAGAAGGTAGCTGAACGCCTTGTCCAAAATCATCTTACTGCTGAGAGTTGAGCTCACCCTCAGTCCTAACAGTTCCACACTGCCTGCAGAGTGAGTTTCCCACGTCTTCACCAGAGACTTTTGCCAGAGGCCTCTGAGACGCAAGTTAACAATGCAGACCTGGACGGTATCTCCAGGTGCCGGAGAGTGGCAATCTGGGAACCTCCTTACTCAGAATACTGCTACCTTCACACTGTCATAAGAATGCAGCTAGTTGAGAGCTGGCTTCTAGGCATGCTTCCCTGTGAGAGTTGAGGACAGGGCAGAACCCTCCCGCATCCTGCCTGACTGTAGACGTACCTGCTAACCTCCTTATGTTAGTGGCTGGGATAGGTTGTGGAAAAGCATGTGTAAGCATTGGGCCTGAACTCCCGTGTATCTGAGTTGAATACAGCGATTTCCAACATCCTTCTTCAATAGGAGTGTAGCTAGGTTCCAACTCCCATGTCCGAGTGGGTAGCAGACATCTGCCTCCCATGCATACACACTTCTGAGAGTTGAGCTCATGGCCTGTAACCCTACATCGTGCCTGCCGCTACCTTTCGCTTCCAAAAGGCCTAGGCTCGCTGCTTGACGCAAGTGTTGGGAGAGGTAACTGGAATCTCCCGGCACACAAGACGAGTGCCTCCAAGCTCAATCAAGCGATTTCCTAGTAATTCCTGGGGTAGACTGGTGCTACATACTAAGTTCCATACGTGAGTAGGTAGTTGAGCGCCTTGTCCAAAAACATCTTACTTCTGAGAGTTGAGCTCACCCTCAGTCCCTCACAGTTCCACACTGCCTGCAGAGTGAGTTTCGCACGTCTTCACCAGAGACGTTTGCCAGAGGCTTCTGAGACGCAAGTTAACAATGCAGACCTGGAGGGTATCTCCAGGTGCAGTAGAGTGGTAATCTTGGAACCTCCTGACTCAGAATACTGCTACCTTCACACTGCCATAAGAATGCAGCTAGTTGAGAGCTGGCTTCTAGGCATGCTTTACTGGGAGTGCTGAGGACAGGGCAGAACCCTCCCGCATCCTGCCTGACTGTAGGCGTGGTTGCTCACATCCTAAAGTGAGTGGCTGAGAGAGGTTGAGGGAAAAGCATGTGTAAGCATTGGGCCTGAACTCCTGTGTAACTGAGTTGAATACAGCGATTTCCAATGGCCTTCTTCAATCAGAGTGTAGCTAGGTTCCTACTCCCATGTCAGAATGGGGAGCAATCTGACTTCCATGCATACACACTTCTGAGAGTTGAGCTTATGGCCTGTAACCCTACATCCTGCCTAACGCTACCTTTCGCTTCCAAAAGGCCTAGGCTCGCTGCTTGACGCAAGTGTTGGGAGAGGTAACTGGAATCTCCCGGCACACAAGACTAGTGCCTCCAAGCTCAATCCAGCGATTTCCCAGTAATTCCTGGGGTAGACTGGTGCTACATACTAAGTTCCTTATGTGAGAAGATAGCTGAACGCCTTGTCCAAAATCATCTTACTGCTGAGAGTTGAGCTCACCCTCAGTCCCTCACAGTTCCACACTGCCTGCAGAGTGAGTTTCCCACGTCTTCACCAGAGACTTTTGCCAGAGGCTTCTGAGACGCAAGTTAACAATGCAGACCTGGAGGGTATCTCCAGGTGCAGTAGAGTGGTAATCTGGGAACCTCCTGTCTCAGAATACTGCTACCTTCACCCTGCCATAAGAATGCAGCTACTTGACAGCTGGCTTCAAGGCATGCTTCCCTGTGAGAGCTAAGGACAAGGCACAACCCTCCCGCATCCTGCTTGACTGCAGAAGGAGCTGCTAACGTCCTCATGTTAGTGGCAAGGAAAGGTTGTGAGAAAAGCATGTGGAATCGTTGTGCCTGAACCCACGTGTATCTGAGTTGAATACAGCGATTTCCAAAGTCCTTCTTCATCAGAGTGTAGCTAGGTTCCCACTCGCATGTACGAGTGGGTAGCAGACATCTGCCTCCCATGCATACCCACTTCTGAGAGTTGAGCTGATGGCCTGTAACCCTACCTCCTGCCTGCAGCTACCTTTCGCTTCCAAAAGGCCTAGGCTCGATGCTTCACCGAAGTGTTGGGAGAGGTAACTGGAATCTCCCGGCACACAAGACTAGTGCCTCCAAGCTCAATCCAGCGATTTCCCAGTAATTCCTGGGGTAGACTGGTGCTACATACTAAGTTCCATATGTGAGAAGGTAGCTGAACGCCTTGTCCAAAATCATCTTACTTCTGAGAGTTGAGCTCACCCTCAGTCCCTCACAGTTCCACACTGCCTGCAGAGTGAGTTTCGCACGTCTTCACCAGAGACGTTTGCCAGAGGCTATGAGACGCAAGTTAACAATGCAGACCTGGAGGGTATCTCCAGGTGCAGTAGAGTGGTAATCTGGGAACCTCCTGTCTCAGAATACTGCTACCTTCACCCTGCCATAAGAATGCAGCTAGTTGACAGCTGGCTTCAAGGCATGCTTCCCTGTGAGAGCTAAGGACAGGGCACAACCCTCCCGCATCCTGCTTGACTGTAGAAGGAGCTGCTAACGTCCTCATGTTAGTGGCAGGGAAAGGTTGTGAGAAAAGCATGTGGAATCGTTGTGCCTGAACCCACGTGTATCTGAGTTGAATACAGCGATTTCCAAAGTCCTTCTTCATCAGAGTGTAGCTAGGTTCCCACTCGCATGTCCGAGTGGGTAGCAGACATCTGCCTCCCATGCATACTCACTTCTGATTGTTGAGCTTTTGGCCTGTAACCCTACCTCCTGCCTGCAGCTACCTTTCGCTTCCAAAAGGCCTAGGCTCGCTGCTTCACCGAAGTGTTGGGAGAGGTAACTGGAATCTCCCGGCACACAAGACTAGTGCCTCCAAGCTCAATCCAGCGATTTCCCAGTAATTCCTGGGGTAGACTGGTGCTACATACTAAGTTCCATATGTGAGAAGGTAGCTGAACGCCTTGTCCAAAATCATCTTACTGCTGAGAGTTGAGCTCACCCTCAGTCCTAACAGTTCCACACTGCCTGCAGAGTGAGTTTCCCACGTCTTCACCAGAGACTTTTGCCAGAGGCCTCTGAGACGCAAGTTAACAATGCAGACCTGGACGGTATCTCCAGGTGCCGGAGAGTGGCAATCTGGGAACCTCCTTACTCAGAATACTGCTACCTTCACACTGTCATAAGAATGCAGCTAGTTGAGAGCTGGCTTCTAGGCATGCTTCCCTGTGAGAGTTGAGGACAGGGCAGAACCCTCCCGCATCCTGCCTGACTGTAGACGTACCTGCTAACCTCCTTATGTTAGTGGCTGGGATAGGTTGTGGAAAAGCATGTGTAAGCATTGGGCCTGAACTCCCGTGTATCTGAGTTGAATACAGCGATTTCCAACATCCTTCTTCAATAGGAGTGTAGCTAGGTTCCAACTCCCATGTCCGAGTGGGTAGCAGACATCTGCCTCCCATGCATACACACTTCTGAGAGTTGAGCTCATGGCCTGTAACCCTACATCCTGCCTAACGCTACCTTTCGCTTCCAAAAGGCCTAGGCTCGCTGCTTGACGCAAGTGTTGGGAGAGGTAACTGGAATCTCCCGGCACACAAGACGAGTGCCTCCAAGCTCAATCAAGCGATTTCCTAGTAATTCCTGGGGTAGACTGGTGCTACATACTAAGTTCCATACGTGAGTAGGTAGTTGAGCGCCTTGTCCAAAAACATCTTACTTCTGAGAGTTGATCTCACCCTCAGTCCCTCACAGTTCCACACTGCCTGCAGAGTGAGTTTCGCACGTCTTCACCAGAGACGTTTGCCAGAGGCTTCTGAGACGCAAGTTAACAATGCAGACCTGGAGGGTATCTCCAGGTGCAGTAGAGTGGTAATCTTGGAACCTCCTGACTCAGAATACTGCTACCTTCACACTGCCATAAGAATGCAGCTAGTTGAGAGCTGGCTTCTAGGCATGCTTTACTGGGAGTGCTGAGGACAGGGCAGAACCCTCCCGCATCCTGCCTGACTGTAGGCGTGGTTGCTCACATCCTAAAGTGAGTGGCTGAGAGAGGTTGAGGGAAAAGCATGTGTAAGCATTGGGCCTGAACTCCTGTGTAACTGAGTTGAATACAGCGATTTCCAATGACCTTCTTCAATCAGAGTGTAGCTAGGTTCCTACTCCCAAGTCAGAATGGGGAGCAATCTGACTTCCATGCATACACACTTCTGAGAGTTGAGCTTATGGCCTGTAACCCTACATCCTGCCTAACGCTACCTTTCGCTTCCAAAAGGCCTCGGCTCGCTGCTTGACGCAAGTGTTGGGAGAGGTAACTGGAATCTCCCGGCACACAAGACTAGTGCCTCCAAGCTCAATCCAGCGATTTCCCAGTAATTCCTTGGGTAGACTGGTGCTACATACTAAGTTCCTTATGTGAGAAGATAGCTGAACGCCTTGTCCAAAATCATCTTACTGCTGAGAGTTGAGCTCACCCTCAGTCCCTCACAGTTCCACACTGCCTGCAGAGTGAGTTTCCCACGTCTTCACCAGAGACTTTTGCCAGAGGCTTCTGAGACGCAAGTTAACAATGCAGACCTGGAGGGTATCTCCAGGTGCAGTAGAGTGGTAATCTGGGAACCTCCTGTCTCAAAATACTGCTACCTTCACCCTGCCATAAGAATGCAGCTACTTGACAGCTGGCTTCAAGGCATGCTTCCCTGTGAGAGCTAAGGACAAGGCACAACCCTCCCGCATCCTGCTTGACTGTAGAAGGAGCTGCTAACGTCCTCATGTTAGTGGCAAGGAAAGGTTGTGAGAAAAGCATGTGGAAACGTTGTGCCTGAACCCACGTGTATCTGAGTTGAATACAGCGATTTCCAAAGTCCTTCTTCATCAGAGTGTAGCTAGGTTCCCACTCGCATGTACGAGTGGGTAGCAGACATCTGCCTCCCATGCATACCCACTTCTGAGAGTTGAGCTGATGGCCTGTAACCCTACCTCCTGCCTGCAGCTACCTTTGGCTTCCAAAAGGCCTAGGCTCGATGCTTCACCGAAGTGTTGGGAGAGGTAACTGGAATCTCCCGGCACACAAGACTAGTGCCTCCAAGCTCAATCCAGCGATTTCCCAGTAATTCCTGGGGTAGACTGGTGCTACATACTAAGTTCCATATGTGAGAAGGTAGCTGAACGCCTTGTCCAAAATCATCTTACTTCTGAGAGTTGAGCTCACCCTCAGTCCCTCACAGTTCCACACTGCCTGCAGAGTGAGTTTCGCACGTCTTCACCAGAGACGTTTGCCAGAGTCTATGAGATGCAAGTTAACAATGCAGACCTGGAGGGTATCTCCAGGTGCAGTAGAGTGGTAATCTGGGAACCTCCTGTCTCAGAATACTGCTACCTTCACCCTGCCATAAGAATGCAGCTAGTTGACAGCTGGCTTCAAGGCATGCTTCCCTGTGAGAGCTAAGGACACGGCACAACCCTCCTGCATCCTGCTTGACTGTAGAAGGAGCTGCTAACGTCCTCATGTTAGTGGCAGGGAAAGGTTGTGAGAAAAGCATGTGGAATCGTTGTGCCTGAACCCACGTGTATCTGAGTTGAATACAGCGATTTCCAAAGTCCTTCTTCATCAGAGTGTAGCTAGGTTCCCACTCGCATGTCCGAGTGGGTAGCAGACATCTGCCTCCCATGCATACCCACTTCTGAGAGTTGAGCTTATGGCCTGTAACCCTACCTCCTGCCTGCAGC
Organism: Canis lupus baileyi; assembly: GCF_048164855.1. Classification (NCBI taxonomy): domain Eukaryota; kingdom Metazoa; phylum Chordata; class Mammalia; order Carnivora; family Canidae; genus Canis; species Canis lupus. The sequence goes on along the minus strand of NC_132855.1, from coordinate 62,650,557 downwards.
TACCTTTCGCTTCCAAAAGGCTTAGGCTCGCTGCTTCACCGAAGTGTTGGGAGAGGTAACTGGAATCTCCCGGCACACAAGACTAGTGCCTCCAAGCTCAATCAAGCGATTTCCCAGTAATTCCTGGGGTAGACTGGTGCTACATACTAAGTTCCATATGTGAGAAGGTAGCTGAACGCCTTGTCCAAAATCATCTTACTGCTGAGAGTTGAGCTCACCCTCAGTCCCTCACAGTTCCACACTGCCTGCAGAGTGAGTTTCCCACGTCTTCACCAGAGACTTTTGCCAGAGGCCTCTGAGATGCAAGTTAACAATGCAGACCTGGACGGTATCTCCAGGTGCCGGAGAGTGGCAATCTGGGAACCTCCTTACTCAGAATACTGCTACCTTCACACTGTCATAAGAATGCAGCTAGTTGAGAGCTGGCTTCTAGGCATGCTTCCCTGTGAGAGTTGAGGACAGGGCAGAACCCTCCCGCATCCTGCCTGACTGTAGACGTACCTGCTAACCTCCTTATGTTAGTGGCTGGGATAGGTTGTGGGAAAAGCATGTGTAAGCATTGGGCCTGAACTCCCGTGTATCTGAGTTGAATACAGCGATTTCCAACATCCTTCTTCAATAGGAGTGTAGCTAGGTTCCAACTCCCATGTCCGAGTGGGTAGCAGACATCTGCCTCCCATGCATACACACTTCTGAGAGTTGAGCTCATGGCCTGTAACCCTACATCGTGCCTGCCGCTACCTTTCGCTTCCAAAAGGCCTAGGCTCGCTGCTTGACGCAAGTGTTGGGAGAGGTAACTGGAATCTCCCGGCACACAAGACGAGTGCCTCCAAGCTCAATCCAGCGATTTCCCAGTAATTCCTGTGGTAGGCTGGTGCTACATACTAAGTTCCATACGTCAGAAGGTAGCTGAACACCTCGTCCAAAAGCATCTTACTTCTGAGAGTTGAGCTCACCCTAAGTCCCTCACAGTTCCACACTGCCTGCAGAGTGAGTTTCGCAGGTCTTCACCAGAGACGTTTGCCACAGGCTTCTGAGACGCAAGTTAACAATGCAGACCTGGAGGGTATCTCCAGGTGCAGTAGAGTGGTAATCTTGGAACCTCCTGACTCAGAATACTGCTACCTTCACACTGCCATAAGAATGCAGCTAGTTGAGAGCTGGCTTCTAGGCATGCTTTACTGGGAGTGCTGAGGACAGGGCAGAACCCTCCCGCATCCTGCCTGACTGTAGGCGTGGTTGCTCACATCCTAAAGTGAGTGGCTGAGAGAGGTTGAGGGAAAAGCATGTGTAAGCATTGGGCCTGAACTCCTGTGTAACTGAGTTGAATACAGCGATTTCCAATGGCCTTCTTCAATCAGAGTGTAGCTAGGTTCCTACTCCCATGTCAGAATGGGGAGCAATCTGACTTCCATGCATACACACTTCTGAGAGTTGAGCTTATGGCCTGTAACCCTACATCCTGCCTAACGCTACCTTTCGCTTCCAAAAGGCCTAGGCTCGCTGCTTGACGCAAGTGTTGGGAGAGGTAACTGGAATCTCCCGGCACACAAGACTAGTGCCTCCAAGCTCAATCCAGCGATTTCCCAGTAATTCCTTGGGTAGACTGGTGCTACATACTAAGTTCCTTATGTGAGAAGATAGCTGAACGCCTTGTCCAAAATCATCTTACTGCTGAGAGTTGAGCTCACCCTCAGTCCCTCACAGTTCCACACTGCCTGCAGAGTGAGTTTCCCACGTCTTCACCAGAGACTTTTGCCAGAGGCTTCTGAGACGCAAGTTAACAATGCAGACCTGGAGGGTATCTCCAGGTGCAGTAGAGTGGTAATCTGGGAACCTCCTGTCCCAGAATACTGCTACCTTCACCCTGCCATAAGAATGCAGCTACTTGACAGCTGGCTTCAAGGCATGCTTCCGTGTGAGAGCTAAGGACAAGGCACAACCCTCCCGCATCCTGCTTGACTGCAGAAGGAGCTGCTAACGTCCTCATGTTAGTGGCAGGGAAAGGTTGTGAGAAAAGCATGTGGAATCGTTGTGCCTGAACCCACGTGTATCTGAGTTGAATACAGCGATTTCCAAAGTCCTTCTTCATCAGAGTGTAGCTAGGTTCCCACTCGCATGTCCGAGTGGGTAGCAGACATCTGCCTCCCATGCATACCCACTTCTGAGAGTTGAGCTGATCGCCTGTAACCCTACCTCCTGCCTGCAGCTACCTTTGGCTTCCAAAAGGCCTAGGCTCGCTGCTTCACCGAAGTGTTGGGAGAGGTAACTGGAATCTCCCGGCACACAAGACTAGTGCCTCCAAGCTCAATCCAGCGATTTCCCAGTAATTCCTGGGGTAGACTGGTGCTACATACTAAGTTCCATATGTGAGAAGGTAGCTGAACGCCTTGTCCAAAATCATCTTACTGCTGAGAGTTGAGCTCACCCTCAGTCCCTCACAGTTCCACACTGCCTGCAGAGTGAGTTTCCCACGTCTTCACCAGAGACTTTTGCCAGAGGCCTCTGAGACGCAAGTTAACAATGCAGACCTGGACGGTATCTCCAGGTGCCGGAGAGTGGCAATCTGGGAACCTCCTTACTCAGAATACTGCTACCTTCACACTGTCAGAAGAATGCAGCTAGTTGAGAGCTGGCTTCTAGGCATGCTTCCCTGTGAGAGTTGAGGACAGGGCAGAACCCTCCCGCATCCTGCCTGACTGTAGACGTACCTGCTAACCTCCTTATGTTAGTGGCTGGGATAGGTTGTGGGAAAAGCATGTGTAAGCATTGGGCCTGAACTCCCGTGTATCTGAGTTGAATACAGCGATTTCCAACATCCTTCTTCAATAGGAGTGTAGCTAGGTTCCAACTCCCATGTCCGAGTGGGTAGCAGACATCTGCCTCCCATGCATACACACTTCTGAGAGTTGAGCTCATGGCCTGTAACCCTACATCGTGCCTGCCGCTACCTTTCGCTTCCAAAAGGCCTAGGCTCGCTGCTTGACGCAAGTGTTGGGAGAGGTAACTGGAATCTCCCGGCACACAAGACGAGTGCCTCCAAGCTCAATCAAGCGATTTCCCAGTAATTCCTGTGGTAGGCTGGTGCTACATACTAAGTTCCCTACGTCAGAAGGTAGCTGAACACCTCGTCCAAAAGCATCTTACTTCTGAGAGTAGAGCTCACCCTCAGTCCCTCACAGTTCCACACTGCCTGCTGAGTGAGTTTCGCAGGTCTTCACCAGAGACGTTTGCCACAGGCTTCTGAGACGCAAGTTAACAATGCAGATCTGGAGGGTATCTCCAGGTGCAGTAGAGTGGTAATCTTGGAACCTCCTGACTCAGAATACTGCTACCTTCACACTGCCATAAGAATGCAGCTAGTTGAGAGCTGGCTTCTAGGCATGCTTTACTGGGAGTGCTGAGGACAGGGCAGAACCCTCCCGCATCCTGCCTGACTGTAGGCGTGGTTGCTCACATCCTAAAGTGAGTGGCTGAGAGAGGTTGAGGGAAAAGCATGTGTAAGCATTGGGCCTGAACTCCTGTGTAACTGAGTTGAATACAGCGATTTCCAATGGCCTTCTTCAATCAGAGTGTAGCTAGGTTCCTACTCCCATGTCAGAATAGGGAGCAATCTGACTTCCATGCATACACACTTCTGAGAGTTGAGCTTATGGCCTGTAACCCTACATCCTGCCTAACGCTACCTTTCGCTTCCAAAAGGCCTAGGCTCGCTGCTTGACGCAAGTGTTGGGAGAGGTAACTGGAATCTCCCGGCACACAAGACTAGTGCCTCCAAGCTCAATCCAGCGATTTCCCAGTAATTCCTTGGGTAGACTGGTGCTACATACTAAGTTCCTTATGTGAGAAGATAGCTGAACGCCTTGTCCAAAATCATCTTACTGCTGAGAGTTGAGCTCACCCTCAGTCCCTCACAGTTCCACACTGCCTGCAGAGTGAGTTTCCCACGTCTTCACCAGAGACTTTTGCCAGAGGCTTCTGAGACGCAAGTTAACAATGCAGACCTGGAGGGTATCTCCAGGTGCAGTAGAGTGGTAATCTGGGAACCTCCTGTCTCAGAATACTGCTACCTTCACCCTGCCATAAGAATGCAGCTACTTGACAGCTGGCTTCAAGGCATGCTTCCCTGTGAGAGCTAAGGACAAGGCACAACCCTCCCGCATCCTGCTTGACTGCAGAAGGAGCTGCTAACGTCCTCATGTTAGTGGCAAGGAAAGGTTGTGAGAAAAGCATGTGGAATCGTTGTGCCTGAACCCACGTGTATCTGAGTTGAATACAGCGATTTCCAAAGTCCTTCTTCATCAGAGTGTAGCTAGGTTCCCACTCGCATGTACGAGTGGGTAGCAGACATCTGCCTCCCATGCATACCCACTTCTGAGAGTTGAGCTGATGGCCTGTAACCCTACCTCCTGCCTGCAGCTACCTTTGGCTTCCAAAAGGCCTAGGCTCGATGCTTCACCGAAGTGTTGGGAGAGGTAACTGGAATCTCCCGGCACACAAGACTAGTGCCTCCAAGCTCAATCCAGCGATTTCCCAGTAATTCCTGGGGTAGACTGGTGCTACATACTAAGTTCCATATGTGAGAAGGTAGCTGAACGCCTTGTCCAAAATCATCTTACTTCTGAGAGTTGAGCTCACCCTCAGTCCCTCACAGTTCCACACTGCCTGCAGAGTGAGTTTCGCACGTCTTCACCAGAGACGTTTGCCAGAGGCTATGAGACGCAAGTTAACAATGCAGACCTGGAGGGTATCTCCAGGTGCAGTAGAGTGGTAATCTGGGAACCTCCTGTCTCAGAATACTGCTACCTTCACCCTGCCATAAGAATGCAGCTACTTGACAGCTGGCTTCAAGGCATGCTTCCCTGTGAGAGCTAAGGACAGGGCACAACCCTCCCGCATCCTGCTTGACTGTAGAAGGAGCTGCTAACGTCCTCATGTTAGTGGCAGGGAAAAGTTGTGAGAAAAGCATGTGGAAACGTTGTGCCTGAACCCACGTGTATCTGAGTTGAATACAGCGATTTCCAAAGTCCTTCTTCATCAGAGTGTAGCTAGGTTCCCACTCGCATGTCCGAGTGGGTAGCAGACATCTGCCTCCCATGCATACCCACTTCTGAGAGTTGAGCTTATGGCCTGTAACCCTACCTCCTTCCTGCAGCTACCTTTCGCTTCCAAAAGGCCTAGGCTCGCTGCTTCACCGAAGTGTTGGGAGAGGTAACTGGAATCTGCCGGCACACAAGACTAGTGCCTCCAAGCTCAATCCCGCGATTTCCCAGTAATTCCTGGGGTAGACTGGTGCTACATACTAAGTTCCATATGTGAGAAGGTAGCTGAACGCCTTGTCCAAAATCATCTTACTGCTGAGAGTTGAGCTCACCCTCAGTCCCTCACAGTTCCACACTGCCTGCAGAGTGAGTTTCCCACGTCTTCACCAGAGACTTTTGCCAGAGGCCTCTGAGACGCAAGTTAACAATGCAGACCTGGACGGTATCTCCAGGTGCCGGAGAGTGGCAATCTGGGAACCTCCTTACTCAGAATACTGCTACCTTCACACTGTCATAAGAATGCAGCTAGTTGAGAGCTGGCTTCTAGGCATGCTTCCCTGTGAGAGTTGAGGACAGGGCAGAACCCTCCCGCATCCTGCCTGACTGTAGACGTACCTGCTAACCTCCTTATGTTAGTGGCTGGGATAGGTTGTGGGAAAAGCATGTGTAAGCATTGGGCCTGAACTCCCGTGTATCTGAGTTGAATACAGCGATTTCCAACATCCTTCTTCAATAGGAGTGTAGCTAGGTTCCAACTCCCATGTCCGAGTGGGTAGCAGACATCTGCCTCCCATGCATACACACTTCTGAGAGTTGAGCTCATGGCCTGTAACCCTACATCGTACCTGCCGCTACCTTTCGCTTCCAAAAGGCCTAGGCTCGCTGCTTGACGCAAGTGTTGGGAGAGGTAACTGGAATCTCCCGGCACACAAGACTAGTGCCTCCAAGCTCAATCCAGCGATTTCCCAGTAATTCCTGTGGTAGGCTGGTGCTACATACTAAGTTCCATACGTCAGAAGGTAGCTGAACACCTCGTCCAAAAGCATCTTACTTCTGAGAGTTGAGCTCACCCTAAGTCCCTCACAGTTCCACACTGCCTGCAGAGTGAGTTTCGCAGGTCTTCACCAGAGACGTTTGCCACAGGCTTCTGAGACGCAAGTTAACAATGCAGACCTGGAGGGTATCTCCAGGTGCAGTAGAGTGGTAATCTTGGAACCTCCTGACTCAGAATACTGCTACCTTCACACTGCCATAAGAATGCAGCTAGTTGAGAGCTGGCTTCTAGGCATGCTTTACTGGGAGTGCTGAGGACAGGGCAGAACCCTCCCGCATCCTGCCTGACTGTAGGCGTGGTTGCTCACATCCTAAAGTGAGTGGCTGAGAGAGGTTGAGGGAAAAGCATGTGTAAGCATTGGGCCTGAACTCCTGTGTAACTGAGTTGAATACAGCGATTTCCAATGGCCTTCTTCAATCAGAGTGTAGCTAGGTTCCTACTCCCATGTCAGAATGGGGAGCAATCTGACTTCCATGCATACACACTTCTGAGAGTTGAGCTTATGGCCTGTAACCCTACATCCTGCCTAACGCTACCTTTCGCTTCCAAAAGGCCTAGGCTCGCTGCTTGACGCAAGTGTTGGGAGAGGTAACTGGAATCTCCCGGCACACAAGACTAGTGCCTCCAAGCTCAATCCAGCGATTTCCCAGTAATTCCTTGGGTAGACTGGTGCTACATACTAAGTTCCTTATGTGAGAAGATAGCTGAACGCCTTGTCCAAAATCATCTTACTGCTGAGAGTTGAGCTCACCCTCAGTCCCTCACAGTTCCACACTGCCTGCAGAGTGAGTTTCCCACGTCTTCACCAGAGACTTTTGCCAGAGGCTTCTGAGACGCAAGTTAACAATGCAGACCTGGAGGGTATCTCCAGGTGCAGTAGAGTGGTAATCTGGGAACCTCCTGTCTCAGAATACTGCTACCTTCACCCTGCCATAAGAATGCAGCTACTTGACAGCTGGCTTCAAGGCATGCTTCCCTGTGAGAGCTAAGGACAGGGCACAACCCTCCTGCATCCTGCTTGACTGTAGAAGGAGCTGCTAACGTCCTCATGTTAGTGGCAGGGAAAGGTTGTGAGAAAAGCATGTGGAATCGTTGTGCCTGAACCCACGTGTATCTGAGTTGAATACAGCGATTTCCAAAGTCCTTCTTCATCAGAGTGTAGCTAGGTTCCCACTCGCATGTACGAGTGGGTAGCAGACATCTGCCTCCCATGCATACCCACTTCTGAGAGTTGAGCTGATGGCCTGTAACCCTACCTCCTGCCTGCAGCTACCTTTCGCTTCCAAAAGGCCTAGGCTCGATGCTTCACCGAAGTGTTGGGAGAGGTAACTGGAATCTCCCGGCACACAAGACTAGTGCCTCCAAGCTCAATCCAGCGATTTCCCAGTAATTCCTGGGGTAGACTGGTGCTACATACTAAGTTCCATATGTGAGAAGGTAGCTGAACGCCTTGTCCAAAATCATCTTACTTCTGAGAGTTGAGCTCACCCTCAGTCCCTCACAGTTCCACACTGCCTGCAGAGTGAGTTTCGCACGTCTTCACCAGAGACGTTTGCCAGAGGCTATGAGACGCAAGTTAACAATGCAGACCTGGAGGGTATCTCCAGGTGCAGTAGAGTGGTAATCTGGGAACCTCCTGTCTCAGAATACTGCTACCTTCACCCTGCCATAAGAATGCAGCTACTTGACAGCTGGCTTCAAGGCATGCGTCCCTGTGAGAGCTAAGGACAGGGCACAACCCTCCCGCATCCTGCTTGACTGTAGAAGGAGCTGCTAACGTCCTCATGTTAGTGGCAGGGAAAAGTTGTGAGAAAAGCATGTGGAAACGTTGTGCCTGAACCCACGTGTATCTGAGTTGAATACAGCGATTTCCAAAGTCCTTCTTCATCAGAGTGTAGCTAGGTTCCCACTCGCATGTCCGAGTGGGTAGCAGACATCTGCCTCCCATGCATACCCACTTCTGAGAGTTGAGCTTATGGCCTGTAACCCTACCTCCTTCCTGCAGCTACCTTTCGCTTCCAAAAGGCCTAGGCTCGCTGCTTCACCGAAGTGTTGGGAGAGGTAACTGGAATCTGCCGGCACACAAGACTAGTGCCTCCAAGCTCAATCCCGCGATTTCCCAGTAATTCCTGGGGTAGACTGGTGCTACATACTAAGTTCCATATGTGAGAAGGTAGCTGAACGCCTTGTCCAAAATCATCTTACTGCTGAGAGTTGAGCTCACCCTCAGTCCCTCACAGTTCCACACTGCCTGCAGAGTGAGTTTCCCACGTCTTCACCAGAGACTTTTGCCAGAGGCCTCTGAGACGCAAGTTAACAATGCAGACCTGGACGGTATCTCCAGGTGCCGGAGAGTGGCAATCTGGGAACCTCCTTACTCAGAATACTGCTACCTTCACACTGTCATAAGAATGCAGCTAGTTGAGAGCTGGCTTCTAGGCATGCTTCCCTGTGAGAGTTGAGGACAGGGCAGAACCCTCCCGCATCCTGCCTGACTGTAGACGTACCTGCTAACCTCCTTATGTTAGTGGCTGGGATAGGTTGTGGGAAAAGCATGTGTAAGCATTGGGCCTGAACTCCCGTGTATCTGAGTTGAATACAGCGATTTCCAACATCCTTCTTCAATAGGAGTGTAGCTAGGTTCCAACTCCCATGTCCGAGTGGGTAGCAGACATCTGCCTCCCATGCATACACACTTCTGAGAGTTGAGCTCATGGCCTGTAACCCTACATCGTACCTGCCGCTACCTTTCGCTTCCAAAAGGCCTAGGCTCGCTGCTTGACGCAAGTGTTGGGAGAGGTAACTGGAATCTCCCGGCACACAAGACTAGTGCCTCCAAGCTCAATCCAGCGATTTCCCAGTAATTCCTGTGGTAGGCTGGTGCTACATACTAAGTTCCATACGTCAGAAGGTAGCTGAACACCTCGTCCAAAAGCATCTTACTTCTGAGAGTTGAGCTCACCCTAAGTCCCTCACAGTTCCACACTGCCTGCAGAGTGAGTTTCGCAGGTCTTCACCAGAGACGTTTGCCACAGGCTTCTGAGACGCAAGTTAACAATGCAGACCTGGAGGGTATCTCCAGGTGCAGTAGAGTGGTAATCTTGGAACCTCCTGACTCAGAATACTGCTACCTTCACACTGCCATAAGAATGCAGCTAGTTGAGAGCTGGCTTCTAGGCATGCTTTACTGGGAGTGCTGAGGACAGGGCAGAACCCTCCCGCATCCTGCCTGACTGTAGGCGTGGTTGCTCACATCCTAAAGTGAGTGGCTGAGAGAGGTTGAGGGAAAAGCATGTGTAAGCATTGGGCCTGAACTCCTGTGTAACTGAGTTGAATACAGCGATTTCCAATGGCCTTCTTCAATCAGAGTGTAGCTAGGTTCCTACTCCCATGTCAGAATGGGGAGCAATCTGACTTCCATGCATACACACTTCTGAGAGTTGAGCTTATGGCCTGTAACCCTACATCCTGCCTAACGCTACCTTTCGCTTCCAAAAGGCCTAGGCTCGCTGCTTGACGCAAGTGTTGGGAGAGGTAACTGGAATCTCCCGGCACACAAGACTAGTGCCTCCAAGCTCAATCCAGCGATTTCCCAGTAATTCCTTGGGTAGACTGGTGCTACATACTAAGTTCCTTATGTGAGAAGATAGCTGAACGCCTTGTCCAAAATCATCTTACTGCTGAGAGTTGAGCTCACCCTCAGTCCCTCACAGTTCCACACTGCCTGCAGAGTGAGTTTCCCACGTCTTCACCAGAGACTTTTGCCAGAGGCTTCTGAGACGCAAGTTAACAATGCAGACCTGGAGGGTATCTCCAGGTGCAGTAGAGTGGTAATCTGGGAACCTCCTGTCTCAGAATACTGCTACCTTCACCCTGCCATAAGAATGCAGCTACTTGACAGCTGGCTTCAAGGCATGCTTCCCTGTGAGAGCTAAGGACAGGGCACAACCCTCCCGCATCCTGCTTGACTGTAGAAGGAGCTGCTAACGTCCTCATGTTAGTGGCAGGGAAAAGTTGTGAGAAAAGCATGTGGAAACGTTGTGCCTGAACCCACGTGTATCTGAGTTGAATACAGCGATTTCCAAAGTCCTTCTTCATCAGAGTGTAGCTAGGTTCCCACTCGCATGTACGAGTGGGTAGCAGACATCTGCCTCCCATGCATACCCACTTCTGAGAGTTGAGCTGATGGCCTGTAACCCTACCTCCTGCCTGCAGCTACCTTTCGCTTCCAAAAGGCCTAGGCTCGATGCTTCACCGAAGTGTTGGGAGAGGTAACTGGAATCTCCCGGCACACAAGACTAGTGCCTCCAAGCTCAATCCAGCGATTTCCCAGTAATTCCTGGGGTAGACTGGTGCTACATACTAAGTTCCATATGTGAGAAGGTAGCTGAACGCCTTGTCCAAAATCATCTTACTTCTGAGAGTTGAGCTCACCCTCAGTCCCTCACAGTTCCACACTGCCTGCAGAGTGAGTTTCGCACGTCTTCACCAGAGACGTTTGCCAGAGGCTATGAGACGCAAGTTAACAATGCAGACCTGGAGGGTATCTCCAGGTGCAGTAGAGTGGTAATCTGGGAACCTCCTGTCTCAGAATACTGCTACCTTCACCCTGCCATAAGAATGCAGCTAGTTGACAGCTGGCTTCAAGGCATGCTTCCCTGTGAGAGCTAAGGACAGGGCACAACCCTCCCGCATCCTGCTTGACTGTAGAAGGAGCTGCTAACGTCCTCATGTTAGTGGCAGGGAAAAGTTGTGAGAAAAGCATGTGGAAACGTTGTGCCTGAACCCACGTGTATCTGAGTTGAATACAGCGATTTCCAAAGTCCTTCTTCATCAGAGTGTAGCTAGGTTCCCACTCGCATGTCCGAGTGGGTAGCAGACATCTGCCTCCCATGCATACCCACTTCTGAGAGTTGAGCTTATGGCCTGTAACCCTACCTCCTTCCTGCAGCTACCTTTCGCTTCCAAAAGGCCTAGGCTCGCTGCTTCACCGAAGTGTTGGGAGAGGTAACTGGAATCTGCGGCACACAAGACTAGTGCCTCCAAGCTCAATCCCGCGATTTCCCAGTAATTCCTGGGGTAGACTGGTGCTACATACTAAGTTCCATATGTGAGAAGGTAGCTGAACGCCTTGTCCAAAATCATCTTACTGCTGAGAGTTGAGCTCACCCTCAGTCCCTCACAGTTCCACACTGCCTGCAGAGTGAGTTTCCCACGTCTTCACCAGAGACTTTTGCCAGAGGCCTCTGAGACGCAAGTTAACAATGCAGACCTGGACGGTATCTCCAGGTGCCGGAGAGTGGCAATCTGGGAACCTCCTTACTCAGAATACTGCTACCTTCACACTGTCATAAGAATGCAGCTAGTTGAGAGCTGGCTTCTAGGCATGCTTCCCTGTGAGAGTTGAGGACAGGGCAGAACCCTCCCGCATCCTGCCTGACTGTAGACGTACCTGCTAACCTCCTTATGTTAGTGGCTGGGATAGGTTGTGGGAAAAGCATGTGTAAGCATTGGGCCTGAACTCCCGTGTATCTGAGTTGAATACAGCGATTTCCAACATCCTTCTTCAATAGGAGTGTAGCTAGGTTCCAACTCCCATGTCCGAGTGGGTAGCAGACATCTGCCTCCCATGCATACACACTTCTGAGAGTTGAGCTCATGGCCTGTAACCCTACATCGTGCCTGCCGCTACCTTTCGCTTCCAAAAGGCCTAGGCTCGCTGCTTGACGCAAGTGTTGGGAGAGGTAACTGGAATCTCCCGGCACACAAGACGAGTGCCTCCAAGCTCAATCCAGCGATTTCCCAGTAATTCCTGTGGTAGGCTGGTGCTACATACTAAGTTCCATACGTCAGAACGTAGCTGAACACCTCGTCCAAAAGCATCTTACTTCTGAGAGTTGAGCTCACCCTAAGTCCCTCACAGTTCCACACTGCCTGCAGAGTGAGTTTCGCAGGTCTTCACCAGAGACGTTTGCCACAGGCTTCTGAGACGCAAGTTAACAATGCAGACCTGGAGGGTATCTCCAGGTGCAGTAGAGTGGTAATCTTGGAACCTCCTGACTCAGAATACTGCTACCTTCACACTGCCATAAGAATGCAGCTAGTTGAGAGCTGGCTTCTAGGCATGCTTTACTGGGAGTGCTGAGGACAGGGCAGAACCCTCCCGCATCCTGCCTGACTGTAGGCGTGGTTGCTCACATCCTAAAGTGAGTGGCTGAGAGAGGTTGAGGGAAAAGCATGTGTAAGCATTGGGCCTGAACTCCTGTGTAACTGAGTTGAATACAGCGATTTCCAATGGCCTTCTTCAATCAGAGTGTAGCTAGGTTCCTACTCCCATGTCAGAATGGGGAGCAATCTGACTTCCATGCATACACACTTCTGAGAGTTGAGCTTATGGCCTGTAACCCTACATCCTGCCTAACGCTACCTTTCGCTTCCAAAAGGCCTAGGCTCGCTGCTTGACGCAAGTGTTGGGAGAGGTAACTGGAATCTCCCGGCACACAAGACTAGTGCCTCCAAGCTCAATCCAGCGATTTCCCAGTAATTCCTTGGGTAGACTGGTGCTACATACTAAGTTCCTTATGTGAGAAGATAGCTGAACGCCTTGTCCAAAATCATCTTACTGCTGAGAGTTGAGCTCACCCTCAGTCCCTCACAGTTCCACACTGCCTGCAGAGTGAGTTTCCCACGTCTTCACCAGAGACTTTTGCCAGAGGCTTCTGAGACGCAAGTTAACAATGCAGACCTGGAGGGTATCTCCAGGTGCAGTAGAGTGGTAATCTGGGAACCTCCTGTCTCAGAATACTGCTACCTTCACCCTGCCATAAGAATGCAGCTACTTGACAGCTGGCTTCAAGGCATGCTTCCGTGTGAGAGCTAAGGACAAGGCACAACCCTCCCGCATCCTGCTTGACTGCAGAAGGAGCTGCTAACGTCCTCATGTTAGTGGCAGGGAAAGGTTGTGAGAAAAGCATGTGGAATCGTTGTGCCTGAACCCACGTGTATCTGAGTTGAATACAGCGATTTCCAAAGTCCTTCTTCATCAGAGTGTAGCTAGGTTCCCACTCGCATGTCCGAGTGGGTAGCAGACATCTGCCTCCCATGCATACCCACTTCTGAGAGTTGAGCTGATCGCCTGTAACCCTACCTCCTGCCTGCAGCTACCTTTGGCTTCCAAAAGGCCTAGGCTCGCTGCTTCACCGAAGTGTTGGGAGAGGTAACTGGAATCTCCCGGCACACAAGACTAGTGCCTCCAAGCTCAATCCAGCGATTTCCCAGTAATTCCTGGGGTAGACTGGTGCTACATACTAAGTTCCATATGTGAGAAGGTAGCTGAACGCCTTGTCCAAAATCATCTTACTGCTGAGAGTTGAGCTCACCCTCAGTCCCTCACAGTTCCACACTGCCTGCAGAGTGAGTTTCCCACGTCTTCACCAGAGACTTTTGCCAGAGGCCTCTGAGACGCAAGTTAACAATGCAGACCTGGACGGTATCTCCAGGTGCCGGAGAGTGGCAATCTGGGAACCTCCTTACTCAGAATACTGCTACCTTCACACTGTCATAAGAATGCAGCTAGTTGAGAGCTGGCTTCTAGGCATGCTTCCCTGTGAGAGTTGAGGACAGGGCAGAACCCTCCCGCATCCTGCCTGACTGTAGACGTACCTGCTAACCTCCTTATGTTAGTGGCTGGGATAGGTTGTGGGAAAAGCATGTGTAAGCATTGGGCCTGAACTCCCGTGTATCTGAGTTGAATACAGCGATTTCCAACATCCTTCTTCAATAGGAGTGTAGCTAGGTTCCAACTCCCATGTCCGAGTGGGTAGCAGACATCTGCCTCCCATGCATACACACTTCTGAGAGTTGAGCTCATGGCCTGTAACCCTACATCGTGCCTGCCGCTACCTTTCGCTTCCAAAAGGCCTAGGCTCGCTGCTTGACGCAAGTGTTGGGAGAGGTAACTGGAATCTCCCGGCACACAAGACGAGTGCCTCCAAGCTCAATCAAGCGATTTCCCAGTAATTCCTGTGGTAGGCTGGTGCTACATACTAAGTTCCATACGTCAGAAGGTAGCTGAACACCTCGTCCAAAAGCATCTTACTTCTGAGAGTAGAGCTCACCCTCAGTCCCTCACAGTTCCACACTGCCTGCTGAGTGAGTTTCGCAGGTCTTCACCAGAGACGTTTGCCACAGGCTTCTGAGACGCAAGTTAACAATGCAGACCTGGAGGGTATCTCCAGGTGCAGTAGAGTGGTAATCTTGGAACCTCCTGACTCAGAATACTGCTACCTTCACACTGCCATAAGAATGCAGCTAGTTGAGAGCTGGCTTCTAGGCATGCTTTACTGGGAGTGCTGAGGACAGGGCAGAACCCTCCCGCATCCTGCCTGACTGTAGGCGTGGTTGCTCACATCCTAAAGTGAGTGGCTGAGAGAGGTTGAGGGAAAAGCATGTGTAAGCATTGGGCCTGAACTCCTGTGTAACTGAGTTGAATACAGCGATTTCCAATGGCCTTCTTCAATCAGAGTGTAGCTAGGTTCCTACTCCCATGTCAGAATAGGGAGCAATCTGACTTCCATGCATACACACTTCTGAGAGTTGAGCTTATGGCCTGTAACCCTACATCCTGCCTAACGCTACCTTTCGCTTCCAAAAGGCCTAGGCTCGCTGCTTGACGCAAGTGTTGGGAGAGGTAACTGGAATCTCCCGGCACACAAGACTAGTGCCTCCAAGCTCAATCCAGCGATTTCCCAGTAATTCCTTGGGTAGACTGGTGCTACATACTAAGTTCCTTATGTGAGAAGATAGCTGAACGCCTTGTCCAAAATCATCTTACTGCTGAGAGTTGAGCTCACCCTCAGTCCCTCACAGTTCCACACTGCCTGCAGAGTGAGTTTCCCACGTCTTCACCAGAGACTTTTGCCAGAGGCTTCTGAGACGCAAGTTAACAATGCAGACCTGGAGGGTATCTCCAGGTGCAGTAGAGTGGTAATCTGGGAACCTCCTGTCTCAGAATACTGCTACCTTCACCCTGCCATAAGAATGCAGCTACTTGACAGCTGGCTTCAAGGCATGCTTCCCTGTGAGAGCTAAGGACAAGGCACAACCCTCCCGCATCCTGCTTGACTGCAGAAGGAGCTGCTAACGTCCTCATGTTAGTGGCAAGGAAAGGTTGTGAGAAAAGCATGTGGAATCGTTGTGCCTGAACCCACGTGTATCTGAGTTGAATACAGCGATTTCCAAAGTCCTTCTTCATCAGAGTGTAGCTAGGTTCCCACTCGCATGTACGAGTGGGTAGCAGACATCTGCCTCCCATGCATACCCACTTCTGAGAGTTGAGCTGATGGCCTGTAACCCTACCTCCTGCCTGCAGCTACCTTTGGCTTCCAAAAGGCCTAGGCTCGATGCTTCACCGAAGTGTTGGGAGAGGTAACTGGAATCTCCCGGCACACAAGACTAGTGCCTCCAAGCTCAATCCAGCGATTTCCCAGTAATTCCTGGGGTAGACTGGTGCTACATACTAAGTTCCATATGTGAGAAGGTAGCTGAACGCCTTGTCCAAAATCATCTTACTTCTGAGAGTTGAGCTCACCCTCAGTCCCTCACAGTTCCACACTGCCTGCAGAGTGAGTTTCGCACGTCTTCACCAGAGACGTTTGCCAGAGGCTATGAGACGCAAGTTAACAATGCAGACCTGGAGGGTATCTCCAGGTGCAGTAGAGTGGTAATCTGGGAACCTCCTGTCTCAGAATACTGCTACCTTCACCCTGCCATAAGAATGCAGCTACTTGACAGCTGGCTTCAAGGCATGCTTCCCTGTGAGAGCTAAGGACAGGGCACAACCCTCCCGCATCCTGCTTGACTGTAGAAGGAGCTGCTAACGTCCTCATGTTAGTGGCAGGGAAAAGTTGTGAGAAAAGCATGTGGAAACGTTGTGCCTGAACCCACGTGTATCTGAGTTGAATACAGCGATTTCCAAAGTCCTTCTTCATCAGAGGGTAGCTAGGTTCCCACTCGCATGTCCGAGTGGGTAGCAGACATCTGCCTCCCATGCATACCCACTTCTGAGAGTTGAGCTTATGGCCTGTAACCCTACCTCCTGCCTGCAGCTACCTTTCGCTTCCAAAAGGCCTAGGCTCGCTGCTTCACCGAAGTGTTGGGAGAGGTAACTGGAATCTCCCGGCACACAAGACTAGTGCCTCCAAGCTCAATCCCGCGATTTCCCAGTAATTCCTGGGGTAGACTGGTGCTACATACTAAGTTCCATATGTGAGAAGGTAGCTGAACGCCTTGTCCAAAATCATCTTACTGCTGAGAGTTGAGCTCACCCTCAGTCCCTCACAGTTCCACACTGCCTGCAGAGTGAGTTTCCCACGTCTTCACCAGAGACTTTTGCCAGAGGCCTCTGAGACGCAAGTTAACAATGCAGACCTGGACGGTATCTCCAGGTGCCGGAGAGTGGCAATCTGGGAACCTCCTTACTCAGAATACTGCTACCTTCACACTGTCATAAGAATGCAGCTAGTTGAGAGCTGGCTTCTAGGCATGCTTCCCTGTGAGAGTTGAGGACAGGGCAGAACCCTCCCGCATCCTGCCTGACTGTAGACGTACCTGCTAACCTCCTTATGTTAGTGGCTGGGATAGGTTGTGGGAAAAGCATGTGTAAGCATTGGGCCTGAACTCCCGTGTATCTGAGTTGAATACAGCGATTTCCAACATCCTTCTTCAATAGGAGTGTAGCTAGGTTCCCACTCGCATGTCCGAGTGGGTAGCAGACATCTGCCTCCCATGCATACACACTTCTGAGAGTTGAGCTCATGGCCTGTAACCCTACATCGTGCCTGCCACTACCTTTCGCTTCCAAAAGGCCTAGGCTCGCTGCTTGACGCAAGTGTTGGGAGAGGTAACTGGAATCTCCCGGCACACAAGACGAGTGCCTCCAAGCTCAATCCAGCGATTTCCCAGTAATTCCTGTGGTAGGCTGGTGCTACATACTAAGTTCCATACGTCAGAAGGTAGCTGAACACCTCGTCCAAAAGCATCTTACTTCTGAGAGTTGAGCTCACCCTAAGTCCCTCACAGTTCCACACTGCCTGCAGAGTGAGTTTCGCAGGTCTTCACCAGAGACGTTTGCCACAGGCTTCTGAGACGCAAGTTAACAATGCAGACCTGGAGGGTATCTCCAGGTGCAGTAGAGTGGTAATCTTGGAACCTCCTGACTCAGAATACTGCTACCTTCACACTGCCATAAGAATGCAGCTAGTTGAGAGCTGGCTTCTAGGCATGCTTTACTGGGAGTGCTGAGGACAGGGCATAACCCTCCCGCATCCTGCCTGACTGTAGGCGTGGTTGCTCACATCCTAAAGTGAGTGGCTGAGAGAGGTTGAGGGAAAAGCATGTGTAAGCATTGGGCCTGAACTCCTGCGTAACTGAGTTGAATACAGCGATTTCCAATGGCCTTCTTCAATCAGAGTGTAGCTAGGTTCCTACTCCCAAGTCAGAATGGGGAGCAATCTGACTTCCATGCATACACACTTCTGAGAGTTGAGCTTATGGCCTGTAACCCTACATCCTGCCTAACGCTACCTTTCGCTTCCAAAAGGCCTAGGCTCGCTGCTTGACGCAAGTGTTGGGAGAGGTAACTGGAATCTCCCGGCACACAAGACTAGTGCCTCCAAGCTCAATCCAGCGATTTCCCAGTAATTCCTTGGGTAGACTGGTGCTACATACTAAGTTCCTTATGTGAGAAGATAGCTGAACGCCTTGTCCAAAATCATCTTACTGCTGAGAGTTGAGCTCACCCTCAGTCCCTCACAGTTCCACACTGCCTGCAGAGTGAGTTTCCCACGTCTTCACCAGAGACTTTTGCCAGAGGCTTCTGAGACGCAAGTTAACAATGCAGACCTGGAGGGTATCTCCAGGTGCAGTAGAGTGGTAATCTGGGAACCTCCTGTCTCAGAATACTGCTACCTTCACCCTGCCATAAGAATGCAGCTAGTTGACAGCTGGCTTCAAGGCATGCTTCCCTGTGAGAGCTAAGGACAAGGCACAACCCTCCCGCATCCTGCTTGACTGCAGAAGGAGCTGCTAACGTCCTCATGTTAGTGGCAAGGAAAGGTTGTGAGAAAAGCATGTGGAATCGTTGTGCCTGAACCCACGTGTATCTGAGTTGAATACAGCGATTTCCAAAGTCCTTCTTCATCAGAGTGTAGCTAGGTTCCCACTCGCATGTCCGAGTGGGTAGCAGACATCTGCCTCCCATGCATACCCACTTCTGAGAGTTGAGCTGATGGCCTGTAACCCTACCTCCTGCCTGCAGCTACCTTTGGCTTCCAAAAGGCCTAGGCTCGATGCTTCACCGAAGTGTTGGGAGAGGTAACTGGAATCTCCCGGCACACAAGACTAGTGCCTCCAAGCTCAATCCAGCGATTTCCCAGTAATTCCTGGGGTAGACTGGTGCTACATACTAAGTTCCATATGTGAAAAGGTAGCTGAATGCCTTGTCCAAAATCATCTTACTTCTGAGAGTTGAGCTCACCCTCAGTCCCTCACAGTTCCACACTGCCTGCAGAGTGAGTTTCGCACGTCTTCACCAGAGACGTTTGCCAGAGGCTATGAGACGCAAGTTAACAATGCAGACCTGGAGGGTATCTCCAGGTGCAGTAGAGTGGTAATCTGGGAACCTCCTGTCTCAGAATACTGCTACCTTCACCCTGCCATAAGAATGCAGCTAGTTGACAGCTGGCTTCAAGGCATGCTTCCCTGTGAGAGCTAAGGACAGGGCACAACCCTCCCGCATCCTGCTTGACTGTAGAAGGAGCTGCTAACGTCCTCATGTTAGTGGCAGGGAAAGGTTGTGAGAAAAGCATGTGGAATCGTTGTGCCTGAACCCACGTGTATCTGAGTTGAATACAGCGATTTCCAAAGTCCTTCTTCATCAGAGTGTAGCTAGGTTCCCACTCGCATGTCCGAGTGGGTAGCAGACATCTGCCTCCCATGCATACTCACTTCTGATTGTTGAGCTTTTGGCCTGTAACCCTACCTCCTGCCTGCAGCTACCTTTCGCTTCCAAAAGGCCTAGGCTCGCTGCTTCACCGAAGTGTTGGGAGAGGTAACTGGAATCTCCCGGCACACAAGACTAGTGCCTCCAAGCTCAATCCAGCGATTTCCCAGTAATTCCTGGGGTAGACTGGTGCTACATACTAAGTTCCATATGTGAGAAGGTAGCTGAACGCCTTGTCCAAAATCATCTTACTGCTGAGAGTTGAGCTCACCCTCAGTCCTCACAGTTCCACACTGCCTGCAGAGTGAGTTTCCCACGTCTTCACCAGAGACTTTTGCCAGAGGCCTCTGAGACGCAAGTTAACAATGCAGACCTGGACGGTATCTCCAGGTGCCGGAGAGTGGCAATCTGGGAACCTCCTTACTCAGAATACTGCTACCTTCACACTGTCATAAGAATGCAGCTAGTTGAGAGCTGGCTTCTAGGCATGCTTCCCTGTGAGAGTTGAGGACAGGGCAGAACCCTCCCGCATCCTGCCTGACTGTAGACGTACCTGCTAACCTCCTTATGTTAGTGGCTGGGATAGGTTGTGGAAAAGCATGTGTAAGCATTGGGCCTGAACTCCCGTGTATCTGAGTTGAATACAGCGATTTCCAACATCCTTCTTCAATAGGAGTGTAGCTAGGTTCCAACTCCCATGTCCGAGTGGGTAGCAGACATCTGCCTCCCATGCATACACACTTCTGAGAGTTGAGCTCATGGCCTGTAACCCTACATCCTGCCTGCCGCTACCTTTCGCTTCCAAAAGGCCTAGGCTCGCTGCTTGACCGAAGTGTTGGGAAAGGTAACTGGAATCTCCCGGCACACAAGACGAGTGCCTCCAAGCTCAATCAAGCGATTTCCTAGTAATTCCTGGGGTAGACTGGTGCTACATACTAAGTTCCATACGTGAGTAGGTAGTTGAGCGCCTTGTCCAAAAACATCTTACTTCTGAGAGTTGAGCTCACCCTCAGTCCCTCACAGTTCCACACTGCCTGCAGAGTGAGTTTCGCACGTCTTCACCAGAGACGTTTGCCAGAGGCTTCTGAGACGCAAGTTAACAATGCAGACCTGGAGGGTATCTCCAGGTGCAGTAGAGTGGTAATCTTGGAACCTCCTGACTCAGAATACTGCTACCTTCACACTGCCATAAGAATGCAGCTAGTTGAGAGCTGGCTTCTAGGCATGCTTTACTGGGAGTGCTGAGGACAGGGCAGAACCCTCCCGCATCCTGCCTGACTGTAGGCGTGGTTGCTCACATCCTAAAGTGAGTGGCTGAGAGAGGTTGAGGGAAAAGCATGTGTAAGCATTGGGCCTGAACTCCTGTGTAACTGAGTTGAATACAGCGATTTCCAATGGCCTTCTTCAATCAGAGTGTAGCTAGGTTCCTACTCCCATGTCAGAATGGGGAGCAATCTGACTTCCATGCATACACACTTCTGAGAGTTGAGCTTATGGCCTGTAACCCTACATCCTGCCTAACGCTACCTTTCGCTTCCAAAAGGCCTAGGCTCGCTGCTTGACGCAAGTGTTGGGAGAGGTAACTGGAATCTCCCGGCACACAAGACTAGTGCCTCCAAGCTCAATCCAGCGATTTCCCAGTAATTCCTGGGGTAGACTGGTGCTACATACTAAGTTCCTTATGTGAGAAGATAGCTGAACGCCTTGTCCAAAATCATCTTACTGCTGAGAGTTGAGCTCACCCTCAGTCCCTCACAGTTCCACACTGCCTGCAGAGTGAGTTTCCCACGTCTTCACCAGAGACTTTTGCCAGAGGCTTCTGAGACGCAAGTTAACAATGCAGACCTGGAGGGTATCTCCAGGTGCAGTAGAGTGGTAATCTGGGAACCTCCTGTCTCAGAATACTGCTACCTTCACCCTGCCATAAGAATGCAGCTACTTGACAGCTGGCTTCAAGGCATGCTTCCCTGTGAGAGCTAAGGACAAGGCACAACCCTCCCGCATCCTGCTTGACTGCAGAAGGAGCTGCTAACGTCCTCATGTTAGTGGCAAGGAAAGGTTGTGAGAAAAGCATGTGGAATCGTTGTGCCTGAACCCACGTGTATCTGAGTTGAATACAGCGATTTCCAAAGTCCTTCTTCATCAGAGTGTAGCTAGGTTCCCACTCGCATGTACGAGTGGGTAGCAGACATCTGCCTCCCATGCATACCCACTTCTGAGAGTTGAGCTGATGGCCTGTAACCCTACCTCCTGCCTGCAGCTACCTTTGGCTTCCAAAAGGCCTAGGCTCGATGCTTCACCGAAGTGTTGGGAGAGGTAACTGGAATCTCCCGGCACACAAGACTAGTGCCTCCAAGCTCAATCCAGCGATTTCCCAGTAATTCCTGGGGTAGACTGGTGCTACATACTAAGTTCCATATGTGAGAAGGTAGCTGAACGCCTTGTCCAAAATCATCTTACTTCTGAGAGTTGAGCTCACCCTCAGTCCCTCACAGTTCCACACTGCCTGCAGAGTGAGTTTCGCACGTCTTCACCAGAGACGTTTGCCAGAGGCTATGAGACGCAAGTTAACAATGCAGACCTGGAGGGTATCTCCAGGTGCAGTAGAGTGGTAATCTGGGAACCTCCTGTCTCAGAATACTGCTACCTTCACCCTGCCATAAGAATGTAGCTAGTTGACAGCTGGCTTCAAGGCATGCTTCCCTGTGAGAGCTAAGGACAGGGCACAACCCTCCCGCATCCTGCTTGACTGTACAAGGAGCTGCTAACGTCCTCATGTTAGTGGCAGGGAAAGGTTGTGAGAAAAGCATGTGGAATCGTTGTGCCTGAACCCACGTGTATCTGAGTTGAATACAGCGATTTCCAAAGTCCTTCTTCATCAGAGTGTAGCTAGGTTCCCACTCGCATGTCCGAGTGGGTAGCAGACATCTGCCTCCCATGCATACTCACTTCTGATTGTTGAGCTTTTGGCCTGTAACCCTACCTCCTGCCTGCAGCTACCTTTCGCTTCCAAAAGGCCTAGGCTCGCTGCTTCACCGAAGTGTTGGGAGAGGTAACTGGAATCTCCCGGCACACAAGACTAGTGCCTCCAAGCTCAATCCAGCGATTTCCCAGTAATTCCTGGGGTAGACTGGTGCTACATACTAAGTTCCATATGTGAGAAGGTAGCTGAACGCCTTGTCCAAAATCATCTTACTGCTGAGAGTTGAGCTCACCCTCAGTCCTCACAGTTCCACACTGCCTGCAGAGTGAGTTTCCCACGTCTTCACCAGAGACTTTTGCCAGAGGCCTCTGAGACGCAAGTTAACAATGCAGACCTGGACGGTATCTCCAGGTGCCGGAGAGTGGCAATCTGGGAACCTCCTTACTCAGAATACTGCTACCTTCACACTGTCATAAGAATGCAGCTAGTTGAGAGCTGGCTTCTAGGCATGCTTCCCTGTGAGAGTTGAGGACAGGGCAGAACCCTCCCGCATCCTGCCTGACTGTAGACGTACCTGCTAACCTCCTTATGTTAGTGGCTGGGATAGGTTGTGGAAAAGCATGTGTAAGCATTGGGCCTGAACTCCCGTGTATCTGAGTTGAATACAGCGATTTCCAACATCCTTCTTCAATAGGAGTGTAGCTAGGTTCCAACTCCCATGTCCGAGTGGGTAGCAGACATCTGCCTCCCATGCATACACACTTCTGAGAGTTGAGCTCATGGCCTGTAACCCTACATCGTGCCTGCCGCTACCTTTCGCTTCCAAAAGGCCTAGGCTCGCTGCTTGACGCAAGTGTTGGGAGAGGTAACTGGAATCTCCCGGCACACAAGACGAGTGCCTCCAAGCTCAATCAAGCGATTTCCCAGTAATTCCTGGGGTAGACTGGTGCTACATACTAAGTTCCATACGTGAGTAGGTAGTTGAGCGCCTTGTCCAAAAACATCTTACTTCTGAGAGTTGAGCTCACCCTCAGTCCCTCACAGTTCCACACTGCCTGCAGAGTGAGTTTCGCACGTCTTCACCAGAGACGTTTGCCAGAGGCTTCTGAGACGCAAGTTAACAATGCAGACCTGGAGGGTATCTCCAGGTGCAGTAGAGTGGTAATCTTGGAACCTCCTGACTCAGAATACTGCTACCTTCACACTGCCATAAGAATGCAGCTAGTTGAGAGCTGGCTTCTAGGCATGCTTTACTGGGAGTGCTGAGGACAGGGCAGAACCCTCCCGCATCCTGCCTGACTGTAGGCGTGGTTGCTCACATCCTAAAGTGAGTGGCTGAGAGAGGTTGAGGGAAAAGCATGTGTAAGCATTGGGCCTGAACTCCTGTGTAACTGAGTTGAATACAGCGATTTCCAATGGCCTTCTTCAATCAGAGTGTAGCTAGGTTCCTACTCCCATGTCAGAATGGGGAGCAATCTGACTTCCATGCATACACACTTCTGAGAGTTGAGCTTATGGCCTGTAACCCTACATCCTGCCTAACGCTACCTTTCGCTTCCAAAAGGCCTAGGCTCGCTGCTTCACCGAAGTGTTGGGAGAGGTAACTGGAATCTCCCGGCACACAAGACTAGTGCCTCCAAGCTCAATCCAGCGATTTCCCAGTAATTCCTGGGGTAGACTGGTGCTACATACTAAGTTCCTTATGTGAGAAGATAGCTGAACGCCTTGTCCAAAATCATCTTACTGCTGAGAGTTGAGCTCACCCACAGTCCCTCACAGTTCCACACTGCCTGCAGAGTGAGTTTCCCACGTCTTCACCAGAGACTTTTGCCAGAGGCTTCTGAGACGCAAGTTAACAATGCAGACCTGGAGGGTATCTCCAGGTGCAGTAGAGTGGTAATCTGGGAACCTCCTGTCTCAGAATACTGCTACCTTCACCCTGCCATAAGAATGCAGCTACTTGACAGCTGGCTTCAAGGCATGCTTCCCTGTGAGAGCTAAGGACAAGGCACAACCCTCCCGCATCATGCTTGACTGCAGAAGGAGCTGCTAACGTCCTCATGTTAGTGGCAAGGAAAGGTTGTGAGAAAAGCATGTGGAATCGTTGTGCCTGAACCCACGTGTATCTGAGTTGAATACAGCGATTTCCAAAGTCCTTCTTCATCAGAGTGTAGCTAGGTTCCCACTGGCATGTACGAGTGGGTAGCAGACATCTGCCTCCCATGCATACCCACTTCTGAGAGTTGAGCTGATGGCCTGTAACCCTACCTCCTGCCTGCAGCTACCTTTCGCTTCCAAAAGGCCTAGGCTCGATGCTTCACCGAAGTGTTGGGAGAGGTAACTGGAATCTCCCGGCACACAAGACTAGTGCCTCCAAGCTCAATCCAGCGATTTCCCAGTAATTCCTGGGGTAGACTGGTGCTACATACTAAGTTCCATATGTGAAAAGGTAGCTGAATGCCTTGTCCAAAATCATCTTACTTCTGAGAGTTGAGCTCACCCTCAGTCCCTCACAGTTCCACACTGCCTGCAGAGTGAGTTTCGCACGTCTTCACCAGAGACGTTTGCCAGAGGCTATGAGACGCAAGTTAACAATGCAGACCTGGAGGGTATCTCCAGGTGCAGTAGAGTGGTAATCTGGGAACCTCCTGTCTCAGAATACTGCTACCTTCACCCTGCCATAAGAATGCAGCTAGTTGACAGCTGGCTTCAAGGCATGCTTCCCTGTGAGAGCTAAGGACAGGGCACAACCCTCCCGCATCCTGCTTGACTGTAGAAGGAGCTGCTAACGTCCTCATGTTAGTGGCAGGGAAAGGTTGTGAGAAAAGCATGTGGAATCGTTGTGCCTGAACCCACGTGTATCTGAGTTGAATACAGCGATTTCCAAAGTCCTTCTTCATCAGAGTGTAGCTAGGTTCCCACTCGCATGTCCGAGTGGGTAGCAGACATCTGCCTCCGATGCATACTCACTTCTGATTGTTGAGCTTTTGGCCTGTAACCCTACCTCCTGCCTGCAGCTACCTTTCGCTTCCAAAAGGCCTAGGCTCGCTGCTTCACCGAAGTGTTGGGAGAGGTAACTGGAATCTCCCGGCACACAAGACTAGTGCCTCCAAGCTCAATCCAGCGATTTCCCAGTAATTCCTGGGGTAGACTGGTGCTACATACTAAGTTCCATATGTGAGAAGGTAGCTGAACGCCTTGTCCAAAATCATCTTACTGCTGAGAGTTGAGCTCACCCTCAGTCCTCACAGTTCCACACTGCCTGCAGAGTGAGTTTCCCACGTCTTCACCAGAGACTTTTGCCAGAGGCCTCTGAGACGCAAGTTAACAATGCAGACCTGGACGGTATCTCCAGGTGCCGGAGAGTGGCAATCTGGGAACCTCCTTACTCAGAATACTGTTACCTTCACACTGTCATAAGAATGCAGCTAGTTGAGAGCTGGCTTCTAGGCATGCTTCCCTGTGAGAGTTGAGGACAGGGCAGAACCCTCCCGCATCCTGCCTGACTGTAGACGTACCTGCTAACCTCCTTATGTTAGTGGCTGGGATAGGTTGTGGAAAAGCATGTGTAAGCATTGGGCCTGAACTCCCGTGTATCTGAGTTGAATACAGCGATTTCCAACATCCTTCTTCAATAGGAGTGTAGCTAGGTTCCAACTCCCATGTCCGAGTGGGTAGCAGACATCTGCCTCCCATGCATACACACTTCTGAGAGTTGAGCTCATGGCCTGTAACCCTACATCCTGCCTGCCGCTACCTTTCGCTTCCAAAAGGCCTAGGCTCGCTGCTTGACCGAAGTGTTGGGAAAGGTAACTGGAATCTCCCGGCACACAAGACGAGTGCCTCCAAGCTCAATCAAGCGATTTCCTAGTAATTCCTGGGGTAGACTGGTGCTACATACTAAGTTCCATACGTGAGTAGGTAGTTGAGCGCCTTGTCCAAAAACATCTTACTTCTGAGAGTTGAGCTCACCCTCAGTCCCTCACAGTTCCACACTGCCTGCAGAGTGAGTTTCGCACGTCTTCACCAGAGACGTTTGCCAGAGGCTTCTGAGACGCAAGTTAACAATGCAGACCTGGAGGGTATCTCCAGGTGCAGTAGAGTGGTAATCTTGGAACCTCCTGACTCAGAATACTGCTACCTTCACACTGCCATAAGAATGCAGCTAGTTGAGAGCTGGCTTCTAGGCATGCTTTACTGGGAGTGCTGAGGACAGGGCAGAACCCTCCCGCATCCTGCCTGACTGTAGGCGTGGTTGCTCACATCCTAAAGTGAGTGGCTGAGAGAGGTTGAGGGAAAAGCATGTGTAAGCATTGGGCCTGAACTCCTGTGTAACTGAGTTGAATACAGCGATTTCCAATGGCCTTCTTCAATCAGAGTGTAGCTAGGTTCCTACTCCCATGTCAGAATGGGGAGCAATCTGACTTCCATGCATACACACTTCTGAGAGTTGAGCTTATGGCCTGTAACCCTACATCCTGCCTAACGCTACCTTTCGCTTCCAAAAGGCCTAGGCTCGCTGCTTGACGCAAGTGTTGGGAGAGGTAACTGGAATCTCCCGGCACACAAGACTAGTGCCTCCAAGCTCAATCCAGCGATTTCCCAGTAATTCCTTGGGTAGACTGGTGCTACATACTAAGTTCCTTATGTGAGAAGATAGCTGAACGCCTTGTCCAAAATCATCTTACTGCTGAGAGTTGAGCTCACCCTCAGTCCCTCACAGTTCCACACTGCCTGCAGAGTGAGTTTCCCACGTCTTCACCAGAGACTTTTGCCAGAGGCTTCTGAGACGCAAGTTAACAATGCAGACCTGGAGGGTATCTCCAGGTGCAGTAGAGTGGTAATCTGGGAACCTCCTGTCTCAGAATACTGCTACCTTCACCCTGCCATAAGAATGCAGCTACTTGACAGCTGGCTTCAAGGCATGCTTCCCTGTGAGAGCTAAGGACAAGGCACAACCCTCCCGCATCCTGCTTGACTGTAGAAGGAGCTGCTAAGGTCCTCATGTTAGTGGCAAGAAAAGGTTGTGAGAAAAGCATGTGGAAACGTTGTGCCTGAACCCACGTATATCTGAGTTTAATACAGCGATTTCCAAAGTCCTTCTTCATCAGAGTGTAGCTAGGTTCCCACTCGCATGTCCGAGTGGGTAGCAGCCATCTGCCTCCCATGCATACCCACTTTTGAGAGTTGAGCTGATGGCCTGTAACCTACCTCCTGCCTGCAGCTACCTTTGGCTTCCAAAAGCCCTAGGCTCGATGCTTCACCGAAGTGTTGGGAGAGGTAACTGGAATCTCCCGGCACACAAGACTAGTGCCTCCAAGCTCAATCCAGCGATTTCCCAGTAATTCCTGGGGTAGACTGGTGCTACATACTAAGTTCCATATGTGAGAAGGTAGCTGAACGCCTTGTCCAAAATCATCTTACTTCTGAGAGTTGAGCTCACCCTCAGTCCCTCACAGTTCCACACTGCCTGCAGAGTGAGTTTCGCACGTCTTCACCAGAGACGTTTGCCAGAGGCTATGAGACGCAAGTTAACAATGCAGACCTGGAGGGTATCTCCAGGTGCAGTAGAGTGGTAATCTGGGAACCTCCTGTCTCAGAATACTGCTACCTTCTCCCTGCCATAAGAATGCAGCTAGTTGACAGCTGGCTTCAAGGCATTCTTCCCTGTGAGAGCTAAGGACAGGGCACAACCCTCCCGCATCCTGCTTGACTGTAGAAGGAGCTGCTAACGTCCTCATGTTAGTGGCAGGGAAAGGTTGTGAGAAAAGCATGTGGAAACGTTGTGCCTGAACCCACGTGTATCTGAGTTGAATACAGCGATTTCCAAAGTCCTTCTTCATCAGAGTGTAGCTAGGTTCCCACTCGCATGTCCGAGTGGGTAGCAGACATCTGCCTCCCATGCATACCCACTTCTGAGAGTTGAGCTTATGGCCTGTAACCCTACCTCCTGCCTGCAGCTACCTTTCGCTTCCAAAAGGCTTAGGCTCGCTGCTTCACCGAAGTGTTGGGAGAGGTAACTGGAATCTCCCGGCACACAAGACTAGTGCCTCCAAGCTCAATCCAGCGATTTCCCAGTAATTCCTGGGGTAGACTGGTGCTACATACTAAGTTCCATATGTGAGAAGGTAGCTGAACGCCTTGTCCAAAATCATCTTACTGCTGAGAGTTGAGCTCACCCTCAGTCCCTCACAGTTCCACACTGCCTGCAGAGTGAGTTTCCCACGTCTTCACCAGAGACTTTTGCCAGAGGCCTCTGAGACGCAAGTTAACAATGCAGACCTGGACGGTATCTCCAGGTGCCGGAGCGTGGCAATCTGGGAACCTCCTTACTCAGAATACTGCTACCTTCACACTGTCATAAGAATGCAGCTAGTTGAGAGCTGGCTTCTAGGCATGCTTCCCTGTGAGAGTTGAGGACAGGGCAGAACCCTCCCGCATCCTGCCTGACTGTAGACGTACCTGCTAACCTCCTTATGTTAGTGGCTGGGATAGGTTGTGGGAAAAGCATGTGTAAGCATTGGGCCTGAACTCCCGTGTATCTGAGTTGAATACAGCGATTTCCAACATCCTTCTTCAATAGGAGTGTAGCTAGGTTCCAACTCCCATGTCCGAGTGGGTAGCAGACATCTGCCTCCCATGCATACACACTTCTGAGAGTTGAGCTCATGGCCTGTAACCCTACATCGTGCCTGCCGCTACCTTTCGCTTCCAAAAGGCCTAGGCTCGCTGCTTGACGCAAGTGTTGGGAGAGGTAACTGGAATCTCCCGGCACACAAGACGAGTGCCTCCAAGCTCAATCCAGCGATTTCCCAGTAATTCCTGTGGTAGGCTGGTGCTACATACTAAGTTCCATACGTCAGAACGTAGCTGAACACCTCGTCCAAAAGCATCTTACTTCTGAGAGTTGAGCTCACCCTAAGTCCCTCACAGTTCCACACTGCCTGCAGAGTGAGTTTCGCAGGTCTTCACCAGAGACGTTTGCCACAGGCTTCTGAGACGCAAGTTAACAATGCAGACCTGGAGGGTATCTCCAGGTGCAGTAGAGTGGTAATCTTGGAACCTCCTGACTCAGAATACTGCTACCTTCACACTGCCATAAGAATGCAGCTAGTTGAGAGCTGGCTTCTAGGCATGCTTTACTGGGAGTGCTGAGGACAGGGCAGAACCCTCCCGCATCCTGCCTGACTGTAGGCGTGGTTGCTCACATCCTAAAGTGAGTGGCTGAGAGAGGTTGAGGGAAAAGCATGTGTAAGCATTGGGCCTGAACTCCTGTGTAACTGAGTTGAATACAGCGATTTCCAATGGCCTTCTTCAATCAGAGTGTAGCTAGGTTCCTACTCCCATGTCAGAATGGGGAGCAATCTGACTTCCATGCATACACACTTCTGAGAGTTGAGCTTATGGCCTGTAACCCTACATCCTGCCTAACGCTACCTTTCGCTTCCAAAAGGCCTAGGCTCGCTGCTTGACGCAAGTGTTGGGAGAGGTAACTGGAATCTCCCGGCACACAAGACTAGTGCCTCCAAGCTCAATCCAGCGATTTCCCAGTAATTCCTTGGGTAGACTGGTGCTACATACTAAGTTCCTTATGTGAGAAGATAGCTGAACGCCTTGTCCAAAATCATCTTACTGCTGAGAGTTGAGCTCACCCTCAGTCCCTCACAGTTCCACACTGCCTGCAGAGTGAGTTTCCCACGTCTTCACCAGAGACTTTTGCAAGAGGCTTCTGAGACGCAAGTTAACAATGCAGACCTGGAGGGTATCTCCAGGTGCAGTAGAGTGGTAATCTGGGAACCTCCTGTCTCAGAATACTGCTACCTTCACCCTGCCATAAGAATGCAGCTACTTGACAGCTGGCTTCAAGGCATGCTTCCCTGTGAGAGCTAAGGACAAGGCACAACCCTCCCGCATCCTGCTTGACTGTAGAAGGAGCTGCTAAGGTCCTCATGTTAGTGGCAAGGAAAGGTTGTGAGAAAAGCATGTGGAAACGTTGTGCCTGAACCCACGTATATCTGAGTTTAATACAGCGATTTCCAAAGTCCTTCTTCATCAGAGTGTAGCTAGGTTCCCACTCGCATGTCCCAGTGGGTAGCAGCCATCTGCCTCCCATGCATACCCACTTTTGAGAGTTGAGCTGATGGCCTGTAACCTACCTCCTGCCTGCAGCTACCTTTGGCTTCCAAAAGGCCTAGGCTCGATGCTTCACCGAAGTGTTGGGAGAGGTAACTGGAATCTCCCGGCACACAAGACTAGTGCCTCCAAGCTCAATCCAGCGATTTCCCAGTAATTCCTGGGGTAGACTGGTGCTACATACTAAGTTCCATATGTGAGAAGGTAGCTGAACGCCTTGTCCAAAATCATCTTACTTCTGAGAGTTGAGCTCACCCTCAGTCCCTCACAGTTCCACACTGCCTGCAGAGTGAGTTTCGCACGTCTTCACCAGAGACGTTTGCCAGAGGCTATGAGACGCAAGTTAACAAAGCAGACCTGGAGGGTATCTCCAGGTGCAGTAGAGTGGTAATCTGGGAACCTCCTGTCTCAGAATACTGCTACCTTCACCCTGCCCTAAGAATGCAGCTAGTTGACAGCTGGCTTCAAGGCATGCTTCCCTGTGAGAGCTAAGGACAGGGCACAACCCTCCCGCATCCTGCTTGACTGTAGAAGGAGCTGCTAACGTCCTCATGTTAGTGGCAGGGAAAGGTTGTGAGAAAAGCATGTGGAAACGTTGTGCCTGAACCCACGTGTATCTGAGTTGAATACAGCGATTTCCAAAGTCCTTCTTCATCAGAGTGTAGCTAGGTTCCCACTCGCATGTCCGAGTGGGTAGCAGACATCTGCCTCCCATGCATACCCACTTCTGAGAGTTGAGCTTATGGCCTGTAACCCTACCTCCTGCCTGCAGCTACCTTTCGCTTCCAAAAGGCTTAGGCTCGCTGCTTCACCGAAGTGTTGGGAGAGGTAACTGGAATCTCCCGGCACACAAGACTAGTGCCTCCAAGCTCAATCCAGCGATTTCCCAGTAATTCCTGGGGTAGACTGGTGCTACATACTAAGTTCCATATGTGAGAAGGTAGCTGAACGCCTTGTCCAAAATCATCTTACTGCTGACAGTTGAGCTCACCCTCAGTCCCTCACAGTTCCACACTGCCTGCAGAGTGAGTTTCCCACGTCTTCACCAGAGACTTTTGCCAGAGGCCTCTGAGACGCAAGTTAACAATGCAGACCTGGACGGTATCTCCAGGTGCCGGAGCGTGGCAATCTGGGAACCTCCTTACTCAGAATACTGCTACCTTCACACTGTCATAAGAATGCAGCTAGTTGAGAGCTGGCTTCTAGGCATGCTTCCCTGTGAGAGTTGAGGACAGGGCAGAACCCTCCCGCATCCTGCCTGACTGTAGACGTACCTGCTAACCTCCTTATGTTAGTGGCTGGGATAGGTTGTGGGAAAAGCATGTGTAAGCATTGGGCCTGAACTCCCGTGTATCTGAGTTGAATACAGCGATTTCCAACATCCTTCTTCAATAGGAGTGTAGCTAGGTTCCAACTCCCATGTCCGAGTGGGTAGCAGACATCTGCCTCCCATGCATACACACTTCTGAGAGTTGAGCTCATGGCCTGTAACCCTACATCGTGCCTGCCGCTACCTTTCGCTTCCAAAAGGCCTAGGCTCGCTGCTTGACGCAAGTGTTGGGAGAGGTAACTGGAATCTCCCGGCACACAAGACGCGTGCCTCCAAGCTCAATCCAGCGATTTCCCAGTAATTCCTGTGGTAGGCTGGTGCTACATACTAAGTTCCATACGTCAGAAGGTAGCTGAACACCTCGTCCAAAAGCATCTTACTTCTGAGAGTTGAGCTCACCCTAAGTCCCTCACAGTTCCACACTGCCTGCAGAGTGAGTTTCGCAGGTCTTCACCAGAGACGTTTGCCACAGGCTTCTGAGACGCAAGTTAACAATGCAGACCTGGAGGGTATCTCCAGGTGCAGTAGAGTGGTAATCTTGGAACCTCCTGACTCAGAATACTGCTACCTTCACACTGCCATAAGAATGCAGCTAGTTGAGAGCTGGCTTCTAGGCATGCTTTACTGGGAGTGCTGAGGACAGGGCAGAACCCTCCCGCATCCTGCCTGACTGTAGGCGTGGTTGCTCACATCCTAAAGTGAGTGGCTGAGAGAGGTTGAGGGAAAAGCATGTGTAAGCATTGGGCCTGAACTCCTGTGTAACTGAGTTGAATACAGCGATTTCCAATGGCCTTCTTCAATCAGAGTGTAGCTAGGTTCCTACTCCCATGTCAGAATGGGGAGCAATCTGCCTCCCATGCATACCCACTTCTGAGAGTTGAGCTTATGGCCTGTAACCCTACATCCTGCCTAACGCTACCTTTCGCTTCCAAAAGGCCTAGGCTCGCTGCTTGACGCAAGTGTTGGGAGAGGTAACTGGAATCTCCCGGCACACAAGACTAGTGCCTCCAAGCTCAATCCCGCGATTTCCCAGTAATTCCTGGGGTAGACTGGTGCTACATACTAAGTTCCATATGTGAGAAGGTAGCTGAACGCCTTGTCCAAAATCATCTTACTGCTGAGAGTTGAGCTCACCCTCAGTCCCTCACAGTTCCACACTGCCTGCAGAGTGAGTTTCCCACGTCTTCACCAGAGACTTTTGCCAGAGGCCTCTGAGACGCAAGTTAACAATGCAGACCTGGACGGTATCTCCAGGTGCCGGAGAGTGGCAATCTGGGAACCTCCTTACTCAGAATACTGCTACCTTCACACTGTCATAAGAATGCATCTAGTTGAGAGCTGGCTTCTAGGCATGCTTCCCTGTGAGAGTTGAGGACAGGGCAGAACCCTCCCGCATCCTGCCTGACTGTAGACGTACCTGCTAACCTCCTTATGTTAGTGGCTGGGATAGGTTGTGGGAAAAGCATGTGTAAGCATTGGGCCTGAACTCCCGTGTATCTGAGTTGAATACAGCGATTTCCAACATCCTTCTTCAATAGGAGTGTAGCTAGGTTCCAACTCCCATGTCCGAGTGGGTAGCAGACATCTGCCTCCCATGCATACACACTTCTGAGAGTTGAGCTCATGGCCTGTAACCCTACATCGTGCCTGCCACTACCTTTCGCTTCCAAAAGGCCTAGGCTCGCTGCTTGACGCAAGTGTTGTGAGAGGTAACTGGAATCTCCCGGCACACAAGACGAGTGCCTCCAAGCTCAATCCAGCGATTTCCCAGTAATTCCTGTGGTAGGCTGGTGCTACATACTAAGTTCCATACGTCAGAAGGTAGCTGAACACCTCGTCCAAAAGCATCTTACTTCTGAGAGTTGAGCTCACCCTAAGTCCCTCACAGTTCCACACTGCCTGCAGAGTGAGTTTCGCAGGTCTTCACCAGAGACGTTTGCCACAGGCTTCTGAGACGCAAGTTAACAATGCAGACCTGGAGGGTATCTCCAGGTGCAGTAGAGTGGTAATCTTGGAACCTCCTGACTCAGAATACTGCTACCTTCACACTGCCATAAGAATGCAGCTAGTTGAGAGCTGGCTTCTAGGCATGCTTTACTGGGAGTGCTGAGGACAGGGCAGAACCCTCCCGCATCCTGCCTGACTGTAGGCGTGGTTGCTCACATCCTAAAGTGAGTGGCTGAGAGAGGTTGAGGGAAAAGCATGTGTAAGCATTGGGCCTGAACTCCTGTGTAACTGAGTTGAATACAGCGATTTCCAATGGCCTTCTTCAATCAGAGTGTAGCTAGGTTCCTACTCCCATGTCAGAATGGGGAGCAATCTGACTTCCATGCATACACACTTCTGAGAGTTGAGCTTATGGCCTGTAACCCTACATCCTGCCTAACGCTACCTTTCGCTTCCAAAAGGCCTAGGCTCGCTGCTTGACGCAAGTGTTGGGAGAGGTAACTGGAATCTCCCGGCACACAAGACTAGTGCCTCCAAGCTCAATCCAGCGATTTCCCAGTAATTCCTGGGGTAGACTGGTGCTACATACTAAGTTCCTTATGTGAGAAGATAGCTGAACGCCTTGTCCAAAATCATCTTACTGCTGAGAGTTGAGCTCACCCTCAGTCCCTCACAGTTCCACACTGCCTGCAGAGTGAGTTTCCCACGTCTTCACCAGAGACTTTTGCCAGAGGCTTCTGAGACGCAAGTTAACAATGCAGACCTGGAGGGTATCTCCAGGTGCAGTAGAGTGGTAATCTGGGAACCTCCTGTCTCAGAATACTGCTACCTTCACCCTGCCATAAGAATGCAGCTACTTGACAGCTGGCTTCAAGGCATGCTTCCCTGTGAGAGCTAAGGACAAGGCACAACCCTCCCGCATCCTGCTTGACTGTAGAAGGAGCTGCTAACGTCCTCATGTTAGTGGCAAGGAAAGGTTGTGAGAAAAGCATGTGGAATCGTTGTGCCTGAACCCACGTGTATCTGAGTTGAATACAGCGATTTCCAAAGTCCTTCTTCATCAGAGTGTAGCTAGGTTCCCACTCGCATGTACGAGTGGGTAGCAGACATCTGCCTCCCATGCATACCCACTTCTGAGAGTTGAGGTTATGGCCTGTAACCCTACCTCCTGCCTGCAGCTACCTTTGGCTTCCAAAAGGCCTAGGCTCGATGCTTCACCGAAGTGTTGGGAGAGGTAACTGGAATCTCCCGGCACACAAGACTAGTGACTCCAAGCTCAATCCAGCGATTTCCCAGTAATTCCTGGGGTAGACTGGTGCTACATACTAAGATCCATATGTGAGAAGGTAGCTGAACGCCTTGTCCAAAATCATCTTACTTCTGAGAGTTGAGCTCACCCTCAGTCCCTCACAGTTCCACACTGCCTGCAGAGTGAGTTTCGCACGTCTTCACCAGAGACGTTTGCCAGAGGCTATGAGACGCAAGTTAACAATGCAGACCTGGAGGGTATCTCCAGGTGCAGTAGAGTGGTAATCTGGGAACCTCCTGTCTCAGAATACTGCTACCTTCACCCTGCCATAAGAATGCAGCTAGTTGACAGCTGGCTTCAAGGCATGCTTCCCTGTGAGAGCTAAGGACAGGGCACAACCCTCCCGCATCCTGCTTGACTGTAGAAGGAGCTGCTAACGTCCTCATGTTAGTGGCAGGGAAAGGTTGTGAGAAAAGCATGTGGAATCGTTGTGCCTGAACCCACGTGTATCTGAGTTGAATACAGCGATTTCCAAAGTCCTTCTTCATCAGAGTGTAGCTAGGTTCCCACTCGCATGTCCGAGTGGGTAGCAGATATCTGCCTACCATGCATACCCACTTCTGAGAGTTGAGCTTATGGCCTGTAACCCTACCTCCTGCCTGCAGCTACCTTTCGCTTCCAAAAGGCTTAGGCTCGCTGCTTCCCCGAAGTGTTGGGAGAGGTAACTGGAATCTCCCGGCACACAAGACTAGTGCCTCCAAGCTCAATCCCGCGATTTCCCAGTAATTCCTGGGGTAGACTGGTGCTACATACTAAGTTCCATATGTGAGAAGGTAGCTGAACGCCTTGTCCAAAATCATCTTACTGCTGAGAGTTGAGCTCACCCTCAGTCCCTCACAGTTCCACACTGCCTGCAGAGTGAGTTTCCCACGTCTTCACCAGAGACTTTTGCCAGAGGCCTCTGAGACGCAAGTTAACAATGCAGACCTGGACGGTATCTCCAGGTGCCGGAGAGTGGCAATCTGGGAACCTCCTTACTCAGAATACTGCTACCTTCACACTGTCATAAGAATGCAGCTAGTTGAGAGCTGGCTTCTAGGCATGCTTCCCTGTGAGAGTTGAGGACAGGGCAGAACCCTCCCGCATCCTGCCTGACTGTAGACGTACCTGCTAACCTCCTTATGTTAGTGGCTGGGATAGGTTGTGGGAAAAGCATGTGTAAGCATTGGGCCTGAACTCCCGTGTATCTGAGTTGAATACAGCGATTTCCAACATCCTTCTTCAATAGGAGTGTAGCTAGGTTCCAACTCCCATGTCCGAGTGGGTAGCAGACATCTGCCTCCCATGCATACACACTTCTGAGAGTTGAGCTCATGGCCTGTAACCCTACATTGTGCCTGCCGCTACCTTTCGCTTCCAAAAGGCCTAGGCTCGCTGCTTGACGCAAGTGTTGGGAGAGGTAACTGGAATCTCCCGGCACACAAGACGAGTGCCTCCAAGCTCAATCCAGCGATTTCCCAGTAATTCCTGTGGTAGGCTGGTGCTACATACTAAGTTCCATACGTCAGAAGGTAGCTGAACACCTCGTCCAAAAGCATCTTACTTCTGAGAGTTGAGCTCACCCTAAGTCCCTCACAGTTCCACACTGCCTGCAGAGTGAGTTTCGCAGGTCTTCACCAGAGACGTTTGCCACAGGCTTCTGAGACGCAAGTTAACAATGCAGACCTGGAGGGTATCTCCAGGTGCAGTAGAGTGGTAATCTTGGAACCTCCTGACTCAGAATACTGCTACCTTCACACTGCCATAAGAATGCAGCTAGTTGAGAGCTGGCTTCTAGGCATGCTTTACTGGGAGTGCTGAGGACAGGGCAGAACCCTCCCGCATCCTGCCTGACTGTAGGCGTGGTTGCTCACATCCTAAAGTGAGTGGCTGAGAGAGGTTGAGGGAAAAGCATGTGTAAGCATTGGGCCTGAACTCCTGTGTAACTGAGTTGAATACAGCGATTTCCAATGGCCTTCTTCAATCAGAGTGTAGCTAGTTTCCTACTCCCATGTCAGAATGGGGAGCAATCTGACTTCCATGCATACACACTTCTGAGAGTTGAGCTTATGGCCTGTAACCCTACATCCTGCCTAAAGCTACCTTTCGCTTCCAAAAGGCCTAGGCTCGCTGCTTGACGCAAGTGTTGGGAGAGGTAACTGGAATCTCCCGGCACACAAGACGAGTGCCTCCAAGCTCAATCCAGCGATTTCCCAGTAATTCCTTGGGTAGACTGGTGCTACATACTAAGTTCCTTATGTGAGAAGATAGCTGAACGCCTTGTCCAAAATCATCTTACTGCTGAGAGTTGAGCTCACCCTCAGTCCCTCACAGTTCCACACTGCCTGCAGAGTGAGTTTCCCACGTCTTCACCAGAGACTTTTGCCAGAGGCTTCTGAGACGCAAGTTAACAATGCAGACCTGGAGGGTATCTCCAGGTGCAGTAGAGTGGTAATCTGGGAACCTCCTGTCTCAGAATACTGCTACCTTCACCCTGCCATAAGAATGCAGCTACTTGACAGCTGGCTTCAAGGCATGCTTCCCTGTGAGAGCTAAGGACAAGGCACAACCCTCCCGCATCCTGCTTGACTGTAGAAGGAGCTGCTAACGTCCTCATGTTAGTGGCAAGGAAAGGTTGTGAGAAAAGCATGTGGAATCGTTGTGCCTGAACCCACGTGTATCTGAGTTGAATACAGCGATTTCCAAAGTCCTTCTTCATCAGAGTGTAGCTAGGTTCCCACTCGCATGTCCGAGTGGGTAGCAGACATCTGCCTCCCATGCATACCCACTTCTGAGAGTTGAGCTTATGGCCTGTAACCCTACCTCCTGCCTGCAGCTACCTTTGGCTTCCAAAAGGCCTAGGCTCGATGCTTCACCGAAGTGTTGGGAGAGGTAACTGGAATCTCCCGGCACACAAGACTAGTGCCTCCAAGCTCAATCCAGCGATTTCCCAGTAATTCCTGGGGTAGACTGGTGCTACATACTAAGTTCCATATGTGAGAAGGTAGCTGAACGCCTTGTCCAAAATCATCTTACTGCTGAGAGTTGAGCTCACCCTCAGTCCTCACAGTTCCACACTGCC
This sequence comes from Canis lupus baileyi, assembly GCF_048164855.1. Lineage (NCBI taxonomy): Eukaryota > Metazoa > Chordata > Mammalia > Carnivora > Canidae > Canis > Canis lupus. Next base: position 62,612,758 of record NC_132855.1, on the reverse strand, counting down.
TGCAGAGTGAGTTTCCCACGTCTTCACCAGAGACTTTTGCCAGAGGCCTCTGAGACGCAAGTTAACAATGCAGACCTGGACGGTATCTCCAGGTGCCGGAGAGTGGCAATCTGGGAACCTCCTTACTCAGAATACTGCTACCTTCACACTGTCATAAGAATGCAGCTAGTTGAGAGCTGGCTTCTAGGCATGCTTCCCTGTGAGAGTTGAGGACAGGGCAGAACCCTCCCCCATCCTGCCTGACTGTAGACGTACCTGCTAACCTCCTTATGTTAGTGGCTGGGATAGGTTGTGGGAAAAGCATGTGTAAGCATTGGGCCTGAACTCCCGTGTATCTGAGTTGAATACAGCGATTTCCAACATCCTTCTTCAATAGGAGTGTAGCTAAGTTCCAACTCCCATGTCCGAGTGGGAAGCAGACATCTGCCTCCCATGCATACACACTTCTGAGAGTTGAGCTCATGGTCTGTAACCCTACATCGTGCCTGCCGCTACCTTTCGCTTCCAAAAGGCCTAGGCTCGCTGCTTGACGCAAGTGTTGGGAGAGGTAACTGGAATCTCCCGGCACACAAGACGAGTGCCTCCAAGCTCAATCAAGCGATTTCCTAGTAATTCCTGGGGTAGACTGGTGCTACATAGTAAGTTCCATACGTGAGTAGGTAGTTGAACGCCTTGTCCAAAATCATCTTACTGCTGAGAGTTGAGCTCACCCTCAGTCCCTCACAGTTCCACACTGCCTGCAGAGTGAGTTTCCCACGTCTTCACCAGAGACGTTTGCCAGAGGCTATGAGACGCAAGTTAACAATGCAGACCTGGAGGGTATCTCCAGGTGCAGTAGAGTGGTAATCTGGGAACCTCCTGTCTCAGAATACTGCTACCTTCACCCTGCCCTAAGAATGCAGCTAGTTGACAGCTGGCTTCAAGGCATGCTTCCCTGTGAGAGCTAAGGACAGGGCACAACCCTCCCGCATCCTGCTTGACTATAGAAGGAGCTGCTAACGTCCTCATGTTAATGGCAGGGAAAGGTTGTGAGAAAAGCATGTGGAATCGTTGTGCCTGAACCCACGTGTATCTGAGTTGAATACAGCGATTTCCAAAGTCCTTCTTCATCAGAGTGTAGCTAGGTTCCCACTCGCATGTCCGAGTGGGTAGCAGACATCTGCCTCCCATGCATACCCACTTCTGAGAGTTGAGCTTATGGCCTGTAACCCTACCTCCTGCCTGCAGCTACCTTTCGCTTCCAAAAGGCCTAGGCTCGCTGCTTCACCGAAGTGTTGGGAGAGGTAACTGGAATCTCCCGGCACACAAGACGAGTGCCTCCAAGCTCAATCCAGCGATTTCCCAGTAATTCCTGTGGTAGGCTGGTGCTACATACTAAGTTCCATACGTCAGAAGGTAGCTGAACACCTCGTCCAAAAGCATCTTACTTCTGAGAGTTGAGCTCACCCTAAGTCCCTCACAGTTCCACACTGCCTGCAGAGTGAGTTTCGCAGGTCTTCACCAGAGACGTTTGCCACAGGCTTCTGAGACGCAAGTTAACAATGCAGACCTGGAGGGTATCTCCAGGTGCAGTAGAGTGGTAATCTTGGAACCTCCTGACTCAGAATACTGCTACCTTCACACTGCCATAAGAATGCAGCTAGTTGAGAGCTGGCTTCTAGGCATGCTTTACTGGGAGTGCTGAGGACAGGGCAGAACCCTCCCGCATCCTGCCTGACTGTAGGCGTGGTTGCTCACATCCTAAAGTGAGTGGCTGAGAGAGGTTGAGGGAAAAGCATGTGTAAGCATTGGGCCTGAACTCCTGTGTAACTGAGTTGAATACAGCGATTTCCAATGGCCTTCTTCAATCAGAGTGTAGCTAGGTTCCTACTCCCATGTCAGAATGGGGAGCAATCTGACTTCCATGCATACACACTTCTGAGAGTTGAGCTTATGGCCTGTAACCCTACATCCTGCCTAACGCTACCTTTCGCTTCCAAAAGGCCTAGGCTCGCTGCTTGACGCAAGTGTTGGGAGAGGTAACTGGAATCTCCCGGCACACAAGACGAGTGCCTCCAAGCTCAATCCAGCGATTTCCCAGTAATTCCTGTGGTAGGCTGGTGCTACATACTAAGTTCCATACGTCAGAAGGTAGCTGAACACCTCGTCCAAAAGCATCTTACTTCTGAGAGTTGAGCTCACCCTAAGTCCCTCACAGTTCCACACTGCCTGCAGAGTGAGTTTCGCAGGTCTTCACCAGAGACGTTTGCCACAGGCTTCTGAGACGCAAGTTAACAATGCAGACCTGGAGGGTATCTCCAGGTGCAGTAGAGTGGTAATCTTGGAACCTCCTGACTCAGAATACTGCTACCTTCACACTGCCATAAGAATGCAGCTAGTTGAGAGCTGGCTTCTAGGCATGCTTTACTGGGAGTGCTGAGGACAGGGCAGAACCCTCCCGCATCCTGCCTGACTGTAGGCGTGGTTGCTCACATCCTAAAGTGAGTGGCTGAGAGAGGTTGAGGGAAAAGCATGTGTAAGCATTGGGCCTGAACTCCCGTGTATCTGAGTTGAATACAGCGATTTCCAACATCCTTCTTCAATAGGAGTGTAGCTAGGTTCCAACTCCCATGTCCGAGTGGGTAGCAGACATCTGCCTCCCATGCATACACACTTCTGAGAGTTGAGCTCATGGCCTGTAACCCTACATCATGCCTGCCGCTACATTTCGCTTCCAAAAGGCCTAGGCTCGCTGCTTGACGCAAGTGTTGGGAGAGGTAACTGGAATCTCCCGGCACACAAGACGAGTGCCTCCAAGCTCAATCAAGCGATTTCTTAGTAATTCCTGGGGTAGACAGGTGCTACATACTAAGTTCCATACGTGAGTAGGTAGCTGAACGCCTTGTCCAAAAACATCTTACTTCTGAGAGTTGAGCTCACCCTCAGTCCCTCACAGTTCCACACTGCCTGCAGAGTGAGTTTCGCACGTCTTCACCAGAGACGTTTGCCAGAGGCTTCTGAGACGCAAGTTAACAATGCAGACCTGGAGGGTATCTCCAGGTGCAGTAGAGTGGTAATCTGGGAACCTCCTGTCTCAGAATACTGCTACCTTCACCCTGCCATAAGAATGCAGCTACTTGACAGCTGGCTTCAAGGCATGCTTCCCTGTGAGAGCTAAGGACAAGGCACAACCCTCCCGCATCCTGCTTGACTGTAGAAGGAGCTGCTAAGGTCCTCATGTTAGTGGCAAGGAAAGGTTGTGAGAAAAGCATGTGGAAACGTTGTGCCTGAACCCACGTATATCTGAGTTGAATACAGCGATTTCCAAAGTCCTTCTTCATCAGAGTGTAGCTAGGTTCCCACTCGCATGTCCGAGTGGGTAGCAGCCATCTTCCTCCCATGCATACCCACTTTTGAGAGTTGAGCTGATGGCCTGTAACCTACCTCCTGCCTGCAGCTACCTTTGGCTTCCAAAAGGCCTAGGCTCGATGCTTCACCGAAGTGTTGGGAGAGGTAACTGGAATCTCCCGGCACACAAGACTAGTGCCTCCAAGCTCAATCCAGCGATTTCCCAGTAATTCCTGGGGTAGACTGGTGCTACATACTAAGTTCCATATGTGAGAAGGTAGCTGAACGCCTTGTCCAAAATCATCTTACTTCTGAGAGTTGAGCTCACCCTCAGTCCCTCACAGTTCCACACTGCCTGCAGAGTGAGTTTCGCACGTCTTCACCAGAGACGTTTGCCAGAGGCTATGAGACGCAAGTTAACAATGCAGACCTGGAGGGTATCTCCAGGTGCAGTAGAGTGGTAATCTGGGAACCTCCTGTCTCAGAATACTGCTACCTTCACCCTGCCATAAGAATGCAGCTAGTTGACAGCTGGCTTCAAGGCATGCTTCCCTGTGAGAGCTAAGGACAGGGCACAACCCTCCCGCATCCTGCTTGACTGTAGAAGGAGCTGCTAACGTCCTCATGTTACTGGCAGGGAAAGGTTGTGAGAAAAGCATGTGGAAACGTTGTGCCTGAACCCACGTGTATCTGAGTTGAATACAGCGATTTCCAAAGTCCTTCTTCATCAGAGTGTAGCTAGGTTCCCACTCGCATGTCCGAGTGGGTAGCAGACATCTGCCTCCCATGCATACCCACTTCTGAGAGTTGAGCTTATGGCCTGTAACCCTACCTCCTGCCTGCAGCTACCTTTCGCTTCCAAAAGGCTTAGGCTCGCTGCTTCACCGAAGTGTTGGGAGAGGTAACTGGAATCTCCCGGCACACAAGACTAGTGCCTCCAAGCTCAATCCCGCGATTTCCCAGTAATTCCTGGGGTAGACTGGTGCTACATACTAAGTTCCATATGTGAGAAGGTAGCTGAACGCCTTGTCCAAAATCATCTTACTGCTGACAGTTGAGCTCACCCTCAGTCCCTCACAGTTCCACACTGCCTGCAGAGTGAGTTTCCCACGTCTTCACCAGAGACTTTTGCCAGAGGCCTCTGAGACGCAAGTTAACAATGCAGACCTGGACGGTATCTCCAGGTGCCGGAGCGTGGCAATCTGGGAACCTCCTTACTCAGAATACTGCTACCTTCACACTGTCATAAGAATGCAGCTAGTTGAGAGCTGGCTTCTAGGCATGCTTCCCTGTGAGAGTTGAGGACAGGGCAGAACCCTCCCGCATCCTGCCTGACTGTAGACGTACCTGCTAACCTCCTTATGTTAGTGGCTGGGATAGGTTGTGGGAAAAGCATGTGTAAGCATTGGGCCTGAACTCCCGTGTATCTGAGTTGAATACAGCGATTTCCAACATCCTTCTTCAATAGGAGTGTAGCTAGGTTCCAACTCCCATGTCCGAGTGGGTAGCAGACATCTGCCTCCCATGCATACACACTTCTGAGAGTTGAGCTCATGGCCTGTAACCCTACATCGTGCCTGCCGCTACCTTTCGCTTCCAAAAGGCCTAGGCTCGCTGCTTGACGCAAGTGTTGGGAGAGGTAACTGGAATCTCCCGGCACACAAGACGCGTGCCTCCAAGCTCAATCCAGCGATTTCCCAGTAATTCCTGTGGTAGGCTGGTGCTACATACTAAGTTCCATACGTCAGAAGGTAGCTGAACACCTCGTCCAAAAGCATCTTACTTCTGAGAGTTGAGCTCACCCTAAGTCCCTCACAGTTCCACACTGCCTGCAGAGTGAGTTTCGCAGGTCTTCACCAGAGACGTTTGCCACAGGCTTCTGAGACGCAAGTTAACAATGCAGACCTGGAGGGTATCTCCAGGTGCAGTAGAGTGGTAATCTTGGAACCTCCTGACTCAGAATACTGCTACCTTCACACTGCCATAAGAATGCAGCTAGTTGAGAGCTGGCTTCTAGGCATGCTTTACTGGGAGTGCTGAGGACAGGGCAGAACCCTCCCGCATCCTGCCTGACTGTAGGCGTGGTTGCTCACATCCTAAAGTGAGTGGCTGAGAGAGGTTGAGGGAAAAGCATGTGTAAGCATTGGGCCTGAACTCCTGTGTAACTGAGTTGAATACAGCGATTTCCAATGGCCTTCTTCAATCAGAGTGTAGCTAGGTTCCTACTCCCATGTCAGAATGGGGAGCAATCTGACTTCCATGCATACACACTTCTGAGAGTTGAGCTTATGGCCTGTAACCCTACATCCTGCCTAACGCTACCTTTCGCTTCCAAAAGGCCTAGGCTCGCTGCTTGACGCAAGTGTTGGGAGAGGTAACTGGAATCTCCCGGCACACAAGACTAGTGCCTCCAAGCTCAATCCAGCGATTTCCCAGTAATTCCTTGGGTAGACTGGTGCTACATACTAAGTTCCTTATGTGAGAAGATAGCTGAACGCCTTGTCCAAAATCATCTTACTGCTGAGAGTTGAGCTCACCCTCAGTCCCTCACAGTTCCACACTGCCTGCAGAGTGAGTTTCCCACGTCTTCACCAGAGACTTTTGCCAGAGGCTTCTGAGACGCAAGTTAACAATGCAGACCTGGAGGGTATCTCCAGGTGCAGTAGAGTGGTAATCTGGGAACCTCCTGTCTCAGAATACTGCTACCTTCACCCTGCCATAAGAATGCAGCTACTTGACAGCTGGCTTCAAGGCATGCTTCCCTGTGAGAGCTAAGGACAAGGCACAACCCTCCCGCATCCTGCTTGACTGTAGAAGGAGCTGCTAACGTCCTCATGTTAGTGGCAAGGAAAGGTTGTGAGAAAAGCATGTGGAATCGTTGTGCCTGAACCCACGTGTATCTGAGTTGAATACAGCGATTTCCAAAGTCCTTCTTCATCAGAGTGTAGCTAGGTTCCCACTCGCATGTACGAGTGGGTAGCAGACATCTGCCTCCCATGCATACCCACTTCTGAGAGTTGAGCTGATGGCCTGTAACCCTACCTCCTGCCTGCAGCTACCTTTGGCTTCCAAAAGGCCTAGGCTCGATGCTTCACCGAAGTGTTGGGAGAGGTAACTGGAATCTCCCGGCACACAAGACGAGTGCCTCCAAGCTCAATCCAGCGATTTCCCAGTAATTCCTGGGGTAGACTGGTGCTACATATTAAGTTCCATATGTGAGAAGGTAGCTGAACGCCTTGTCCAAAATCATCTTACTTCTGAGAGTTGAGCTCACCCTCAGTCCCTCACAGTTTCACACTGCCTGCAGAGTGAGTTTCGCACGTCTTCACCAGAGACGTTTGCCAGAGGCTATGAGACGCAAGTTAACAATGCAGACCTGGAGGGTATCTCCAGGTGCAGTAGAGTGGTAATCTGGGAACCTCCTGTCTCAGAATACTGCTACCTTCACCCTGCCATAAGAATGCAGCTAGTTGACAGCTGGCTTCAAGGCATGCTTCCCTGTGAGAGCTAAGGACAGGGCACAACCCTCCCGCATCCTGCTTGACTGTAGAAGGAGCTGCTAACGTCCTCATGTTAGTGGCAGGGAAAGGTTGTGAGAAAAGCATGTGGAATCGTTGTGCCTGAACCCACGTGTATCTGAGTTGAATACAGCGATTTCCAAAGTCCTTCTTCATCAGAGTGTAGCTAGGTTCCCACTCGCATGTCCGAGTGGGTAGCAGATATCTGCCTCCCATGCATACCCACTTCTGAGAGTTGAGCTTATGGCCTGTAACCCTACCTCCTGCCTGCAGCTACCTTTCGCTTCCAAAAGGCTTAGGCTCGCTGCTTCACCGAAGTGTTGGGAGAGGTAACTGGAATCTCCCGGCACACAAGACTAGTGCCTCCAAGCTCAATCCCGCGATTTCCCAGTAATTCCTGGGGTAGACTGGTGCTACATACTAAGTTCCATATGTGAGAAGGTAGCTGAACGCCTTGTCCAAAATCATCTTACTGCTGAGAGTTGAGCTCACCCTCAGTCCCTCACAGTTCCACACTGCCTGCAGAGTGAGTTTCCCACGTCTTCACCAGAGACTTTTGCCAGAGGCCTCTGAGACGCAAGTTAACAATGCAGACCTGGACGGTATCTCCAGGTGCCGGAGAGTGGCAATCTGGGAACCTCCTTACTCAGAATACTGCTACCTTCACACTGTCATAAGAATGCAGCTAGTTGAGAGCTGGCTTCTAGGCATGCTTCCCTGTGAGAGTTGAGGACAGGGCAGAACCCTCCCGCATCCTGCCTGACTGTAGACGTACCTGCTAACCTCCTTATGTTAGTGGCTGGGATAGGTTGTGGGAAAAGCATGTGTAAGCATTGGGCCTGAACTCCCGTGTATCTGAGTTGAATACAGCGATTTCCAACATCCTTCTTCAATAGGAGTGTAGCTAGGTTCCAACTCCCATGTCCGAGTGGGTAGCAGACATCTGCCTCCCATGCATACACACTTCTGAGAGTTGAGCTCATGGCCTGTAACCCTACATCGTGCCTGCCGCTACCTTTCGCTTCCAAAAGGCCTAGGCTCGCTGCTTGACGCAAGTGTTGGGAGAGGTAACTGGAATCTCCCGGCACACAAGACGAGTGCCTCCAAGCTCAATCCAGCGATTTCCCAGTAATTCCTGTGGTAGGCTGGTGCTACATACTAAGTTCCATACGTCAGAAGGTAGCTGAACACCTCGTCCAAAAGCATCTTACTTCTGAGAGTTGAGCTCACCCTAAGTCCCTCACAGTTCCACACTGCCTGCAGAGTGAGTTTCGCAGGTCTTCACCAGAGACGTTTGCCACAGGCTTCTGAGACGCAAGTTAACAATGCAGACCTGGAGGGTATCTCCAGGTGCAGTAGAGTGGTAATCTTGGAACCTCCTGACTCAGAATACTGCTACCTTCACACTGCCATAAGAATGCAGCTAGTTGAGAGCTGGCTTCTAGGCATGCTTTACTGGGAGTGCTGAGGACAGGGCAGAACCCTCCCGCATCCTGCCTGACTGTAGGCGTGGTTGCTCACATCCTAAAGTGAGTGGCTGAGAGAGGTTGAGGGAAAAGCATGTGTAAGCATTGGGCCTGAACTCCTGTGTAACTGAGTTGAATACAGCGATTTCCAATGGCCTTCTTCAATCAGAGTGTAGCTAGGTTCCTACTCCCATGTCAGAATGGGGAGCAATCTGACTTCCATGCATACACACTTCTGAGAGTTGAGCTTATGGCCTGTAACCCTACATCCTGCCTAACGCTACCTTTCGCTTCCAAAAGGCCTAGGCTCGCTGCTTGACGCAAGTGTTGGGAGAGGTAACTGGAATCTCCCGGCACACAAGACGAGTGCCTCCAAGCTCAATCCAGCGATTTCCCAGTAATTCCTGTGGTAGGCTGGTGCTACATACTAAGTTCCATACGTCAGAAGGTAGCTGAACACCTCGTCCAAAAGCATCTTACTTCTGAGAGTTGAGCTCACCCTAAGTCCCTCACAGTTCCACACTGCCTGCAGAGTGAGTTTCGCAGGTCTTCACCAGAGACGTTTGCCACAGGCTTCTGAGACGCAATTTAACAATGCAGACCTGGAGGGTATCTCCAGGTGCAGTAGAGTGGTAATCTTGGAACCTCCTGACTCAGAATACTGCTACCTTCACACTGCCATAAGAATGCAGCTAGTTGAGAGCTGGCTTCTAGGCATGCTTTACTGGGAGTGCTGAGGACAGGGCAGAACCCTCCCGCATCCTGCCTGACTGTAGGCGTGGTTGCTCACATCCTAAAGTGAGTGGCTGAGAGAGGTTGAGGGAAAAGCATGTGTAAGCATTGGGCCTGAACTCCCGTGTATCTGAGTTGAATACAGCGATTTCCAACATCCTTCTTCAATAGGAGTGTAGCTAGGTTCCAACTCCCATGTCCGAGTGGGTAGCAGACATCTGCCTCCCATGCATACACACTTCTGAGAGTTGAGCTCATGGCCTGTAACCCTACATCATGCCTGCCGCTACATTTCGCTTCCAAAAGGCCTAGGCTCGCTGCTTGACGCAAGTGTTGGGAGAGGTAACTGGAATCTCCCGGCACACAAGACGAGTGCCTCCAAGCTCAATCAAGCGATTTCTTAGTAATTCCTGGGGTAGACAGGTGCTACATACTAAGTTCCATACGTGAGTAGGTAGCTGAACGCCTTGTCCAAAAACATCTTACTTCTGAGAGTTGAGCTCACCCTCAGTCCCTCACAGTTCCACACTGCCTGCAGAGTGAGTTTCGCACGTCTTCACCAGAGACGTTTGCCAGAGGCTTCTGAGACGCAAGTTAACAATGCAGACCTGGAGGGTATCTCCAGGTGCAGTAGAGTGGTAATCTGGGAACCTCCTGTCTCAGAATACTGCTACCTTCACCCTGCCATAAGAATGCAGCTACTTGACAGCTGGCTTCAAGGCATGCTTCCCTGTGAGAGCTAAGGACAAGGCACAACCCTCCCGCATCCTGCTTGACTGTAGAAGGAGCTGCTAAGGTCCTCATGTTAGTGGCAAGGAAAGGTTGTGAGAAAAGCATGTGGAAACGTTGTGCCTGAACCCACGTATATCTGAGTTGAATACAGCGATTTCCAAAGTCCTTCTTCATCAGAGTGTAGCTAGGTTCCCACTCGCATGTCCGAGTGGGTAGCAGCCATCTTCCTCCCATGCATACCCACTTTTGAGAGTTGAGCTGATGGCCTGTAACCTACCTCCTGCCTGCAGCTACCTTTGGCTTCCAAAAGGCCTAGGCTCGATGCTTCACCGAAGTGTTGGGAGAGGTAACTGGAATCTCCCGGCACACAAGACTAGTGCCTCCAAGCTCAATCCAGCGATTTCCCAGTAATTCCTGGGGTAGACTGGTGCTACATACTAAGTTCCATATGTGAGAAGGTAGCTGAACGCCTTGTCCAAAATCATCTTACTTCTGAGAGTTGAGCTCACCCTCAGTCCCTCACAGTTCCACACTGCCTGCAGAGTGAGTTTCGCACGTCTTCACCAGAGACGTTTGCCAGAGGCTATGAGACGCAAGTTAACAATGCAGACCTGGAGGGTATCTCCAGGTGCAGTAGAGTGGTAATCTGGGAACCTCCTGTCTCAGAATACTGCTACCTTCACCCTGCCATAAGAATGCAGCTAGTTGACAGCTGGCTTCAAGGCATGCTTCCCTGTGAGAGCTAAGGACAGGGCACAACCCTCCCGCATCCTGCTTGACTGTAGAAGGAGCTGCTAACGTCCTCATGTTACTGGCAGGGAAAGGTTGTGAGAAAAGCATGTGGAAACGTTGTGCCTGAACCCACGTGTATCTGAGTTGAATACAGCGATTTCCAAAGTCCTTCTTCATCAGAGTGTAGCTAGGTTCCCACTCGCATGTCCGAGTGGGTAGCAGACATCTGCCTCCCATGCATACCCACTTCTGAGAGTTGAGCTTATGGCCTGTAACCCTACCTCCTGCCTGCAGCTACCTTTCGCTTCCAAAAGGCTTAGGCTCGCTGCTTCACCGAAGTGTTGGGAGAGGTAACTGGAATCTCCCGGCACACAAGACTAGTGCCTCCAAGCTCAATCCCGCGATTTCCCAGTAATTCCTGGGGTAGACTGGTGCTACATACTAAGTTCCATATGTGAGAAGGTAGCTGAACGCCTTGTCCAAAATCATCTTACTGCTGACAGTTGAGCTCACCCTCAGTCCCTCACAGTTCCACACTGCCTGCAGAGTGAGTTTCCCACGTCTTCACCAGAGACTTTTGCCAGAGGCCTCTGAGACGCAAGTTAACAATGCAGACCTGGACGGTATCTCCAGGTGCCGGAGCGTGGCAATCTGGGAACCTCCTTACTCAGAATACTGCTACCTTCACACTGTCATAAGAATGCAGCTAGTTGAGAGCTGGCTTCTAGGCATGCTTCCCTGTGAGAGTTGAGGACAGGGCAGAACCCTCCCGCATCCTGCCTGACTGTAGACGTACCTGCTAACCTCCTTATGTTAGTGGCTGGGATAGGTTGTGGGAAAAGCATGTGTAAGCATTGGGCCTGAACTCCCGTGTATCTGAGTTGAATACAGCGATTTCCAACATCCTTCTTCAATAGGAGTGTAGCTAGGTTCCAACTCCCATGTCCGAGTGGGTAGCAGACATCTGCCTCCCATGCATACACACTTCTGAGAGTTGAGCTCATGGCCTGTAACCCTACATCGTGCCTGCCGCTACCTTTCGCTTCCAAAAGGCCTAGGCTCGCTGCTTGACGCAAGTGTTGGGAGAGGTAACTGGAATCTCCCGGCACACAAGACGCGTGCCTCCAAGCTCAATCCAGCGATTTCCCAGTAATTCCTGTGGTAGGCTGGTGCTACATACTAAGTTCCATACGTCAGAAGGTAGCTGAACACCTCGTCCAAAAGCATCTTACTTCTGAGAGTTGAGCTCACCCTAAGTCCCTCACAGTTCCACACTGCCTGCAGAGTGAGTTTCGCAGGTCTTCACCAGAGACGTTTGCCACAGGCTTCTGAGACGCAAGTTAACAATGCAGACCTGGAGGGTATCTCCAGGTGCAGTAGAGTGGTAATCTTGGAACCTCCTGACTCAGAATACTGCTACCTTCACACTGCCATAAGAATGCAGCTAGTTGAGAGCTGGCTTCTAGGCATGCTTTACTGGGAGTGCTGAGGACAGGGCAGAACCCTCCCGCATCCTGCCTGACTGTAGGCGTGGTTGCTCACATCCTAAAGTGAGTGGCTGAGAGAGGTTGAGGGAAAAGCATGTGTAAGCATTGGGCCTGAACTCCTGTGTAACTGAGTTGAATACAGCGATTTCCAATGGCCTTCTTCAATCAGAGTGTAGCTAGGTTCCTACTCCCATGTCAGAATGGGGAGCAATCTGACTTCCATGCATACACACTTCTGAGAGTTGAGCTTATGGCCTGTAACCCTACATCCTGCCTAACGCTACCTTTCGCTTCCAAAAGGCCTAGGCTCGCTGCTTGACGCAAGTGTTGGGAGAGGTAACTGGAATCTCCCGGCACACAAGACTAGTGCCTCCAAGCTCAATCCAGCGATTTCCCAGTAATTCCTTGGGTAGACTGGTGCTACATACTAAGTTCCTTATGTGAGAAGATAGCTGAACGCCTTGTCCAAAATCATCTTACTGCTGAGAGTTGAGCTCACCCTCAGTCCCTCACAGTTCCACACTGCCTGCAGAGTGAGTTTCCCACGTCTTCACCAGAGACTTTTGCCAGAGGCTTCTGAGACGCAAGTTAACAATGCAGACCTGGAGGGTATCTCCAGGTGCAGTAGAGTGGTAATCTGGGAACCTCCTGTCTCAGAATACTGCTACCTTCACCCTGCCATAAGAATGCAGCTACTTGACAGCTGGCTTCAAGGCATGCTTCCCTGTGAGAGCTAAGGACAAGGCACAACCCTCCCGCATCCTGCTTGACTGTAGAAGGAGCTGCTAACGTCCTCATGTTAGTGGCAAGGAAAGGTTGTGAGAAAAGCATGTGGAATCGTTGTGCCTGAACCCACGTGTATCTGAGTTGAATACAGCGATTTCCAAAGTCCTTCTTCATCAGAGTGTAGCTAGGTTCCCACTCGCATGTACGAGTGGGTAGCAGACATCTGCCTCCCATGCATACCCACTTCTGAGAGTTGAGCTGATGGCCTGTAACCCTACCTCCTGCCTGCAGCTACCTTTGGCTTCCAAAAGGCCTAGGCTCGATGCTTCACCGAAGTGTTGGGAGAGGTAACTGGAATCTCCCGGCACACAAGACGAGTGCCTCCAAGCTCAATCCAGCGATTTCCCAGTAATTCCTGGGGTAGACTGGTGCTACATATTAAGTTCCATATGTGAGAAGGTAGCTGAACGCCTTGTCCAAAATCATCTTACTTCTGAGAGTTGAGCTCACCCTCAGTCCCTCACAGTTTCACACTGCCTGCAGAGTGAGTTTCGCACGTCTTCACCAGAGACGTTTGCCAGAGGCTATGAGACGCAAGTTAACAATGCAGACCTGGAGGGTATCTCCAGGTGCAGTAGAGTGGTAATCTGGGAACCTCCTGTCTCAGAATACTGCTACCTTCACCCTGCCATAAGAATGCAGCTAGTTGACAGCTGGCTTCAAGGCATGCTTCCCTGTGAGAGCTAAGGACAGGGCACAACCCTCCCGCATCCTGCTTGACTGTAGAAGGAGCTGCTAACGTCCTCATGTTAGTGGCAGGGAAAGGTTGTGAGAAAAGCATGTGGAATCGTTGTGCCTGAACCCACGTGTATCTGAGTTGAATACAGCGATTTCCAAAGTCCTTCTTCATCAGAGTGTAGCTAGGTTCCCACTCGCATGTCCGAGTGGGTAGCAGATATCTGCCTCCCATGCATACCCACTTCTGAGAGTTGAGCTTATGGCCTGTAACCCTACCTCCTGCCTGCAGCTACCTTTCGCTTCCAAAAGGCTTAGGCTCGCTGCTTCACCGAAGTGTTGGGAGAGGTAACTGGAATCTCCCGGCACACAAGACTAGTGCCTCCAAGCTCAATCCCGCGATTTCCCAGTAATTCCTGGGGTAGACTGGTGCTACATACTAAGTTCCATATGTGAGAAGGTAGCTGAACGCCTTGTCCAAAATCATCTTACTGCTGAGAGTTGAGCTCACCCTCAGTCCCTCACAGTTCCACACTGCCTGCAGAGTGAGTTTCCCACGTCTTCACCAGAGACTTTTGCCAGAGGCCTCTGAGACGCAAGTTAACAATGCAGACCTGGACGGTATCTCCAGGTGCCGGAGAGTGGCAATCTGGGAACCTCCTTACTCAGAATACTGCTACCTTCACACTGTCATAAGAATGCAGCTAGTTGAGAGCTGGCTTCTAGGCATGCTTCCCTGTGAGAGTTGAGGACAGGGCAGAACCCTCCCGCATCCTGCCTGACTGTAGACGTACCTGCTAACCTCCTTATGTTAGTGGCTGGGATAGGTTGTGGGAAAAGCATGTGTAAGCATTGGGCCTGAACTCCCGTGTATCTGAGTTGAATACAGCGATTTCCAACATCCTTCTTCAATAGGAGTGTAGCTAGGTTCCAACTCCCATGTCCGAGTGGGTAGCAGACATCTGCCTCCCATGCATACACACTTCTGAGAGTTGAGCTCATGGCCTGTAACCCTACATCGTGCCTGCCGCTACCTTTCGCTTCCAAAAGGCCTAGGCTCGCTGCTTGACGCAAGTGTTGGGAGAGGTAACTGGAATCTCCCGGCACACAAGACGAGTGCCTCCAAGCTCAATCCAGCGATTTCCCAGTAATTCCTGTGGTAGGCTGGTGCTACATACTAAGTTCCATACGTCAGAAGGTAGCTGAACACCTCGTCCAAAAGCATCTTACTTCTGAGAGTTGAGCTCACCCTAAGTCCCTCACAGTTCCACACTGCCTGCAGAGTGAGTTTCGCAGGTCTTCACCAGAGACGTTTGCCACAGGCTTCTGAGACGCAAGTTAACAATGCAGACCTGGAGGGTATCTCCAGGTGCAGTAGAGTGGTAATCTTGGAACCTCCTGACTCAGAATACTGCTACCTTCACACTGCCATAAGAATGCAGCTAGTTGAGAGGTGGCTTCTAGGCATGCTTTACTGGGAGTGCTGAGGACAGGGCAGAACCCTCCCGCATCCTGCCTGACTGTAGGCGTGGTTGCTCACATCCTAAAGTGAGTGGCTGAGAGAGGTTGAGGGAAAAGCATGTGTAAGCATTGGGCCTGAACTCCTGTGTAACTGAGTTGAATACAGCGATTTCCAATGGCCTTCTTCAATCAGAGTGTAGCTAGGTTCCTACTCCCATGTCAGAATGGGGAGCAATCTGACTTCCATGCATACACACTTCTGAGAGTTGAGCTTATGGCCTGTAACCCTACATCCTGCCTAACGCTACCTTTCGCTTCCAAAAGGCCTAGGCTCGCTGCTTGACGCAAGTGTTGGGAGAGGTAACTGGAATCTCCCGGCACACAAGACGAGTGCCTCCAAGCTCAATCCAGCGATTTCCCAGTAATTCCTTGGGTAGACTGGTGCTACATACTAAGTTCCTTATGTGAGAAGATAGCTGAACGCCTTGTCCAAAATCATCTTACTGCTGAGAGTTGAGCTCACCCTCAGTCCCTCACAGTTCCACACTGCCTGCAGAGTGAGTTTCCCACGTCTTCACCAGAGACTTTTGCCAGAGGCTTCTGAGACGCAAGTTAACAATGCAGACCTGGAGGGTATCTCCAGGTGCAGTAGAGTGGTAATCTGGGAACCTCCTGTCTCAGAATACTGCTACCTTCACCCTGCCATAAGAATGCAGCTACTTGACAGCTGGCTTCAAGGCATGCTTCCCTGTGAGAGCTAAGGACAAGGCACAACCCTCCCGCATCCTGCTTGACTGTAGAAGGAGCTGCTAACGTCCTCATGTTAGTGGCAAGGAAAGGTTGTGAGAAAAGCATGTGGAATCGTTGTGCCTGAACCCACGTGTATCTGAGTTGAATACAGCGATTTCCAAAGTCCTTCTTCATCAGAGTGTAGCTAGGTTCCCACTCGCATGTACGAGTGGGTAGCAGACATCTGCCTCCCATGCATACCCACTTCTGAGAGTTGAGCTGATGGCCTGTAACCCTACCTCCTGCCTGCAGCTACCTTTGGCTTCCAAAAGGCCTAGGCTCGATGCTTCACCGAAGTGTTGGGAGAGGTAACTGGAATCTCCCGGCACACAAGACGAGTGCCTCCAAGCTCAATCCAGCGATTTCCCAGTAATTCCTGGGGTAGACTGGTGCTACATATTAAGTTCCATATGTGAGAAGGTAGCTGAACGCCTTGTCCAAAATCATCTTACTTCTGAGAGTTGAGCTCACCCTCAGTCCCTCACAGTTTCACACTGCCTGCAGAGTGAGTTTCGCACGTCTTCACCAGAGACGTTTGCCAGAGGCTATGAGACGCAAGTTAACAATGCAGACCTGGAGGGTATCTCCAGGTGCAGTAGAGTGGTAATCTGGGAACCTCCTGTCTCAGAATACTGCTACCTTCACCCTGCCATAAGAATGCAGCTAGTTGACAGCTGGCTTCAAGGCATGCTTCCCTGTGAGAGCTAAGGACAGGGCACAACCCTCCCGCATCCTGCTTGACTGTAGAAGGAGCTGCTAACGTCCTCATGTTAGTGGCAGGGAAAGGTTGTGAGAAAAGCATGTGGAATCGTTGTGCCTGAACCCACGTGTATCTGAGTTGAATACAGCGATTTCCAAAGTCCTTCTTCATCAGAGTGTAGCTAGGTTCCCACTCGCATGTCCGAGTGGGTAGCAGACATCTGCCTCCCATGCATACCCACTTCTGAGAGTTGAGCTTATGGCCTGTAACCCTACCTCCTGCCTGCAGCTACCTTTCGCTTCCAAAAGGCCTAGGCTCGCTGCTTCACCGAAGTGTTGGGAGAGGTAACTGGAATCTCCCGGCACACAAGACGAGTGCCTCCAAGCTCAATCCAGCGATTTCCCAGTAATTCCTGTGGTAGGCTGGTGCTACATACTAAGTTCCATACGTCAGAAGGTAGCTGAACACCTCGTCCAAAAGCATCTTACTTCTGAGAGTTGAGCTCACCCTAAGTCCCTCACAGTTCCACACTGCCTGCAGAGTGAGTTTCGCAGGTCTTCACCAGAGACGTTTGCCACAGGCTTCTGAGACGCAAGTTAACAATGCAGACCTGGAGGGTATCTCCAGGTGCAGTAGAGTGGTAATCTTGGAACCTCCTGACTCAGAATACTGCTACCTTCACACTGCCATAAGAATGCAGCTAGTTGAGAGCTGGCTTCTAGGCATGCTTTACTGGGAGTGCTGAGGACAGGGCAGAACCCTCCCGCATCCTGCCTGACTGTAGGCGTGGTTGCTCACATCCTAAAGTGAGTGGCTGAGAGAGGTTGAGGGAAAAGCATGTGTAAGCATTGGGCCTGAACTCCTGTGTAACTGAGTTGAATACAGCGATTTCCAATGGCCTTCTTCAATCAGAGTGTAGCTAGGTTCCTACTCCCATGTCAGAATGGGGAGCAATCTGACTTCCATGCATACACACTTCTGAGAGTTGAGCTTATGGCCTGTAACCCTACATCCTGCCTAACGCTACCTTTCGCTTCCAAAAGGCCTAGGCTCGCTGCTTGACGCAAGTGTTGGGAGAGGTAACTGGAATCTCCCGGCACACAAGACGAGTGCCTCCAAGCTCAATCCAGCGATTTCCCAGTAATTCCTGGGGTAGACTGGTGCTACATACTAATTTCCTTATGTGAGAAGATAGCTGAACGCCTTGTCCAAAATCATCTTACTGCTGAGAGTTGAGCTCACCCTCAGTCCCTCACAGTTCCACACTGCCTGCAGAGTGAGTTTCCCACGTCTTCACCAGAGACTTTTGCCAGAGGCTTCTGAGACGCAAGTTAACAATGCAGACCTGGAGGGTATCTCCAGGTGCAGTAGAGTGGTAATCTGGGAACCTCCTGTCTCAGAATACTGCTACCTTCACCCTGCCATAAGAATGCAGCTACTTGACAGCTGGCTTCAAGGCATGCTTCCCTGTGAGAGCTAAGGACAAGGCACAACCCTCCCGCATCCTGCTTGACTGTAGAAGGAGCTGCTAACGTCCTCATGTTAGTGGCAAGGAAAGGTTGTGAGAAAAGCATGTGGAATCGTTGTGCCTGAACCCACGTGTATCTGAGTTGAATACAGCGATTTCCAAAGTCCTTCTTCATCAGAGTGTAGCTAGGTTCCCACTCGCATGTCCGAGTGGGTAGCAGACATCTGCCTCCCATGCATACCCACTTCTGAGAGTTGAGCTTATGGCCTGTAACCCTACCTCCTGCCTGCAGCTACCTTTGGCTTCCAAAAGGCCTAGGCTCGATGCTTCACCGAAGTGTTGGGAGAGGTAACTGGAATCTCCCGGCACACAAGACTAGTGCCTCCAAGCTCAATCCAGCGATTTCCCAGTAATTCCTGGGGTAGACTGGTGCTACATACTAAGTTCCATATGTGAGAAGGTAGCTGAACGCCTTGTCCAAAATCATCTTACTGCTGAGAGTTGAGCTCACCCTCAGTCCTCACAGTTCCACACTGCCTGCAGAGTGAGTTTCCCACGTCTTCACCAGAGACTTTTGCCAGAGGCCTCTGAGACGCAAGTTAACAATGCAGACCTGGACGGTATCTCCAGGTGCCGGAGAGTGGCAATCTGGGAACCTCCTTACTCAGAATACTGCTACCTTCACACTGTCATAAGAATGCAGCTAGTTGAGAGCTGGCTTCTAGGCATGCTTCCCTGTGAGAGTTGAGGACAGGGCAGAACCCTCCCCCATCCTGCCTGACTGTAGACGTACCTGCTAACCTCCTTATGTTAGTGGCTGGGATAGGTTGTGGGAAAAGCATGTGTAAGCATTGGGCCTGAACTCCCGTGTATCTGAGTTGAATACAGCGATTTCCAACATCCTTCTTCAATAGGAGTGTAGCTAGGTTCCAACTCCCATGTCCGAGTGGGAAGCAGACATCTGCCTCCCATGCATACACACTTCTGAGAGTTGAGCTCATGGTCTGTAACCCTACATCGTGCCTGCCGCTACCTTTCGCTTCCAAAAGGCCTAGGCTCGCTGCTTGACGCAAGTGTTGGGAGAGGTAACTGGAATCTCCCGGCACACAAGACGAGTGCCTCCAAGCTCAATCAAGCGATTTCCTAGTAATTCCTGGGGTAGACTGGTGCTACATAGTAAGTTCCATACGTGAGTAGGTAGTTGAACGCCTTGTCCAAAATCATCTTACTGCTGAGAGTTGAGCTCACCCTCAGTCCCTCACAGTTCCACACTGCCTGCAGAGTGAGTTTCCCACGTCTTCACCAGAGACGTTTGCCAGAGGCTATGAGACGCAAGTTAACAATGCAGACCTGGAGGGTATCTCCAGGTGCAGTAGAGTGGTAATCTGGGAACCTCCTGTCTCAGAATACTGCTACCTTCACCCTGCCCTAAGAATGCAGCTAGTTGACAGCTGGCTTCAAGGCATGCTTCCCTGTGAGAGCTAAGGACAGGGCACAACCCTCCCGCATCCTGCTTGACTATAGAAGGAGCTGCTAACGTCCTCATGTTAATGGCAGGGAAAGGTTGTGAGAAAAGCATGTGGAATCGTTGTGCCTGAACCCACGTGTATCTGAGTTGAATACAGCGATTTCCAAAGTCCTTCTTCATCAGAGTGTAGCTAGGTTCCCACTCGCATGTCCGAGTGGGTAGCAGACATCTGCCTCCCATGCATACCCACTTCTGAGAGTTGAGCTTATGGCCTGTAACCCTACCTCCTGCCTGCAGCTACCTTTCGCTTCCAAAAGGCCTAGGCTCGCTGCTTCACCGAAGTGTTGGAAGAGGTAACTGGAATCTCCCGGCACACAAGACGAGTGCCTCCAAGCTCAATCCAGCGATTTCCCAGTAATTCCTGTGGTAGGCTGGTGCTACATACTAAGTTCCATACGTCAGAAGGTAGCTGAACACCTCGTCCAAAAGCATCTTACTTCTGAGAGTTGAGCTCACCCTAAGTCCCTCACAGTTCCACACTGCCTGCAGAGTGAGTTTCGCAGGTCTTCACCAGAGACGTTTGCCACAGGCTTCTGAGACGCAAGTTAACAATGCAGACCTGGAGGGTATCTCCAGGTGCAGTAGAGTGGTAATCTTGGAACCTCCTGACTCAGAATACTGCTACCTTCACACTGCCATAAGAATGCAGCTAGTTGAGAGCTGGCTTCTAGGCATGCTTTACTGGGAGTGCTGAGGACAGGGCAGAACCCTCCCGCATCCTGCCTGACTGTAGGCGTGGTTGCTCACATCCTAAAGTGAGTGGCTGAGAGAGGTTGAGGGAAAAGCATGTGTAAGCATTGGGCCTGAACTCCTGTGTAACTGAGTTGAATACAGCGATTTCCAATGGCCTTCTTCAATCAGAGTGTAGCTAGGTTCCTACTCCCATGTCAGAATGGGGAGCAATCTGACTTCCATGCATACACACTTCTGAGAGTTGAGCTTATGGCCTGTAACCCTACATCCTGCCTAACGCTACCTTTCGCTTCCAAAAGGCCTAGGCTCGCTGCTTGACGCAAGTGTTGGGAGAGGTAACTGGAATCTCCCGGCACACAAGATGAGTGCCTCCAAGCTCAATCCAGCGATTTCCCAGTAATTCCTGGGGTAGACTGGTGCTACATACTAAGTTCCTTATGTGAGAAGATAGCTGAACGCCTTGTCCAAAATCATCTTACTGCTGAGAGTTGAGCTCACCCTCAGTCCCTCACAGTTCCACACTGCCTGCAGAGTGAGTTTCCCACGTCTTCACCAGAGACTTTTGCCAGAGGCTTCTGAGACGCAAGTTAACAATGCAGACCTGGAGGGTATCTCCAGGTGCAGTAGAGTGGTAATCTGGGAACCTCCTGTCTCAGAATACTGCTACCTTCACCCTGCCATAAGAATGCAGCTACTTGACAGCTGGCTTCAAGGCATGCTTCCCTGTGAGAGCTAAGGACAAGGCACAACCCTCCCGCATCCTGCTTGACTGTAGAAGGAGCTGCTAACGTCCTCATGTTAGTGGCAAGGAAAGGTTGTGAGAAAAGCATGTGGAATCGTTGTGCCTGAACCCACGTGTATCTGAGTTGAATACAGCGATTTCCAAAGTCCTTCTTCATCAGAGTGTAGCTAGGTTCCCACTCGCATGTACGAGTGGGTAGCAGACATCTGCCTCCCATGCATACCCACTTCTGAGAGTTGAGCTTATGGCCTGTAACCCTACCTCCTGCCTGCAGCTACCTTTGGCTTCCAAAAGGCCTAGGCTCGATGCTTCACCGAAGTGTTGGGAGAGGTAACTGGAATCTCCCGGCACACAAGACTAGTGCCTCCCAGCTCAATCCAGCGATTTCCCAGTAATTCCTGGGGTAGACTGGTGCTACATACTAAGTTCCATATGTGAGAAGGTAGCTGAACGCCTTGTCCAAAATCATCTTACTTCTGAGAGTTGAGCTCACCCTCAGTCCCTCACAGTTCCACACTGCCTGCAGAGTGAGTTTCGCACGTCTTCACCAGAGACGTTTGCCAGAGGCTATGAGACGCAAGTTAACAATGCAGACCTGGAGGGTATCTCCAGGTGCAGTAGAGTGGTAATCTGGGAACCTCCTGTCTCAGAATACTGCTACCTTCACCCTGCCATAAGAATGCAGCTAGTTGACAGCTGGCTTCAAGGCATGCTTCCCTGTGAGAGCTAAGGACAGGGCACAACCCTCCCGCATCCTGCTTGACTGTAGAAGGAGCTGCTAACGTCCTCATGTTAGTGGCAGGGAAAGGTTGTGAGAAAAGCATGTGGAATCGTTGTGCCTGAACCCACGTGTATCTGAGTTGAATACAGCGATTTCCAAAGTCCTTCTTCATCAGAGTGTAGCTAGGTTCCCACTCGCATGTCCGAGTGGGTAGCAGATATCTGCCTCCCATGCATACCCACTTCTGAGAGTTGAGCTTATGGCCTGTAACCCTACCTCCTGCCTGCAGCTACCTTTCGCTTCCAAAAGGCTTAGGCTCGCTGCTTCACCGAAGTGTTGGGAGAGGTAACTGGAATCTCCCGGCACACAAGACTAGTGCCTCCAAGCTCAATCCCGCGATTTCCCAGTAATTCCTGGGGTAGACTGGTGCTACATACTAAGTTCCATATGTGAGAAGGTAGCTGAACGCCTTGTCCAAAATCATCTTACTGCTGAGAGTTGAGCTCACCCTCAGTCCCTCACAGTTCCACACTGCCTGCAGAGTGAGTTTCCCACGTCTTCACCAGAGACTTTTGCCAGAGGCCTCTGAGACGCAAGTTAACAATGCAGACCTGGACGGTATCTCCAGGTGCCGGAGAGTGGCAATCTGGGAACCTCCTTACTCAGAATACTGCTACCTTCACACTGTCATAAGAATGCATCTAGTTGAGAGCTGGCTTCTAGGCATGCTTCCCTGTGAGAGTTGAGGACAGGGCAGAACCCTCCCGCATCCTGCCTGACTGTAGACGTACCTGCTAACCTCCTTATGTTAGTGGCTGGGATAGGTTGTGGGAAAAGCATGTGTAAGCATTGGGCCTGAACTCCCGTGTATCTGAGTTGAATACAGCGATTTCCAACATCCTTCTTCAATAGGAGTGTAGCTAGGTTCCAACTCCCATGTCCGAGTGGGTAGCAGACATCTGCCTCCCATGCATACACACTTCTGAGAGTTGAGCTCATGGCCTGTAACCCTACATCGTGCCTGCCGCTACCTTTCGCTTCCAAAAGGCCTAGGCTCGCTGCTTGACGCAAGTGTTGGGAGAGGTAACTGGAATCTCCCGGCACACAAGACGAGTGCCTCCAAGCTCAATCCAGCGATTTCCCAGTAATTCCTGTGGTAGGCTGGTGCTACATACTAAGTTCCATACGTCAGAAGGTAGCTGAACACCTCGTCCAAAAGCATCTTACTTCTGAGAGTTGAGCTCACCCTAAGTCCCTCACAGTTCCACACTGCCTGCAGAGTGAGTTTCGCAGGTCTTCACCAGAGACGTTTGCCACAGGCTTCTGAGACGCAAGTTAACAATGCAGACCTGGAGGGTATCTCCAGGTGCAGTAGAGTGGTAATCTTGGAACCTCCTGACTCAGAATACTGCTACCTTCACACTGCCATAAGAATGCAGCTAGTTGAGAGCTGGCTTCTAGGCATGCTTTACTGGGAGTGCTGAGGACAGGGCAGAACCCTCCCGCATCCTGCCTGACTGTAGGCGTGGTTGCTCACATCCTAAAGTGAGTGGCTGAGAGAGGTTGAGGGAAAAGCATGTGTAAGCATTGGGCCTGAACTCCTGTGTAACTGAGTTGAATACAGCGATTTCCAATGGCCTTCTTCAATCAGAGTGTAGCTAGGTTCCTACTCCCATGTCAGAATGGGGAGCAATCTGACTTCCATGCATACACACTTCTGAGAGTTGAGCTTATGGCCTGTAACCCTACCTCCTGCCTGCAGCTACCTTTCGCTTCCAAAAGGCCTAGGCTCGCTGCTTGACGCAAGTGTTGGGAGAGGTAACTGGAATCTCCCGGCACACAAGACGAGTGCCTCCAAGCTCAATCCAGCGATTTCCCAGTAATTCCTTGGGTAGACTGGTGCTACATACTAAGTTCCTTATGTGAGAAGATAGCTGAACGCCTTGTCCAAAATCATCTTACTGCTGAGAGTTGAGCTCACCCTCAGTCCCTCACAGTTCCACACTGCCTGCAGAGTGAGTTTCCCACGTCTTCACCAGAGACTTTTGCCAGAGGCTTCTGAGACGCAAGTTAACAATGCAGACCTGGAGGGTATCTCCAGGTGCAGTAGAGTGGTAATCTGGGAACCTCCTGTCTCAGAATACTGCTACCTTCACCCTGCCATAAGAATGCAGCTACTTGACAGCTGGCTTCAAGGCATGCTTCCCTGTGAGAGCTAAGGACAAGGCACAACCCTCCCGCATCCTGCATGACTGTAGAAGGAGCTGCTAACGTCCTCATGTTAGTGGCAAGGAAAGGTTGTGAGAAAAGCATGTGGAATCGTTGTGCCTGAACCCACGTGTATCTGAGTTGAATACAGCGATTTCCAAAGTCCTTCTTCATCAGAGTGTAGCTAGGTTCCCACTCGCATGTCCGAGTGGGTAGCAGACATCTGCCTCCCATGCATACCCACTTCTGAGAGTTGAGCTTATGGCCTGTAACCCTACCTCCTGCCTGCAGCTACCTTTGGCTTCCAAAAGGCCTAGGCTCGATGCTTCACCGAAGTGTTGGGAGAGGTAACTGGAATCTCCCGGCATACAAGACTAGTGCCTCCAAGCTCAATCCAGCGATTTCCCAGTAATTCCTGGGGTAGACTGGTGCTACATACTAAGTTCCATATGTGAGAAGGTAGCTGAACGCCTTGTCCAAAATCATCTTACTGCTGAGAGTTGAGCTCACCCTCAGTCCTCACAGTTCCACACTGCCTGCAGAGTGAGTTTCCCACGTCTTCACCAGAGACTTTTGCCAGAGGCCTCTGAGACGCAAGTTAACAATGCAGACCTGGACGGTATCTCCAGGTGCCGGAGAGTGGCAATCTGGGAACCTCCTTACTCAGAATACTGCTACCTTCACACTGTCATAAGAATGCAGCTAGTTGAGAGCTGGCTTCTAGGCATGCTTCCCTGTGAGAGTTGAGGACAGGGCAGAACCCTCCCCCATCCTGCCTGACTGTAGACGTACCTGCTAACCTCCTTATGTTAGTGGCTGGGATAGGTTGTGGGAAAAGCATGTGTAAGCATTGGGCCTGAACTCCCGTGTATCTGAGTTGAATACAGCGATTTCCAACATCCTTCTTCAATAGGAGTGTAGCTAGGTTCCAACTCCCATGTCCGAGTGGGAAGCAGACATCTGCCTCCCATGCATACACACTTCTGAGAGTTGAGCTCATGGTCTGTAACCCTACATCGTGCCTGCCGCTACCTTTCGCTTCCAAAAGGCCTAGGCTCGCTGCTTGACGCAAGTGTTGGGAGAGGTAACTGGAATCTCCCGGCACACAAGACGAGTGCCTCCAAGCTCAATCAAGCGATTTCCTAGTAATTCCTGGGGTAGACTGGTGCTACATAGTAAGTTCCATACGTGAGTAGGTAGTTGAACGCCTTGTCCAAAATCATCTTACTGCTGAGAGTTGAGCTCACCCTCAGTCCCTCACAGTTCCACACTGCCTGCAGAGTGAGTTTCCCACGTCTTCACCAGAGACGTTTGCCAGAGGCTATGAGACGCAAGTTAACAATGCAGACCTGGAGGGTATCTCCAGGTGCAGTAGAGTGGTAATCTGGGAACCTCCTGTCTCAGAATACTGCTACCTTCACCCTGCCCTAAGAATGCAGCTAGTTGACAGCTGGCTTCAAGGCATGCTTCCCTGTGAGAGCTAAGGACAGGGCACAACCCTCCCGCATCCTGCTTGACTATAGAAGGAGCTGCTAACGTCCTCATGTTAATGGCAGGGAAAGGTTGTGAGAAAAGCATGTGGAATCGTTGTGCCTGAACCCACGTGTATCTGAGTTGAATACAGCGATTTCCAAAGTCCTTCTTCATCAGAGTGTAGCTAGGTTCCCACTCGCATGTCCGAGTGGGTAGCAGACATCTGCCTCCCATGCATACCCACTTCTGAGAGTTGAGCTTATGGCCTGTAACCCTACCTCCTGCCTGCAGCTACCTTTCGCTTCCAAAAGGCCTAGGCTCGCTGCTTCACCGAAGTGTTGGGAGAGGTAACTGGAATCTCCCGGCACACAAGACGAGTGCCTCCAAGCTCAATCCAGCGATTTCCCAGTAATTCCTGTGGTAGGCTGGTGCTACATACTAAGTTCCATACGTCAGAAGGTAGCTGAACACCTCGTCCAAAAGCATCTTACTTCTGAGAGTTGAGCTCACCCTAAGTCCCTCACAGTTCCACACTGCCTGCAGAGTGAGTTTCGCAGGTCTTCACCAGAGACGTTTGCCACAGGCTTCTGAGACGCAAGTTAACAATGCAGACCTGGAGGGTATCTCTAGGTGCAGTAGAGTGGTAATCTTGGAACCTCCTGACTCAGAATACTGCTACCTTCACACTGCCATAAGAATGCAGCTAGTTGAGAGCTGGCTTCTAGGCATGCCTTACTGGGAGTGCTGAGGACAGGGCAGAACCCTCCCGCATCCTGCCTGACTGTAGGCGTGGTTGCTCACATCCTAAAGTGAGTGGCTGAGAGAGGTTGAGGGAAAAGCATGTGTAAGCATTGGGCCTGAATTCCCGTGTATCTGAGTTGAATACAGCGATTTCCAACATCCTTCTTCAATAGGAGTGTAGCTAGGTTCCAACTCCCATGTCCGAGTGGGTAGCAGACATCTGCCTCCCATGCATACACACTTCTGAGAGTTGAGCTCATGGCCTGTAACCCTACATCCTGCCTGCCGCTACCTTTCGCTTCCAAAAGGCCTAGGCTCGCTGCTTGACGCAAGTGTTGGGAGAGGTAACTGGAATCTCCCGGCACACAAGACGAGTGCCTCCAAGCTCAATCAAGCGATTTCCTAGTAATTCCTGGGGTAGACTGGTGCTACATACTAAGTTCCATACGTGAGTAGGTAGTTGAACGCCTTGTCCAAAAACATCTTACTTCTGAGAGTTCAGCTCACCCTCAGTCCCTCACAGTTCCACACTGCCTGCAGAGTGAGTTTCGCACGTCTTCACCAGAGACGTTTGCCAGAGGCTTCTGAGACGCAAGTTAACAATGCAGACCTGGAAGGTATCTCCAGGTGCAGTAGAGTGGTAATCTGGGAACCTCCTGTCTCAGAATACTGCTACTTTCACCCTGCCATAAGAATGCAGCTAGTTGACAGCTGGCTTCAAGGCATGCTTCCCTGTGAGAGCTAAGGACAGGGCACAACCCTCCCGCATCCTGCTTGACTGTAGAAGGAGCTGCTAACGTCCTCATGTTAGTGGCAGGGAAAGGTTGTGAGAAAAGCATGTGGAATCGTTGTGCCTGAACCCACGTGTATCTGAGTTGAATACAGCGATTTCCGAAGTCCTTCTTCATCAGAGTGTAGCTAGGTTCCCACTCGCATGTCCGAGTGGGTAGCAGACATCTGCCTCCCTTGCATACCCACCTCTGAGAGTTGAGCTTATGGCCTGTAACCCTACCTCCTGCCTGCAGCTACCTTTCGCTTCCAAAAGGCCTAGGCTCGCTGCTTCACCGAAGTGTTGGGAGAGGTAACTGGAATCTGCCGGCACACAAGACTAGTGCCTCCAAGCTCAATCCAGCGATTTCCCAGTAATTCCTGGGGTAGACTGGTGCTACATACTAAGTTCCATATGTGAGAAGGTAGCTGAACGCCTTGTCCAAAATCATCTTACTTCTGAGAGTTGAGCTCACCCTCAGTCCCTCACAGTTCCACACTGCCTGCAGAGTGAGTTTCGCACGTCTTCACCAGAGACGTTTGCCAGAGGCTATGAGACGCAAGTTAACAATGCAGACCTGGAGGGTATCTCCAGGTGCAGTAGAGTGGTAATCTGGGAACCTCCTGTCTCAGAATACTGCTACCTTCACCCTGCCATAAGAATGCAGCTAGTTGACAGCTGGCTTCAAGGCATGCTTCCCTGTGAGAGCTAAGGACAGGGCACAACCCTCCCGCATCCTGCTTGACTGTAGAAGGAGCTGCTAACGTCCTCATGTTAGTGGCAGGGAAAGGTTGTGAGAAAAGCATGTGGAATCGTTGTGCCTGAACCCACGTGTATCTGAGTTGAATACAGCGATTTCCAAAGTCCTTCTTCATCAGAGTGTAGCTAGGTCCCACTCGCATGTCCGAGTGGGTAGCAGACATCTGCCTCCCATGCATACCCACTTCTGAGAGTTGAGCTTATGGCCTGTAACCCTACCTCCTGCCTGCAGCTACCTTTGGCTTCCAAAAGGCCTAGGCTCGATGCTTCACCGAAGTGTTGGGAGAGGTAACTGGAATCTCCCGGCACACAAGACTAGTGCCTCCAAGCTCAATCCAGCGATTTCCCAGTAATTCCTGGGGTAGACTGGTGCTACATACTAAGTTCCATATGTGAGAAGGTAGCTGAACGCCTTGTCCAAAATCATCTTACTGCTGAGAGTTGAGCTCACCCTCAGTCCCTCACAGTTCCACACTGCCTGCAGAGTGAGTTTCCCACGTCTTCACCAGAGACTTTTGCCAGAGGCCTCTGAGACGCAAGTTAACAATGCAGACCTGGACGGTATCTCCAGGTGCCGGAGAGTGGCAATCTGGGAACCTCCTTACTCAGAATACTGCTACCTTCACACTGTCATAAGAATGCAGCTAGTTGAGAGCTGCCTTCTAGGCATGCTTCCCTGTGAGAGTTGAGGACAGGGCAGAACCCTCCCGCATCCTGCCTGACTGTAGACGTACCTGCTAACCTCCTTATGTTAGTGGCTGGGATAGGTTGTGGGAAAAGCATGTGTAAGCATTGGGCCTGAACTCCCGTGTATCTGAGTTGAATACAGCGATTTCCAACATCCTTCTTCAATAGGAGTGTAGCTAGGTTCCAACTCCCATGTCCGAGTGGGTAGCAGACATCTGCCTCCCATGCATACAGTCTTCTGAGAGTTGAGCTCATGGCCTGTAACCCTACATCGTGCCTGCCGCTACTTTTCGCTTCCAAAAGGCCTAGGCTCGCTGCTTGACGCAAGTGTTGGGAGAGGTAACTGGAATCTCCCGGCACACAAGACGAGTGCCTCCAAGCTCAATCCAGCGATTTCCCAGTAATTCCTGGGGTAGACTGGTGCTACATACTAAGTTCCTTATGTGAGAAGGTAGCTGAACGCCTTGTCTAAAATCATCTTACTGCTGAGAGTTGAGCTCACCCTCAGTCCCTCACAGTTCCACACTGCCTGCAGAGTGAGTTTCCCACGTCTTCACCAGAGACGTTTGCCAGAGGCTATGAGACGCAAGTTAACAATGCAGACCTGGAGGGTATCTCCAGGTGCAGTAGAGTGGTAATCTGGGAACCTCCTGTCTCAGAATACTGCTACCTTCACCCTGCCCTAAGAATGCAGCTAGTTGACAGCTGGCTTCAAGGCATGCTTCCCTGTGAGAGCTAAGGACAGGGCACAACCCTCCCGCATCCTGCTTGACTGTAGAAGGAGCTGCTAACGTCCTCATGTTAATGGCAGGGAAAGGTTGTGAGAAAAGCATGTGGAATCGTTGTGCCTGAACCCACGTGTATCTGAGTTGAATACAGCGATTTCCAAAGTCCTTCTTCATCAGAGTGTAGCTAGGTTCCCACTCGCATGTCCGAGTGGGTAGCAGACATCTGCCTCCCATGCATACCCACTTCTGAGAGTTGAGCTTATGGCCTGTAACCCTACCTCCTGCCTGCAGCTACCTTTCGCTTCCAAAAGGCCTAGGCTCGCTGCTTCACCGAAGTGTTGAGAGAGGTAACTGGAATCTCCCGGCACACAAGACTAGTGCCTCCAAGCTCAATCCAGCGATTTCCTAGTAATTCCTGTGGTAGGCTGGTGCTACATACTAAGTTCCATACGTCAGAAGGTAGCTGAACACCTCGTCCAAAAGCTTCTTACTTCTGAGAGTTGAGCTCACCCTAAGTCCCTCACAGTTCCACACTGCCTGCAGAGTGAGTTTCGCAGGTCTTCACCAGAGACGTTTGCCACAGGCTTCTGAGACGCAAGTTAACAATGCAGACCTGGAGGGTATCTCCAGGTGCAGTAGAGTGGTAATCTTGGAACCTCCTGACTCAGAATAGTGCTACCCTCACACTGCCATAAGAATGCAGCTAGTTGAGAGCTGGCTTCTAGGCATGCTTTACTGGGAGTGCTGAGAACAGGGCAGAACCCTCCCGCATCCTGCCTGACTGTAGGCGTGGTTGCTCACATCCTAAAGTGACTGGCTGAGAGAGGTTGCGGGAAAAGCTTGTGTAAGCATTGGGCCTGAACTCCTGTGTAACTGAGTTGAATACAGCGATTTCCAATGGCCTTCTTCAATCAGAGTGTAGCTAGGTTCCTACTACCATGTCAGAACGGGGAGCAATCTGACTTCCATGCATACACACTTCTGAGAGTTGAGCTTATGGCCTGTAACCCTACATCCTGCCTAACGCTACCTTTCGCTTCCAAAAGGCCTAGGCTCGCTGCTTGACGCAAGTGTTGGGAGAGGTAACTGGAATCTCCCGGCACACAAGACGAGTGCCTCCATGCTCACTCAAGCGATTTCCTAGTAATTCCTGGGGTAAACTGGTGCTACATACTAAGTTCCATATGTGAGAAGGTAGCTGAACGCCTTGTCCAAAATCATCTTACTTCTGAGAGTTGAGCTCACCCTCAGTCCCTCACAGTTCCACACTGCCTGCAGAGTGAGTTTCGCACGTCTTCACCAGAGACGTTTGCCAGAGGCTATGAGACGCAAGTTAACAATGCAGACCTGGAGAGTATCTCCAGGTGCAGTAGAGTGGTAATCTGGGAACCTCCTGTCTCAGAATACTGCTACCTTCACCCAGCCATAAGAATGCAGCTAGTTGACAGCTGGCTTCAAGGCATGCTTCCCTGTGAGAGCTAAGGACAGGGCACAACCCTCCCGCATCCTGCTTGACTGTAGAAGGAGCTGCTAACGTCCTCATGTTAGTGGCAAGGAAAGGTTGTGAGAAAAGCATGTGGAAACGTTGTGCCTGAACCCACGTGTATCTGTGTTGAATACAGCGATTTCCAAAGTCCTTCTTCATCAGAGTGTAGCTAGGTTCCCACTCGCATGTACGAGTGGGTAGCAGACATCTGCCTCCCATGCATACCCACTTCTGAGAGTTGAGCTTATGGCCTGTAACCCTACCTCCTGCCTGCAGCTACCTTTCGCTTCCAAAAGGCCTAGGCTCGATGCTTCACCGAAGTGTTGGGAGAGGTAACTGGAATCTCCCGGCACACAAGACGAATGCCTCCAAGCTCAATCCAGCGATTTCCCAGTAATTCCTGTGGTAGGCTGGTGCTACATACTAAGTTCCATACGTCAGAAGGTAGCTGAACACCTCGTCCAAAAGCATCTTACTTCTGAGAGTTGAGGTCACCCTAAGTCCCTCACAGTTCCACACTGCCTGCAGAGTGAGTTTCGCAGGTCTTCACCAGAGACGTTTGCCACAGGCTTCTGAGACGCAAGTTAACAATGCAGACCTGGAGGGTATCTCTAGGTGCAGTAGAGTGGTAATCTTGGAACCTCCTGACTCAGAATACTGCTACCTTCACACTGCCATAAGAATGCAGCTAGTTGAGAGCTGGCTTCTAGGCATGCCTTACTGGGAGTGCTGAGGACAGGGCAGAACCCTCCCGCATCCTGCCTGACTGTAGGCGTGGTTGCTCACATCCTAAAGTGAGTGGCTGAGAGAGGTTGAGGGAAAAGCATGTGTAAGCATTGGGCCTGAATTCCCGTGTATCTGAGTTGAATACAGTGATTTCCAACATCCTTCTTCAATAGGAGTGTAGCTAGGTTCCAACTCCCATGTCCGAGTGGGTAGCAGACATCTGCCTCCCATGCATACACACTTCTGAGAGTTGAGCTCATGGCCTGTAACCCTACATCCTGCCTGCCGCTACCTTTCGCTTCCAAAAGGCCTAGGCTCGCTGCTTGACGCAAGTGTTGGGAGAGGTAACTGGAATCTCCCGGCACACAAGACGAGTGCCTCCAAGCTCAATCAAGCGATTTCCTAGTAATTCCTGGGGTAGAGTGGTGCTACATACTAAGTTCCATACGTGAGTAGGTAGTTGAACGCCTTGTCCAAAAACATCTTACTTCTGAGAGTTCAGCTCACCCTCAGTCCCTCACAGTTCCACACTGCCTGCAGAGTGAGTTTCGCACGTCTTCACCAGAGACGTTTGCCAGAGGCTTCTGAGACGCAAGTTAACAATGCAGACCTGGAAGGTATCTCCAGGTGCAGTAGAGTGGTAATCTGGGAACCTCCTGTCTCAGAATACTGCTACCTTCACCCTGCCATAAGAATGCAGCTAGTTGACAGCTGGCTTCAAGGCATGCTTCCCTGTGAGAGCTAAGGACAGGGCACAACCCTCCCGCATCCTGCTTGACTGTAGAAGGAGCTGCTAACGTCCTCATGTTAGTGGCAGGGAAAGGTTGTGAGAAAAGCATGTGGAATCGTTGTGCCTGAACCCACGTGTATCTGAGTTGAATACAGCGATTTCCGAAGTCCTTCTTCATCAGAGTGTAGCTAGGTTCCCACTCGCATGTCCGAGTGGGTAGCAGACATCTGCCTCCCTTGCATACCCACCTCTGAGAGTTGAGCTTATGGCCTGTAACCCTACCTCCTGCCTGCAGCTACCTTTCGCTTCCAAAAGGCCTAGGCTCGCTGCTTCACCGAAGTGTTGGGAGAGGTAACTGGAATCTGCCGGCACACAAGACTAGTGCCTCCAAGCTCAATCCAGCGATTTCCCAGTAATTCCTGGGGTAGACTGGTGCTACATACTAAGTTCCATATGTGAGAAGGTAGCTGAACGCCTTGTCCAAAATCATCTTACTTCTGAGAGTTGAGCTCACCCTCAGTCCCTCACAGTTCCACACTGCCTGCAGAGTGAGTTTCGCACGTCTTCACCAGAGACGTTTGCCAGAGGCTATGAGACGCAAGTTAACAATGCAGACCTGGAGGGTATCTCCAGGTGCAGTAGAGTGGTAATCTGGGAACCTCCTGTCTCAGAATACTGCTACCTTCACCCTGCCATAAGAATGCAGCTAGTTGACAGCTGGCTTCAAGGCATGCTTCCCTGTGAGAGCTAAGGACAGGGCACAACCCTCCCGCATCCTGCTTGACTGTAGAAGGAGCTGCTAACGTCCTCATGTTAGTGGCAGGGAAAGGTTGTGAGAAAAGCATGTGGAATCGTTGTGCCTGAACCCACGTGTATCTGAGTTGAATACAGCGATTTCCAAAGTCCTTCTTCATCAGAGTGTAGCTAGGTCCCACTCGCATGTCCGAGTGGGTAGCAGACATCTGCCTCCCATGCATACCCACTTCTGAGAGTTGAGCTTATGGCCTGTAACCCTACCTCCTGCCTGCAGCTACCTTTCGCTTCCAAAAGGCCTAGGCTCGCTGCTTCACCGAAGTGTTGGGAGAGGTAACTGGAATCTCCCGGCACACAAGACTAGTGCCTCCAAGCTCAATCCAGCGATTTCCCAGTAATTCCTGGGGTAGACTGGTGCTACATACTAAGTTCCATATGTGAGAAGGTAGCTGAACGCCTTGTCCAAAATCATCTTACTGCTGAGAGTTGAGCTCACCCTCAGTCCCTCACAGTTCCACACTGCCTGCAGAGTGAGTTTCCCACGTCTTCACCAGAGACTTTTGCCAGAGGCCTCTGAGACGCAAGTTAACAATGCAGACCTGGACGGTATCTCCAGGTGCCGGAGAGTGGCAATCTGGGAACCTCCTTACTCAGAATACTGCTACCTTCACACTGTCATAAGAATGCAGCTAGTTGAGAGCTGGCTTCTAGGCATGCTTCCCTGTGAGAGTTGAGGACAGGGCAGAACCCTCCCGCATCCTGCCTGACTGTAGACGTACCTGCTAACCTCCTTATGTTAGTGGCTGGGATAGGTTGTGGGAAAAGCATGTGTAAGCATTGGGCCTGAACTCCCGTGTATCTGAGTTGAATACAGCGATTTCCAACATCCTTCTTCAATAGGAGTGTAGCTAGGTTCCAACTCCCATGTCCGAGTGGGTAGCAGACATCTGCCTCCCATGCATACACTCTTCTGAGAGTTGAGCTCATGGCCTGTAACCCTACATCGTGCCTGCCGCTACTTTTCGCTTCCAAAAGGCCTAGGCTCGCTGCTTGACGCAAGTGTTGGGAGAGGTAACTGGAATCTCCCGGCACACAAGACGAGTGCCTCCAAGCTCAATCCAGCGATTTCCTAGTAATTCCTGGGGTAGACTGGTGCTACATACTAAGTTCCATACGTGAGTAGGTAGTTGAACGCCTTGTCCAAAAACATCTTACTTCTGAGAGTTCAGCTCACCCTCAGTCCCTCACAGTTCCACACTGCCTGCAGAGTGAGTTTCGCACGTCTTCACCAGAGACGTTTGCCAGAGGCTTCTGAGACGCAAGTTAACAATGCAGACCTGGAAGGTATCTCCAGGTGCAGTAGAGTGGTAATCTGGGAACCTCCTGTCTCAGAATACTGCTACCTTCACCCTGCCATAAGAATGAAGCTAGTTGACAGCTGGCTTCAAGGCATGCTTCCCTGTGAGAGCTAAGGACAGGGCACCACCCTCCCGCATCCTGCTTGACTGTAGAAGGAGCTGCTAACGTCCTCATGTTAGTGGCAGGGAAAGGTTGTGAGAAAAGCATGTGGAATCGTTGTGCCTGAACCCACGTGTATCTGAGTTGAATACAGCGATTTCCAAAGACCTTCTTCATCAGAGTGTAGCTAGGTTCCCACTCGCATGTCCGAGTGGGTAGCAGACATCTGCCTCCCTTGCATACCCACCTCTGAGAGTTGATCTTATGGCCTGTAACCCTACCTCCTGCCTGCAGCTACCTTTCGCTTCCAAAAGGTCTAGGCTCGCTGCTTCACCGAAGTGTTGGGAGAGGTAACTGGAATCTGCCGGCACACAAGACTAGTGCCTCCAAGCTCAATCCAGCGATTTCCCAGTAATTCCTGGGGTAGACTGGTGCTACATACTAAGTTCCATATGTGAGAAGGTAGCTGAACGCCTTGTCCAAAATCATCTTACTTCTGAGAGTTGAGCTCACCCTCAGTCCCTCACAGTTCCACACTGCCTGCAGAGTGAGTTTCGCACGTCTTCACCAGAGACGTTTGCCAGAGGCTATGAGACGCAAGTTAACAATGCAGACCTGGAGGGTATCTCCAGGTGCAGTAGAGTGGTAATCTGGGAACCTCCTGTCTCAGAATACTGCTACCTTCACCCTGCCATAAGAATGCAGCTAGTTGACAGCTGGCTTCAAGGCATGCTTCCCTGTGAGAGCTAAGGACAGGGCACAACCCTCCCGCATCCTGCTTGACTGTAGAAGGAGCTGCTAACGTCCTCATGTTAGTGGCAGGGAAAGGTTGTGAGAAATGTGGAATCGTTGTGCCTGAACCCACGTGTATCTGAGTTGAATACAGCGATTTCCAAAGTCCTTCTTCATCAGAGTGTAGCTAGGTTCCCACTCGCATGTCCGAGTGGGTAGCAGATATCTGCCTCCCATGCATACCCACTTCTGAGAGTTGAGCTTATGGCCTGTAACCCTACCTCCTGCCTGCAGCTACCTTTCGCTTCCAAAAGGCTTAGGCTCGCTGCTTCACCGAAGTGTTGGGAGAGGTAACTGGAATCTACCGGCACACAAGACTAGTGCCTCCAAGCTCAATCCAGCGATTTCCCAGTAATTCCTGGGGTAGACTGGTGCTACATACTAAGTTCCATATGTGAGAAGGTAGCTGAACGCCTTGTCCAAAATCATCTTACTGCTGAGAGTTGAGCTCACCCTCAGTCCCTCACAGTTCCACACTGCCTGCAGAGTGAGTTTCCCACGTCTTCACCAGAGACTTTTGCCAGAGGCCTCTGAGACGCAAGTTAACAATGCAGACCTGGACGGTATCTCCAGGTGCCGGAGAGTGGCAATCTGGAACCTCCTTACTCAGAATACTGCTACCTTCACACTGTCATAAGAATGCAACTAGTTGAGAGCTGGCTTCTAGGCATGCTTCCATGTGAGATTTGAGGACAGGGCAGAACCCTCCCGCATCCTGCCTGACTGTAGACGTACCTGCTAAACTCCTTATGTTAGTGGCTGGGATAGGTTGTGGGAAAAGCATGTGTAAGCATTGGGCCTGAACTCCCGTGTATCTGAGTTGAATACAGCGATTTCCAACATCCTTCTTCAAGGAGTGTAGCTTGGTTCCAACTCCCATGTCCGAGTGGGGAGCAGACATCTGCCTCCCATGCATACACACTTCTGAGAGTTGAGCTCATGGCCTGTAACCCTACATCATGCCTGCCGCTACCTTTCGCTTCCAAAAGGCTCGCTGCTTGACGCAAGTGTTGGGAGAGGTAACTGGAATCTCCCGGCACACAAGACGAGTGCCTCCAAGCTCAATCAAGCGATTTCCTAGTAATTCCTGGGGTAGACTGGTGCTACATACTAAGTTCCATACGTGAGTAGGTAGTTGAACGCCTTGTCCAAAAACATCTTACTTCTGAGAGTTCAGCTCACCCTCAGTCCCTCACAGTTCCACACTGCCTGCAGAGTGAGTTTCGCACGTCTTCACCAGAGACGTTTGCCAGAGGCTATGAGACGCAAGTTAACAATGCAGACCTGGAGGGTATCTCCAGGTGCAGTAGAGTGGTAATCTGGGAACCTCCTGTCTCAGAATACTGCTACCTTCACCCTGCCATAAGAATGCAGCTAGTTGACAGCTGGCTTCAAGGCATGCTTCCCTGTGAGAGCTAAGGACAGGGCACAACCCTCCCGCATCCTGCTTGACTGTAGAAGGAGCTGCTAACGTCCTCATGTTAGTGGCAGGGAAAGGTTGTGAGAAAAGCATGTGGAATCGTTGTGCCTGAACCCACGTGTATCTGAGTTGAATACAGCGATTTCCAAAGTCCTTCTTCATCAGAGTGTAGCTAGGTTCCCACTCGCATGTCCGAGTGGGTAGCAGATATCTGCCTCCCATGCATACCCACTTCTGAGAGTTGAGCTTATGGCCTGTAACCCTACCTCCTGCCTGCAGCTACCTTTCGCTTCCAAAAGGCTTAGGCTCGCTGCTTCACCGAAGTGTTGGGAGAGGTAACTGGAATCTACCGGCACACAAGACTAGTGCCTCCAAGCTCAATCCAGCGATTTCCCAGTAATTCCTGGGGTAGACTGGTGCTACATACTAAGTTCCATATGTGAGAAGGTAGCTGAACGCCTTGTCCAAAATCATCTTACTGCTGAGAGTTGAGCTCACCCTCAGTCCCTCACAGTTCCACACTGCCTGCAGAGTGAGTTTCCCACGTCTTCACCAGAGACTTTTGCCAGAGGCCTCTGAGACGCAAGTTAACAATGCAGACCTGGACGGTATCTCTAGGTGCCGGAGAGTGGCAATCTGGAACCTCCTTACTCAGAATACTGCTACCTTCACACTGTCATAAGAATGCAACTAGTTGAGAGCTGGCTTCTAGGCATGCTTCCATGTGAGATTTGAGGACAGGGCAGAACCCTCCCGCATCCTGCCTGACTGTAGACGTACCTGCTAAACTCCTTATGTTAGTGGCTGGGATAGGTTGTGGGAAAAGCATGTGTAAGCATTGGGCCTGAACTCCCGTGTATCTGAGTTGAATACAGCGATTTCCAACATCCTTCTTCAAGGAGTGTAGCTTGGTTCCAACTCCCATGTCCGAGTGGGGAGCAGACATCTGCCTCCCATGCATACACACTTCTGAGAGTTGAGCTCATGGCCTGTAACCCTACATCATGCCTGCCGCTACCTTTCGCTTCCAAAAGGCTCGCTGCTTGACGCAAGTGTTGGGAGAGGTAACTGGAATCTCCCGGCACACAAGACGAGTGCCTCCAAGCTCAATCAAGCGATTTCCTAGTAATTCCTGGGGTAGACTGGTGCTACATACTAAGTTCCATACGTGAGTAGGTAGTTGAACGCCTTGTCCAAAAACATCTTACTTCTGAGAGTTCAGCTCACCCTCAGTCCCTCACAGTTCCACACTGCCTGCAGAGTGAGTTTCGCACGTCTTCACCAGAGACGTTTGCCAGAGGCTATGAGACGCAACTTAAAAATGCAGACCTGGAGGGTATCTCCAGGTGCAGTAGAGTGGTAATCTGGGAACCTCCTGTCTCAGAATACTGCTACCTTCACCCTGCCATAAGAATGCAGCTAGTTGACAGCTGGCTTCAAGGCATGCTTCCCTGTGAGAGCTAAGGACAGGGCACAACCCTCCCGCATCCTGCTTGACTGTAGAAGGAGCTGCTAACGTCCTCATGTTAGTGGCAGGGAAAGGTTGTGAGAAAAGCATGTGGAATCGTTGTGCCTGAACCCACGTGTATCTGAGTTGAATACAGCGATTTCCAAAGTCCTTCTTCATCAGAGTGTAGCTAGGTTCCCACTCGCATGTCCGAGTGGGTAGCAGATATCTGCTTCCCATGCATACCCACTTCTGAGAGTTGAGCTTATGGCCTGTAACCCTACCTCCTGCCTGCAGCTACCTTTCGCTTCCAAAAGGCTTAGGCTCGCTGCTTCACCGAAGTGTTGGGAGAGGTAACTGGAATCTCCCGGCACACAAGACTAGTGCCTCCAAGCTCAATCCAGCGATTTCCCAGTAATTCCTGGGGTAGACTGGTGCTACATACTAAGTTCCATATGTGAGAAGGTAGCTGAACGCCTTGTCCAAAATCATCTTACTGCTGAGAGTTGAGCTCACCCTCAGTCCCTCACAGTTCCACACTGCCTGCAGAGTGAGTTTCCCACGTCTTCACCAGAGACTTTTGCCAGAGGCCTCTGAGACGCAAGTTAACAATGCAGACCTGGACGGTATCTCCAGGTGCCGGAGAGTGGCAATCTGGGAACCTCCTTACTCAGAATACTGCTACCTTCACACTGTCATAAGAATGCAGCTAGTTGAGAGCTGGCTTCTAGGCATGCTTCCCTGTGAGAGTTGAGGACAGGGCAGAACCCTCCCGCATCCTGCCTGACTGTAGACGTACCTGCTAACCTCCTTATGTTAGTGGCTGGGATAGGTTGTGGGAAAAGCATGTGTAAGCATTGGGCCTGAACTCCCGTGTATCTGAGTTGAATACAGCGATTTCCAACATCCTTCTTCAATAGGAGTGTAGCTAGGTTCCAACTCCCATGTCCGAGTGGGTAGCAGACATCTGCCTCCCATGCATACACACTTCTGAGAGTTGAGCTCATGGCCTGTAACCCTACATCCTGCCTGCCGCTAACTTTCGCTTCCAAAAGGCCTAGGCTCGCTGCTTGACGCAAGTGTTGGGAGAGGTAACTGGAATCTCCCGGCACACAAGACGAGTGCCTCCAAGCTCAATCCAGCGATTTCCCAGTAATTCCTGTGGTAGGCTGGTGCTACATACTAAGTTCCATACGTCAGAAGGTAGCTGAACACCTCGTCCAAATGCATCTTACTTCTGAGAGTTGAGCTCACCCTAAGTCCCTCACAGTTCCACACTGCCTGCAGAGTGAGTTTCGCAGGTCTTCACCAGAGACGTTTGCCAGAGGCTTCTGAGACGCAAGTTAACAATGCAGACCTGGAAGGTATCTCCAGGTGCAGTAGAGTGGTAATCTGGGAACCTCCTGTCTCAGAATACTGCTACCTTCACCCTGCCATAAGAATGCAGCTAGTTGACAGCTGGCTTCAAGGCATGCTTCCCTGTGAGAGCTAAGGACAGGGCACCACCCTCCCGCATCCTGCTTGACTGTAGAAGGAGCTGCTAACGTCCTCATGTTAGTGGCAGGGAAAGGTTGTGAGAAAAGCATGTGGAATCGTTGTGCCTGAACCCACGTGTATCTGAGTTGAATACAGCGATTTCCAAAGTCCTTCTTCATCAGAGTGTAGCTAGGTTCCCACTCGCATGTCCGAGTGGGTAGCAGACATCTGCCTCCCTTGCATACCCACCTCTGAGAGTTGAGCTTATGGCCTGTAACCCTACCTCCTGCCTGCAGCTACCTTTCGCTTCCAAAAGGCCTAGGCTCGCTGCTTCACCGAAGTGTTGGGTGAGGTAACTGGAATCTCCCGGCACACAAGACTAGTGCCTCCAAGCTCAATCCAGCGATTTCCCAGTAATTCCTGGGGTAGACTGGTGCTACATACTAAGTTCCATATGTGAGAAGGTAGCTGAACGCCTTGTCCAAAATCATCTTACTTCTGAGAGTTGAGCTCACCCTCAGTCCCTCACAGTTCCACACTGCCTGCAGAGTGAGTTTCGCACGTCTTCACCAGAGACGTTTGCCAGAGGCTATGAGACGCAAGTTAACAATGCAGACCTGGAGGGTATCTCCAGGTGCAGTAGAGTGGTAATCTGGGAACCTCCTGTCTCAGAATACTGCTACCTTCACCCTGCCATAAGAATGCAGCTAGTTGACAGCTGGCTTCAAGGCATGCTTCCCTGTGAGAGCTAAGGACAGGGCACAACCCTCCCGCATCCTGCTTGACTGTAGAAGGAGCTGCTAACGTCCTCATGTTAGTGGCAGGGAAAGGTTGTGAGAAAAGCATGTGGAATCGTTGTGCCTGAACCCACGTGTATCTGAGTTGAATACAGCGATTTCCAAAGTCCTTCTTCATCAGAGTGTAGCTAGGTTCCCACTCGCATGTCCGAGTGGGTAGCAGATATCTGCCTCCCATGCATACCCACTTCTGAGAGTTGAGCTTATGGCCTGTAACCCTACCTCCTGCCTGCAGCTACTTTTCGCTTCCAAAAGGCTTAGGCTCGCTGCTTCACCGAAGTGTTGGGAGAGGTAACTGGAATCTCCCGGCACACAAGACCTCCAAGCTCAATCCAGCGATTTCCCAGTAATTCCTGGGGTAGACTGGTGCTACATACTAAGTTCCATATGTGAGAAGGTAGCTGAACGCCTTGTCCAAAATCATCTTACTGCTGAGAGTTGAGCTCACCCTCAGTCCCTCACAGTTCCACACTGCCTGCAGAGTGAGTTTCCCACGTCTTCACCAGAGACTTTTGCCAGAGGCCTCTGAGACGCAAGTTAACAATGCAGACCTGGACGGTATCTCCAGGTGCCGGAGAGTGGCAATCTGGGAACCTCCTTACTCAGAATACTGCTACCTTCACACTGTCATAAGAATGCAGCTAGTTGAGAGCTGGCTTCTAGGCATGCTTCCCTGTGAGAGTTGAGGACAGGGCAGAACCCTCCCGCATCCTGCCTGACTGTAGACGTACCTGCTAACCTCCTTATGTTAGTGGCTGGGATAGGTTGTGGGAAAAGCATGTGTAAGCATTGGGCCTGAACTCCCGTGTATCTGAGTTGAATACAGCGATTTCCAACATCCTTCTTCAATAGGAGTGTAGCTAGGTTCCCACTCGCATGTCCGAATGGGTAGCAGACATCTGCCTCCCATGCATACACACTTCTGAGAGTTGAGCTCATGGCCTGTAACCCTACATCCTGCCTGCCGCTAACTTTCGCTTCCAAAAGGCCTAGGCTCGCTGCTTGACGCAAGTGTTGGGAGAGGTAACTGGAATCTCCCGGCACACAAGACGAGTGCCTCCAAGCTCAATCCAGCGATTTCCCAGTAATTCCTGTGGTAGGCTGGTGCTACATACTAAGTTCCATACGTCAGAAGGTAGCTGAACACCTCGTCCAAAAGCATCTTACTTCTGAGAGTTGAGCTCACCCTCAGTCCCTCACAGTTCCACACTGCCTGCAGAGTGAGTTTCGCAGGTCTTCACCAGAGACGTTTGCCACAGGCTTCTGAGACGCAAGTTAACAATGCAGACCTGGAGGGTATCTCCAGGTGCAGTAGAGTGGTAATCTTGGAACCTCCTGACTCAGAATACTGCTACCTTCACACTGCCATAAGAATGCAGCTAGTTGAGAGCTGGCTTCTAGGCATGCTTTACTGGGAGTGCTGAGGACAGGGCAGAACCCTCCCGCATCCTGCCTGACTGTAGGCGTGGTTGCTCACATCCTAAAGTGAGTGGCTGAGAGAGGTTGAGGGAAAAGCATGTGTAAGCATTGGGCCTGAACTCCCGTGTATCTGAGTTGAATACAGCGATTTCCAACATCCTTCTTCAATAGGAGTGTAGCTAGGTTCCAACTGCCATGTCCGAGTGGGTAGCAGACATCTGCCTCCCATGCATACACTCTTCTGAGAGTTGAGCTCATGGCCTGTAACCCTACATCGTGCCTGCCGCTACATTTCGCTTCCAAAAGGCCTAGGCTCGCTGCTTGACGCAAGTGTTGGGAGAGGTAACTGGAATCTCCCGGCACACAAGACGAGTGCCTCCAAGCTCAATCAAGCGATTTCTTAGTAATTCCTGGGGTAGACAGGTGCTACATACTAAGTTCCATACGTGAGTAGGTAGTTGAACGCCTTGTCCAAAAACATCTTACTTCTGAGAGTTGAGCTCACCCTCAGTCCCTCACAGTTCCACACTGCCTGCAGAGTGAGTTTCGCACGTCTTCACCAGAGACGTTTGCCAGAGGCTTCTGAGACGCAAGTTAACAATGAAGACCTGGAGGGTATCTCCAGGTGCAGTAGAGTGGTAATCTGGGAACCTCCTGTCTCAGAATACTGCTACCTTCACCCGGCCATAAGAATGCAGCTAGTTGGCAGCTGGCTTCAAGGCATGCTTCCCTGTGAGAGCTAAGGACAGGGCACCACCGTCCCGCATCCTGCTTGACTGTAGAAGGAGCTGCTAACGTCCTCATGTTAGTGGCAGGGAAAGGTTGTGAGAAAAGCATGTGGAATCGTTGTGCCTGAACCCACGTGTATCTGAGTTGAATACAGCGATTTCCAAAGTCCTTCTTCATCAGAGTGTAGCTAGGTTCCCACTCGCATGTCCGAGTGGGTAGCAGACATCTGCCTCCCATGCATACCCACTTCTGAGAGTTGAGCTTATGGCCTGTAACCCTACCTCCTGCCTGCAGCTACCTTTCGCTTCCAAAAGGCCTAGGCTCGCTGCTTCACCGAAGTGTTGGGAGAGGTAACTGGAATCTCCCGGCACACAAGACTAGTGCCTCCAAGCTCAATCCAGCGATTTCCCAGTAATTCCTGGGGTAGACTGGTGCTACATACTAAGTTCCATATGTGAGAAGGTAGCTGAACGCCTTGTCCAAAATCATCTTACTGCTGAGAGATGAGCTCACCCTCAGTCCCTCACAGTTCCACACTGCCTGCAGAGTGAGTTTCCCACGTATTCACCAGAGACTTTTGCCAGAGGCCTCTGAGACGCAAGTTAACAATGCAGACCTGGAGGGTATCTCCAGGTGCAGTAGAGTGGCAATCTGGGAACCTCCTTACTCAGAATACTGCTACCTTCACACTGTCATAAGAATGCAGCTAGTTGAGAGCTGGCTTCTAGGCATGCTTCCCTGTGAGAGTTGAGGACAGGGCAGAACCCTCCAGCATCCTGCCTGACTGTAGACGTACCTGCTAACCTCCTTATGTTAGTGGCTGGGATAGGTTGTGGGAAAAGCATGTGTAAGCATTGGGCCTGAACTCCCATGTATCTGAGTTGAATACAGCGATTTCCAACATCCTTCTTCAATAGGAGTGTAGCTAGGTTCCAACTCCCATGTCCGAGTGGGTAGCAGACATCTGCCTCCCATGCATACACACTTCTGAGAGTTGAGCTCATGGCCTGTAACCCTACATCGTGCCTGCCGCTACCTTTCGCTTCCAAAAGGCCTAGGCTCGCTGCTTGACGCAAGTGTTGGTAGAGGTAACTGGAATCTCCCGGCACACAAGACGAGTGCCTCCAAGCTCAATAAAGCGATTTCCTAGTAATTCCTGGGGTAGACTGGTGCTACATACTAAGTTCCATACGTGAGTAGGTAGTTGAACGCCTTGTCCAAAAACATCTTACTTCTGAGAGTTGAGCTCACCCTCAGTCCCTCACAGTTCCACACTGCCTGCAGAGTGAGTTTCGCACGTCTTCACCAGAGACGTTTGCCAGAGGCTTCTGAGACGCAAGTTAACAATGCAGACCTGGAGGGTATCTCCAGGTGCAGTAGAGTGGTAATCTGGGAACCTCCTGTCTCAGAATAC
Source organism: Canis lupus baileyi (assembly GCF_048164855.1). Lineage (NCBI taxonomy): Eukaryota > Metazoa > Chordata > Mammalia > Carnivora > Canidae > Canis > Canis lupus. Next base: position 62,569,189 of record NC_132855.1, on the reverse strand, counting down.
TGCTACCTTCACCCTGCCATAAGAATGCAGCTAGCTGACAGCTGGCTTCAAGGCATGCTTCCCTGTGAGAGCTAAGGACAGGGCACAACCCTCCCGCATCCTGCTTGACTGTAGAAGGAGCTGCTAACGTCCTCATGTTAGTGGCAGGGAAAGGTTATGAGAAAAGCATGTGGAATCGTTGTGCCTGAACCCACGTGTATCTGAGTTGAATACAGCGATTTCCAAAGTCCTTCTTCATCAGAGTGTAGCTAGGTTCCCACTCGCATGTCCGAGTGGGTAGCAGACATCTGCCTCCCATGCATACCCACTTCTGAGAGTTGAGCTTATGGCCTGTAACCCTACCTCCTGCCTGCAGCTACCTTTCGCTTCCAAAAGGCCTAGGCTCGCTGCTTCACCGAAGTGTTGGGAGAGGTAACTGGAATCTCCCGGCACACAAGACTAGTGCCTCCAAGCTCAATCCAGCGATTTCCCAGTAATTCCTGGGGTAGACTGGTGCTACATACTAAGTTCCATATGTGAGAAGGTAGCTGAACGCCTTGTCCAAAATCATCTTACTTCTGAGAGTTGAGCTCACCCTCAGTCCCTCACAGTTCCACACTGCCTGCAGAGTGAGTTTCGCACGTCTTCACCAGAGACGTTTGCCAGAGGCTATGAGACGCAAGTTAACAATGCAGACCTGGAGGGTATCTCCAGGTGCAGTAGAGTGGTAATCTGGGAACCTCCTGTCTCAGAATACTGCTACCTTCACCCTGCCATAAGAATGCAGCTAGTTGACAGCTGGCTTCAAGGCATGCTTCCCTGTGAGAGCTAAGGACAGGGAACAACCCTCCCGCATCCTGCTTGACTGTAGAAGGAGCTGCTAACGTCCTCATGTTAGTGGCAGGGAAAGGTTGTGAGAAAAGCATGTGGAATCGTTGTGCCTGAACCCACGTGTATCTGAGTTGAATACAGCGATTTCCAAAGTCCTTCTTCATCAGAGTGTAGCTAGGTTCCCACTCGCATGTCCGAGTGGTTAGCAGACATCTGCCTCCCATGCATACACACTTCTGAGAGTTGAGCTCATGGCCTGTAACCCTACATCATGCCTGCCGCTACCTTTCGCTTCCAAAAGGCCTAGGCTCGCTGCTTGACGCAAGTGTTGGGAGAGGTAACTGGAATCTCCCGGCACACAAGACGAGTGCCTCCAAGCTCAATCAAGCGATTTCTTAGTAATTCCTGGGGTAGACAGGTGCTACATACTAAGTTCCATACTTGAGTAGGTAGTTGAACGCCTTGTCCAAAAACATCTTACTTCTGAGAGTTGAGCTCACCCTCAGTCCCTCACAGTTCCACACTGCCTGCAGAGTGAGTTTCCCACGTCTTCACCAGAGACGTTTGCCAAAGGCTTCTGAGACGCAAGTTAACAATGCAGACCTGGAGGGTATCTCCAGGTGCAGTAGAGTGGTAATCTGGGAACCTCCTGTCTCAGAATACTGCTACCTTCACCCTGCCATAAGAATGCAGCTAGTTGGCAGCTGGCTTCAAGGCATGCTTCCCTGTGAGAGCTAAGGACAGGGCACAACCCTCCCGCATCCTGCTTGACTGTAGAAGGAGCTGCTAACGTCCTCATGTTAGTGGCAGGGAAAGGTTGTGAGAAAAGCATGTGGAATCGTTGTGCCTGAACCCACGTGTATCTGAGTTGAATACAGCGATTTCCAAAGTCCTTCTTCATCAGAGTGTAGCTAGGTTCCCACTCGCATGTCCGAGTGGTTAGCAGACATCTGCCTCCCATGCATACACACTTCTGAGAGTTGAGCTCATGGCCTGTAACCCTACATCATGCCTGCCGCTACCTTTCGCTTCCAAAAGGCCTAGGCTCGCTGCTTGACGCAAGTGTTGGGAGAGGTAACTGGAATCTCCCGGCACACAAGACGAGTGCCTCCAAGCTCAATCAAGCGATTTCTTAGTAATTCCTGGGGTAGACAGGTGCTACATACTAAGTTCCATACTTGAGTAGGTAGTTGAACGCCTTGTCCAAAAACATCTTACTTCTGAGAGTTGAGCTCACCCTCAGTCCCTCACAGTTCCACACTGCCTGCAGAGTGAGTTTCCCACGTCTTCACCAGAGACGTTTGCCAAAGGCTTCTGAGACGCAAGTTAACAATGCAGACCTGGAGGGTATCTCCAGGTGCAGTAGAGTGGTAATCTGGGAACCTCCTGTCTCAGAATACTGCTACCTTCACCCTGCCATAAGAATGCAGCTAGTTGGCAGCTGGCTTCAAGGCATGCTTCCCTGTGAGAGCTAAGGACAGGGCACAACCCTCCCGCATCCTGCTTGACTGTAGAAGGAGCTGCTAACGTCCTCATGTTAGTGGCAGGGAAAGGTTGTGAGAAAAGCATGTGGAATCGTTGTGCCTGACCCCACGTGTATCTGAGTTGAATACAGCGATTTCCAAAGTCCTTCTTCATCAGAGTGTAGCTAGGTTCCCACTCGCATGTCCGAGTGGGGAGCAGACATCTGCCTCCCATGCATACCCACTTCTGAGAGTTGAGCTTATGGCCTGTAACCCTACCTCCTGCCTGCAGCTACCTTTCGCTTCCAAAAGGCCTAGGCTCGCTGCTTCAACGAAGTGTTGGGAGAGGTAACTGGAATCTCCCGGCACACAAGACGAGTGCCTCCAAGCTCAATCAAGCGATTTCCTAGTAATTCCTGGGGTAGACTGGTGCTACATACTAAGTTCCATACGTGAGTAGGTAGTTGAACGCCTTGTCCAAAAACATCTTACTTCTGAGAGTTGAGCTCACCCTCAGTCCCTCACAGTTCCACACTGCCTGCAGAGTGAGTTTCGCACGTCTTCACCAGAGACGTTTGCCAGAGGCTTCTGAGACGCAAGTTAACAATGCAGACCTGGAGGGTATCTCCAGGTGCAGTAGAGTGGTAATCTGGGAACCTCCTGTCTCAGAATACTGCTACCTTCACCCTGCCATAAGAATGCAGCTAGTTGGCAGCTGGCTTCAAGGCATGCTTCCCTGTGAGAGCTAAGGACAGGGCACAACCCTCCCGCATCCTGCTTGACTGTAGAAGGAGCTGCTAACCTCCTCATGTTAGTGGCAGGGAAAGGTTATGAGAAAAGCATTTGGAATCGTTGTGCCTGAACCCACGTGTATCTGAGTTGAATACAGCGATTTCCAAAGTCCTTCTTCATCAGAGTGTAGCTAGGTTCCCACTCGCATGTCCGAGTGGGGAGCAGACATCTGCCTCCCATGCATACCCACTTCTGAGAGTTGAGCTTATGGCCTGTAACCCTACCTCCTGCCTGCAGCTACCTTTCGCTTCCAAAAGGCCTAGGCTCGCTGCTTCACCGAAGTGTTGGGAGAGGTAACTGGAATCTCCCGGCACACAAGACTAGTGCCTCCAAGCTCAATCCAGCGATTTCCCAGTAATTCCTGGGGTAGACTGGTGCTACATACTAAGTTCCATATGTGAGAAGGTAGCTGAACGCCTTGTCCAAAATCATCTTACTTCTGAGAGTTGAGCTCACCCTCAGTCCCTCACAGTTCCACACTGCCTGCAGAGTGAGTTTCGCACGTCTTCACCAGAGACGTTTGCCAGAGGCTATGAGACGCAAGTTAACAATGCAGACCTGGAGGGTATCTCCAGGTGCAGTAGAGTGGTAATCTGGGAACCTCCTGTCTCAGAATACTGCTACCTTCACCCTGCCATAAGAATGCAGCTAGTTGACAGCTGGCTTCAAGGCATGCTTCCCTGTGAGAGCTAAGGACAGGGAACAACCCTCCCGCATCCTGCTTGACTGTAGAAGGAGCTGCTAACGTCCTCATGTTAGTGGCAGGGAAAGGTTGTGAGAAAAGCATGTGGAATCGTTGTGCCTGAACCCACGTGTATCTGAGTTGAATACAGCGATTTCCAAAGTCCTTCTTCATCAGAGTGTAGCTAGGTTCCCACTCGCATGTCCGAGTGGTTAGCAGACATCTGCCTCCCATGCATACACACTTCTGAGAGTTGAGCTCATGGCCTGTAACCCTACATCATGCCTGCCGCTACATTTCGCTTCCAAAAGGCCTAGGCTCGCTGCTTGACGCAAGTGTTGGGAGAGGTAACTGGAATCTCCCGGCACACAAGACGAGTGCCTCCAAGCTCAATCAAGCGATTTCTTAGTAATTCCTGGGGTAGACAGGTGCTACATACTAAGTTCCATACGTGAGTAGGTAGTTGAACGCCTTGTCCAAAAACATCTTACTTCTGAGAGTTGAGCTCACCCTCAGTCCCTCACAGTTCCACACTGCCTGCAGAGTGAGTTTCGCACGTCTTCACCAGAGACGTTTGCCAGAGGCTTCTGAGACGCAAGTTAACAATGCAGACCTGGAGGGTATCTCCAGGTGCAGTAGAGTGGTAATCTGGGAACCTCCTGTCTCAGAATACTGCTACCTTCACCCGGCCATAAGAATGCAGCTAGTTGGCAGCTGGCTTCAAGGCATGCTTCCCTGTGAGAGCTAAGGACATGGCACAACCCTCCCGCATCCTGCTTGACTGTAGAAGGAGCTGCTAACGTCCTCATGTTAGTGGCAGGGAAAGGTTGTGAGAAAAGCATGTGGAATCGTTGTGCCTGAACCCACGTGTATCTGAGTTGAATACAGCGATTTCCAAAGTCCTTCTTCATCAGAGTGTAGATAGGTTCCCACTCGCATGTCCGAGTGGGTAGCAGACATCTGCCTCCCATGCATACCCACTTCTGAGAGTTGAGCTTATGGCCTGTAACCCTACCTCCTGCCTGCAGCTACCTTTCGCTTCCAAAAGGCCTAGGCTCGCTGCTTCACCGAAGTGTTGGGAGAGGTAACTGGAATCTCCCGGCACACAAGACTAGTGCCTCCAAGCTCAATCCAGCGATTTCCCAGTAATTCCTGGGGTAGACTGGTGCTACATACTAAGTTCCATATGTGAGAAGGTAGCTGAACGCCTTGTCCAAAATCATCTTACTGCTGAGAGCTGAGCTCACCCTCAGTCCCTCACAGTTCCACACTGCCTGCAGAGTGAGTTTCCCACGTCTTCACCAGAGACTTTTGCCAGAGGCCTCTGAGACGCAAGTTAACAATGCAGACCTGGAGGGTATCTCCAGGTGCAGTAGAGTGGCAATCTGGGAACCTCCTTACTCAGAATACTGCTACCTTCACACTGTCATAAGAATGCAGCTAGTTGAGAGCTGGCTTCTAGGCATGCTACCCTGTGAGAGTTGAGGACAGGGCAGAACCCTCCAGCATCCTGCCTGACTGTAGACGTACCTGCTAACCTCCTTATGTTAGTGGCTGGGATAGGTTGTGGGAAAAGCATGTGTAAGCATTGGGCCTGAACTCCCGTGTATCTGAGTTGAATACAGCGATTTCCAACATCCTTCTTCAATAGGAGTGTAGCTAGGTTCCAACTCCCATGTCCGAGTGGGTAGCAGACATCTGCCTCCCATGCATACACACTTCTGAGAGTTGAGCTCATGGCCTGTAACCCTACATCGTGCCTGCCGCTACCTATCGCTTCCAAAAGGCCTAGGCTCGCTGCTTGACGCAAGTGTTGGGAGAGGTAACTGGAATCTCCCGGCACACAAGACGAGTGCCTCCAAGCTCAATCAAGCGATTTCCTAGTAATTCCTGGGGTAGACTGGTGCTACATACTAAGTTCCATACGTGAGTAGGTAGTTGAACGCCTTGTCCAAAAACATCTTACTTCTGAGAGTTGAGCTCACCCTCAGTCCCTCACAGTTCCACACTGCCTGCAGAGTGAGTTTCGCACGTCTTCACCAGAGACGTTTGCCAGAGGCTTCTGAGACGCAAGTTAACAATGCAGACCTGGAGGGTATCTCCAGGTGCAGTAGAGTGGTAATCTGGGAACCTCCTGTCTCAGAATACTGCTACCTTCACCCTGCCATAAGAATGCATCTAGTTGGCAGCTGGCTTCAAGGCATGCTTCCCTGTGAGAGCTAAGGACAGGGCACAACCCTCCCGCATCCTGCTTGACTGTAGAAGGTGCTGCTAACGTCCTCATGTTAGTGGCAGGGAAAGGTTATGAGAAAAGCATGTGGAATCGTTGTGCCTGAACCCACGTGTATCTGAGTTGAATACAGCGATTTCCAAAGTCCTTCTTCATCAGAGTGTAGCTAGGTTCCCACTCGCATGTCCGAGTGGGTAGCAGACATCTGCCTCCCATGCATACCCACTTCTGAGAGTTGAGCTTATGGCCTGTAACCCTACCTCCTGCCTGCAGCTACCTTTCGCTTCCAAAAGGCCTAGGCTCGCTGCTTCACCGAAGTGTTGGGAGAGGTAACTGGAATCTCCCGGCACACAAGACTAGTGCCTCCAAGCTCAATCCAGCGATTTCCCAGTAATTCCTGGGGTAGACTGGTGCTACATACTAAGTTCCATATGTGAGAAGGTAGCTGAACGCCTTGTCCAAAATCATCTTACTTCTGAGAGTTGAGCTCACCCTCAGTCCCTCACAGTTCCACACTGCCTGCAGAGTGAGTTTCGCACGTCTTCACCAGAGACGTTTGCCAGAGGCTATGAGACGCAAGTTAACAATGCAGACCTGGAGGGTATCTCCAGGTGCAGTAGAGTGGTAATCTGGGAACCTCCTGTCTCAGAATACTGCTACCTTCACCCTGCCATAAGAATGCAGCTAGTTGACAGCTGGCTTCAAGGCATGCTTCCCTGTGAGAGCTAAGGACAGGGCACAACCCTCCCGCATCCTGCTTGACTGTAGAAGGAGCTGCTAACGTCCTCATGTTAGTGGCAGGGAAAGGTTGTGAGAAAAGCATGTGGAATCGTTGTGCCTGAACCCACGTGTATCTGAGTTGAATACAGCGATTTCCAAAGTCCTTCTTCATCAGAGTGTAGCTAGGTTCCCACTCCCATGTCCGAGTGGGTAGCAGATATCTGCCTCCCATGCATACACTCTTCTGAGAGTTGAGCTCATGGCCTGTAACCCTACATCGTGCCTGCCGCTACCTTTCGCTTCCAAAAGGCCTAGGCTTGCTGCTTGACGCAAGTGTTGGGAGAGGTAACTGGAATCTCCCGGCACACAAGACGAGTGCCTCCAAGCTCAATCCAGCGATTTCCCAGTAATTCCTGGGGTAGACTGGTGCTACATACTAAGTTCCATACGTGAGTAGGTAGTTGAACGCCTTGTCCAAAAACATCTTACTTCTGAGAGTTCAGCTCACCCTCAGTCCCTCACAGTTCCACACTGCCTGCAGAGTGAGTTTCGCACGTCTTCACCAGAGACGTTTGCCAGAGGCTTCTGAGACGCAAGTTAACAATGCAGACCTGGAAGGTATCTCCAGGTGCAGTAGAGTGGTAATCTGGGAACCTCCTGTCTCAGAATACTGCTACCTTCACCCTGCCATAAGAATGCAGCTAGTTGACAGCTGGCTTCAAGGCATGCTTCCCTGTGAGAGCTAAGGACAGGGCACCACCCTCCCGCATCCTGCTTGACTGTAGAAGGAGCTGCTAACGTCCTCATGTTAGTGGCAGGGAAAGGTTGTGAGAAAAGCATGTGGAATCGTTGTGCCTGAACCCACATGTATCTGAGTTGAATACAGCGATTTCCAAAGTCCTTCTTCATCAGAGTGTAGCTAGGTTCCCACTCGCATGTCCGAGTGGGTAGCAGACATCTGCCTCCCTTGCATACCCACCTCTGAGAGTTGAGCTTATGGCCTGTAACCCTACCTCCTGCCTGCAGCTACCTTTCGCTTCCAAAAGGCCTAGGCTCGCTGCTTCACCGAAGTGTTGGGAGAGGTAACTGGAATCTGCCGGCACACAAGACTAGTGCCTCCAAGCTCAATCCAGCGATTTCCCAGTAATTCCTGGGGTAGACTGGTGCTACATACTAAGTTCCATATGTGAGAAGGTAGCTGAACGCCTTGTCCAAAATCATCTTACTGCTGAGAGTTGAGCTCACCCTCAGTCCCTCACAGTTCCACACTGCCTGCAGAGTGAGTTTCCCACGTCTTCACCAGAGACTTTTGCCAGAGGCCTCTGAGACGCAAGTTAACAATGCAGACCTGGACGGTATCTCCAGGTGCCGGAGAGTGGCAATCTGGGAACCTCCTTACTCAGAATACTGCTACCTTCACACTGTCATAAGAATGCAGCTAGTTGAGAGCTGGCTTCTAGGCATGCTTCCCTGTGAGAGTTGAGGACAGGGCAGAACCCTCCCGCATCCTGCCTGACTGTAGGCGTGGTTGCTCACATCCTAAAGTGAGTGGCTGAGAGAGGTTGAGGGAAAAGCATGTGTAAGTATTGGGCCTGAACTCCCGTGTATCTGAGTTGAATACAGCGATTTCCAACATCCTTCTTCAATAGGAGTGTAGCTAGGTTCCAACTCCCATGTCCGAGTGGGTAGCAGACATCTGCCTCCCATGCATACACACTTCTGAGTTGAGCTCATGGCCTGTAACCCTACCTCCTGCCTGCCGCTACCTTTCGCTTCCAAAAGGCCTAGGCTCGCTGCTTGACGCAAGTGTTGGGAGAGGTAACTGGAATCTGCCGGCACACAAGACTAGTGCCTCCAAGCTCAATCCAGCGATTTCCTAGTAATTCCTGGGGTAGACTGGTGCTACATACTAAGTTCCATATGTGAGAAGGTAGCTGAACGCCTTGTCCAAAATTATCTTACTGCTGAGAGTTGAGCTGACCCTCAGTCCCTCACAGTTCCACACTGCCTGCAGAGTGAGTTTCCCACGTCTACACCAGAGACTTTTCCAGAGTCCTCTGAGACGCAAGTTAACAATGCAGACCTGGACGGTATCTCCAGGTGCAGTAGAGTGGTAATCTGGGAACCTCCTGTCTCAGAATACTGCTACCTTCACCCTGCCATAAGAATGCAGCTAGTTGACAGCTGGCTTCAAGGCATGCTTCCCTGTGAGAGCTAAGGACAGGGCACAACCCTCCCGCATCCTGCTTGACTGTAGAAGGAGCTGCTAACGTCCTCATGTTAGTGGCAGGGAAAGGTTGTGAGAAAAGCATGTGGAATCGTTGTGCCTGAACCCACGTGTATCTGAGTTGAATACAGCGATTTCCAAAGTCCTTCTTCATCAGAGTGTAGCTAGGTTCCCAAAGCATGTCCGAGTGGGTAGCAGACATCTGCCTCCCATGCATACCCACCTCTGAGAGTTGAGCTTATGGCCTGTAACCCTACCTCCTGCCTGCAGCTACCTTTCGCTTCCAAAAGGCCTAGGCTCGCTGCTTCACCGAAGTGTTGGGAGAGGTAACTGGAATCTCCCGGCACACAAGACTAGTGCCTCCAAGCTCAATCCAGCGATTTCCCAGTAATTCCTGGGGTAGACTGGTGCTACATACTAAGTTCATGATGTGAGAAGGTAGCTGAACGCCTTGTCCAAAATCATCTTACTTCTGAGAGTTGAGCTCTCCCTCAGTCCCTCACAGTTCCACACTGCCTGCAGAGTGAGTTTCGCACGTCTTCACCAGAGACGTTTGCCAGAGGCTAGGAGATGCAAGTTAACAATGCAGACCTGGAGGGTATCTCCAGGTGCAGTAGAGTGGTAATCTGGGAACCTCCTGTCTCAGAATACTGCTACCTTCACCCTGCAATAAGAATGCAGCTAGTTGACAGCTGGCTTCAAGGCATGCTTCCCTGTGAGAGCTAAGGACAGGGCACCACCCTCCCGCATCCTGCTTGACTGTTGAAGGAGCTGCTAACGTCCTCATGTTAGTGGCAGGGAAAGGTTGTGAGAAAAGCATGTGGAATCGTTGTGCCTGAACCCACATGTATCTGAGTTGAATACAGCGATTTCCAAAGTCCTTCTTCATCAGAGTGTAGCTAGGTTCCCACTCGCATGTCCGAGTGGGTAGCAGACATCTGCCTCCCTTGCATACCCACCTCTGAGAGTTGAGCTTATGGCCTGTAACCCTACCTCCTGCCTGCAGCTACCTTTCGCTTCCAAAAGGCCTAGGCTCGCTGCTTCACCGAAGTGTTGGGAGAGGTAACTGGAATCTGCCGGCACACAAGACTAGTGCCTCCAAGCTCAATCCAGCGATTTCCCAGTAATTCCTGGGGTAGACTGGTGCTACATACTAAGTTCCATATGTGAGAAGGTAGCTGAACGCCTTGTCCAAAATCATCTTACTGCTGAGAGTTGAGCTCACCCTCAGTCCCTCACAGTTCCACACTGCCTGCAGAGTGAGTTTCCCACGTCTTCACCAGAGACTTTTGCCAGAGGCCTCTGAGACGCAAGTTAACAATGCAGACCTGGACGGTATCTCCAGGTGCCGGAGAGTGGCAATCTGGGAACCTCCTTACTCAGAATACTGCTACCTTCACACTGTCATAAGAATGCAGCTAGTTGAGAGCTGGCTTCTAGGCATGCTTCCCTGTGAGAGTTGAGGACAGGGCAGAACCCTCCCGCATCCTGCCTGACTGTAGACGTACCTGCTAACCTCCTTATGTTAGTGGCTGGGATAGGTTGTGGGAAAAGCATGTGTAAGCATTGGGCCTGAACTCCCGTGTATCTGAGTTGAATACAGCGATTTCCAACATCCTTCTTCAATAGGAGTGTAGCTAGGTTCCAACTCCCATGTCTGAGTGGGTAGCAGACATCTGCCTCCCATGCATACACACTTCTGAGAGTTGAGCTCATGGCCTGTAACCCTACATCCTGCCTGCCGCTAACTTTCGCTTCCAAAAGGCCTAGGCTCGCTGCTTGACGCAAGTGTTGGGAGAGGTAACTGGAATCTCCCGGCACACAAGACGAGTGCCTCCAAGCTCAATCCAGCGATTTCCCAGTAATTCCTGTGGTAGGCTGGTGCTACATACTAAGTTCCATACGTCAGAAGGTAGCTGAACACCTCGTCCAAAAGCATCTTACTTCTGAGAGTTGAGCTCACCCTAAGTCCCTCACAGTTCCACACTGCCTGCAGAGTGAGTTTCGCAGGTCTTCACCAGAGACGTTTGCCACAGGCTTCTGAGACGCAAGTTAACAATGCAGACCTGGAGGGTATCTCCAGGTGCAGTAGAGTGGTAATCTTGGAACCTCCTGACTCAGAATACTGCTACCTTCACACTGCCATAAGAATGCAGCTAGTTGAGAGCTGGCTTCTAGGCATGCTTTACTGGGAGTGCTGAGGACAGGGCAGAACCCTCCCGCATCCTGCCTGACTGTAGGCGTGGTTGCTCACATCCTAAAGTGAGTGGCTGAGAGAGGTTGAGGGAAAAGCATGTGTAAGCATTGGGCCTGAACTCCCGTGTATCTGAGTTGAATACAGCGATTTCCAACATCCTTCTTCAATAGGAGTGTAGCTAGGTTCCAACTCCCATGTCCGAGTGGGTAGCAGACATCTGCCTCCCATGCATACACTCTTCTGAGAGTTGAGCTCATGGCCTGTAACCCTACATCGTGCCTGCCGCTACCTTTCGCTTCCAAAAGGCCTAGGCTCGCTGCTTGACGCAAGTGTTGGGAGAGGTAACTGGAATCTCCCGGCACACAAGACGAGTGCCTCCAAGCTCAATCCAGCGATTTCCCAGTAATTCCTGGGGTAGACTGGTGCTACATAGTAAGTTCCATACGTGAGTAGGTAGTTGAACGCCTTGTCCAAAAACATCTTACTTCTGAGAGTTCAGCTCACCCTCAGTCCCTCACAGTTCCACACTGCCTGCAGAGTGAGTTTCGCATGTCTTCACCAGAGACGTTTGCCAGAGGCTTCTGAGACGCAAGTTAACAATGCAGACCTGGAAGGTATCTCCAGGTGCAGTAGAGTGGTAATCTGGGAACCTCCTGTCTCAGAATACTGCTACCTTCACCCTGCCATAAGAATGCAGCTAGTTGACAGCTGGCTTCAAGGCATGCTTCCCTGTGAGAGCTAAGGACAGGGCACCACCTTCCCGCATCCTGCTTGACTGTAGAAGGAGCTGCTAACGTCCTCATGTTAGTGGCAGGGAAAGGTTGTGAGAAAAGCATGTGGAATCGTTGTGCCTGAACCCACGTGTATCTGAGTTGAATACAGCGATTTCCAAAGTCCTTCTTCATCAGAGTGTAGCTAGGTTCCCACTCGCATGTCCGAGTGGGTAGCAGACATCTGCCTCCCTTGCATACCCACCTCTGAGAGTTGAGCTTATGGCCTGTAACCCTACCTCCTGCCTGCAGCTACCTTTCGCTTCCAAAAGGCCTAGGCTCGCTGCTTCACCGAAGTGTTGGGAGAGGTAACTGGAATCTGCCGGCACACAAGACTAGTGCCTCCAAGCTCAATCCAGCGATTTCCCAGTAATTCCTGGGGTAGACTGGTGCTACATACTAAGTTCCATATGTGAGAAGGTAGCTGAACGCCTTGTCCAAAATCATCTTACTGCTGAGAGTTGAGCTCACCCTCAGTCCCTCACAGTTCCACACTGCCTGCAGAGTGAGTTTCGCACGTCTTCAACAGAGACGTTTGCCAGAGGCTTCTGAGACGCAAGTTAACAATGCAGACCTGGAGGGTATCTCCAGGTGCAGTAGAGTGGTAATCTGGGAACCTCCTGTCTCAGAATACTGCTACCTTCACCCTGCCCTAAGAATGCAGCTAGTTGACAGCTGGCTTCAAGGCATGCTTCCCTGTGAGAGCTAAGGACAGGGCACAACCCTCCCGCATCCTGCTTGACTGTAGAAGGAGCTGCTAACGTCCTCATGTTAGTGGCAGGGAAAGGTTGTGAGAAAAGCATGTGGAATCGTTGTGCCTGAACCCACGTGTATCTGAGTTGAATACAGCGATTTCCAAAGTCCTTCTTCATCAGAGTGTAGCTAGGTTCCCACTCGCATGTCCGAGTGGGTAGCAGATATCTGCCTCCCATGCATACCCACTTCTGAGAGTTGAGCTTATGGCCTGTAACCCTACCTCCTGCCTGCAGCTACCTTTCGCTTCCAAAAGGCTTAGGCTCGCTGCTTCACCGAAGTGTTGGGAGACGTAACTGGAATCTCCCGGCACACAAGACTAGTGCCTCCAAGCTCAATCCAGCGATTTCCCAGTAATTCCTGGGGTAGACTGGTGCTACATACTAAGTTCCATATGTGAGAAGGTAGCTGAACGCCTTGTCCAAAATCATCTTACTGCTGAGAGTTGAGCTCACCCTCAGTCCCTCACAGTTCCACACTGCCTGCCGAGTGAGTTTCCCACGTCTTCACCAGAGACTTTTGCCAGAGGCCTCTGAGACGCAAGTTAACAATGCAGACCTGGACGGTATCTCCAGGTGCCGGAGAGTGGCAATCTGGGAACCTCCTTACTCAGAATACTGCTACCTTCACACTGTCATAAGAATGCAGCTAGTTGAGAGCTGGCTTCTAGGCATGCTTCCCTGTGAGAGTTGAGGACAGGGCAGAACCCTCCCGCATCCTGCCTGACTGTAGACGTACCTGCTAACCTCCTTATGTTAGTGGCTGGGATAGGTTGTGGGAAAAGCATGTGTAAGCATTGGGCCTGAACTCCCGTGTATCTGAGTTGAATACAGCGATTTCCAACATCCTTCTTCAATAGGAGTGTAGCTAGGTTCCAACTCCCATGTCCGAGTGGGTAGCAGACATCTGCCTCCCATGCATACACACTTCTGAGAGTTGAGCTCATGGCCTGTAACCCTACATCCTGCCTGCCGCTAACTTTCGCTTCCAAAAGGCCTAGGCTCGCTGCTTGACGCAAGTGTTGGGAGAGGTAACTGGAATCTCCCGGCACACAAGACGAGTGCCTCCAAGCTCAATCCAGCGATTTCCCAGTAATTCCTGTGGTAGGCTGGTGCTACATTCTAAGTTCCATACGTCAGAAGGTAGCTGAACACCTCGTCCAAAACCATCTTACTTCTGAGAGTTGAGCTCACCCTAAGTCCCTCACAGTTCCACACTGCCTGCAGAGTGAGTTTCGCAGGTCTTCACCAGAGACGTTTGCCAGAGGCTTCTGAGACGCAAGTTAACAATGCAGACCTGGAGGGTATCTCCAGGTGCAGTAGAGTGGTAATCTTGGAACCTCCTGACTCAGAATACTGCTACCTTCACACTGCCATAAGAATGCAGCTAGTTGAGAGCTGGCTTCTAGGCATGCTTTACTGGGAGTGCTGAGGACAGGGCAGAACCCTCCCGCATCCTGCCTGACTGTAGGCGTGGTTGCTCACATCCTAAAGTGAGTGGCTTAGAGAGGTTGAGGGAAAAGCATGTGTAAGCATTGGGCCTGAACTCCCGTGTATCTGAGTTGAATACAGCGATTTCCAACATCCTTCTTCAATAGGAGTGTAGCTAGGTTCCAACTCCCATGTCCGAGTGGGTAGCAGACATCTGCCTCCCATGCATACACACTTCTGAGAGTTGACCTCATGGCCTGTAACCCTACATCATGCCTGCCGCTACATTTCGCTTCCAAAAGGCCTAGGCTCGCTGCTTGACGCAAGTGTTGGGAGAGGTAACTGGAATCTCCCGGCACACAAGACGAGTGCCTCCATGCTCAATCAAGCGATTTCTTAGTAATTCCTGGGGTAGACAGGTGCTACATACTAAGTTCCATACGTGAGTAGGTAGTTGAACGCCTTGTCCAAAAACATCTTACTTCTGAGAGTTGAGCTCACCCTCAGTCCCTCACAGTTCCACACTGCCTGCAGAGTGAGTTTCGCACGTCTTCACCAGAGACGTTTGCCAGAGGCTTCTGAGACGCAAGTTAACAATGCAGACCTGGAGGGTATCTCCAGGTGCAGTAGAGTGGTAATCTGGGAACCTCCTGTCTCAGAATACTGCTACCTTCACCCTGCCATAAGAATGCAGCTAGTTGGCAGCTGGCTTCAAGGCATGCTTCCCTGTGAGAGCTAAGGACAGGGCACAACCCTCCCGCATCCTGCTTGACTGTAGAAGGAGCTGCTAACGTCCTCATGTTAGTGGCAGGGAAAGGTTGTGAGAAAAGCATGTGGAATCGTTGTGCCTGAACCCACGTGTATCTGAGTTGAATACAGCGATTTCCAAAGTCCTTCTTCATCAGAGTGTAGCTAGGTTCCCACTCGCATGTCCGAGTGGGTAGCAGACATCTGCCTCCCATGCATACCCACTTCTGAGAGTTGAGCTTATGGCCTGTAACCCTACCTCCTGCCTGCAGCTACCTTTCGCTTCCAAAAGGCCTAGGCTCGCTGCTTCACCGAAGTGTTGGGAGAGGTAACTGGAATCTCCCGGCACACAAGACTAGTGCCTCCAAGCTCAATCCAGCGATTTCCCAGTAATTCCTGGGGTAGACTGGTGCTACATACTAAGTTCCATATGTGAGAAGGTAGCTGAACGCCTTGTCCAAAATCAACTTACTGCTGAGAGCTGAGCTCACCCTCAGTCCCTCACAGTTCCACACTGCCTGCAGAGTGAGTTTCCCACGTCTTCACCAGAGACTTTTGCTAGAGGCCTCTGAGACGCAAGTTAACAATGCAGACCTGGAGGGTATCTCCAGGTGCAGTAGAGTGGCAATCTGGGAACCTCCTTACTCAGAATACTGCTACCTTCACACTGTCATAAGAATGCAGCTAGTTGAGAGCTGGCTTCTAGGCATGCTTCCCTGTGAGAGTTGAGGACAGGGCAGAACCCTCCAGCATCCTGCCTGACTGTAGACGTACCTGCTAACCTCCTTATGTTAGTGGCTGGGATAGGTTGTGGGAAAAGCATGTGTAAGCATTGGGCATGAACTCCTGTGTATCTGAGTTGAATACAGCGATTTCCAACATCCTTCTTCAATAGGAGTGTAGCTAGGTTCCCACTCGCATGTCCGAGTGGGTAGCAGACATCTGCCTCCCATGCATACACACTTCTGAGAGTTGAGCTCATGGCCTGTAACCCTACATCCTGCCTGCCGCTACCTTTCGCTTCCAAAAGACCTAGGCTCGCTGCTTGACGCAAGTGTTGGGAGAGGTAACTGGAATCTCCCGGCACACAAGACGAGTGCCTCCAAGCTCAATCCAGCGATTTCCCAGTAATTCCTGTGGTAGGCTGGTGCTACATACTAAGTTCCATACGTCAGAAGGTAGCTGAACACCTCGTCCAAAAGCATCTTACTTCTGAGAGTTGAGCTCACCCTAAGTCCCTCACAGTTCCACACTGCCTGCAGAGTGAGTTTCGCAGGTCTTCACCAGAGACGTTTGCCAGAGGCTTCTGAGACGCAAGTTAACAATGCAGACCTGGAGGGTATCTCCAGGTGCAGTAGAGTGGTAATCTTGGAACCTCCTGACTCAGAATACTGCTACCTTCACACTGCCATAAGAATGCAGCTAGTTGAGAGCTGGCTTCTAGGCATGCTTTACTGGGAGTGCTGAGGACAGGGCAGAACCCTCCCGCATCCTGCCTGACTGTAGGCGTGGTTGCTCACATCCTATAGTGAGTGGCTGAGAGAGGTTGAGGGAAAAGCATGTGTAAGCATTGGGCCTGAACTCCCGTGTATCTGAGTTGAATACAGCGATTTCCAACATCCTTCTTCAATAGGAGTGTAGCTAGGTTCCAACTCCCATGTCCGAGTGGGTAGCAGACATCTGCCTCCCATGCATACACTCTTCTGAGAGTTGAGCTCATGTCCTGTAACCCTACATCGTGCCTGCCGCTACCTTTCGCTTCCAAAAGGCCTAGGCTCGCTGCTTGACGCAAGTGTTGGGAGAGGTAACTGGAATCTCCCGGCACACAAGACGAGTGCCTCCAAGCTCAATCCAGCGATTTCCCAGTAATTCCTGGGGTAGACTGGTGCTACATACTAAGTTCCATACGTGAGTAGGTAGTTGAACGCCTTGTCCAAAAACATCTTACTTCTGAGAGTTCAGCTCACCCTCAGTCCCTCACAGTTCCACACTGCCTGCAGAGTGAGTTTCGCACGTCTTCACCAGAGACGTTTGCCAGAGGCTTCTGAGACGCAAGTTAACAATGCAGACCTGGAAGGTATCTCCAGGTGCAGTAGAGTGGTAATCTGGGAACCTCCTGTCTCAGAATACTGCTACCTTCACCCTGCCATAAGAATGCAGCTAGTTGACAGCTGGCTTCAAGGCATGCTTCCCTGTGAGAGCTAAGGACAGGGCACAACCCTCCCGCATCCTGCTTGACTGTAGAAGGAGCTGCTAACGTCCTCATGTTAGTGGCAGGGAAAGGTTGTGAGAAAAGCATGTGGAATCGTTGTGCCTGAACCCACGTGTATCTGAGTTGAATACAGCGATTTCCAAAGTCCTTCTTCATCAGAGTGTAGCTACGTTCCCACTCGCATGTCCGAGTGGGTAGCAGACATCTGCCTCCCTTGCATACCCACCTCTGAGAGTTGAGCTTATGACCTGTAACCCTACCTCCTGCCTGCAGCTACCTTTCGCTTCCAAAAGGCCTAGGCTCGCTGCTTCACCGAAGTGTTGGGAGAGGTAACTGGAATCTGCCGGCACACAAGACTAGTGCCTCCAAGCTCAATCCAGCGATTTCCCAGTAATTCCTGGGGTAGACTGGTGCTACATACTAAGTTCCATATGTGAGAAGGTAGCTGAACGCCTTGTCCAAAATCATCTTACTGCTGAGAGTTGAGCTCACCCTCAGTCCCTCACAGTTCCACACTGCCTGCAGAGTGAGTTTCCCACGTCTTCACCAGAGACTTTTGCCAGAGGCCTCTGAGACGCAAGTTAACAATGCAGACCTGGACGGTATCTCCAGGTGCCGGAGAGTGGCAATCTGGGAACCTCCTTACTCAGAATACTGCTACCTTCACACTGTCATAAGAATGCAGCTAGTTGAGAGCTGGCTTCTAGGCATGCTTCCCTGTGAGAGTTGAGGACAGGGCAGAACCCTCCCGCATCCTGCCTGACTGTAGACGTACCTGCTAACCTCCTTATGTTAGTGGCTGGGATAGGTTGTGGGAAAAGCATGTGTAAGCATTGGGCCTGAACTCCCGTGTATCTGAGTTGAATACAGCGATTTCCAACATCCTTCTTCAATAGGTGTGTAGCTAGGTTCCCACTCGCATGTCCGAGTGGGTAGCAGACATCTGCCTCCCATGCATACACACTTCTGAGAGTTGAGCTCATGGCCTGTAACCCTACATCCTGCCTGCCGCTAACTTTCGCTTCCAAAAGGCCTAGGCTCGCTGCTTGACGCAAGTGTTGGGAGAGGTAACTGGAATCTCCCGGCACACAAGACGAGTGCCTCCAAGCTCAATCCAGCGATTTCCCAGTAATTCCTGTGGTAGGCTGGTGCTACATACTAAGTTCCATACGTCAGAAGGTAGCTGAACACCTCGTCCAAAAGCATCTTACTTCTGAGAGTTGAGCTCACCCTAAGTCCCTCACAGTTCCACACTGCCTGCAGAGTGAGTTTCGCAGGTCTTCACCAGAGACGTTTGCCACAGGCTTCTGAGACGCAAGTTAACAATGCAGACCTGGAGGGTATCTCCAGGTGCAGTAGAGTGGTAATCTTGGAACCTCCTGACTCAGAATACTGCTACCTTCACACTGCCATAAGAATGCAGCTAGTTGAGAGCTGGCTTCTAGGCATGCTTTACTGGGAGTGCTGAGGACAGGGCAGAACCCTCCCGCATCCTGCCTGACTGTAGGCGTGGTTGCTCACATCCTAAAGTGAGTGGCTGAGAGAGGTTGAGGGAAAAGCATGTGTAAGCATTGGGCCTGAACTCCCGTGTATCTGAGTTGAATACAGCGATTTCCAACATCCTTCTTCAATAGGAGTGTAGCTAGGTTCCAACTCCCATGTCCGAGTGGGTAGCAGACATCTGCCTCCCATGCATACACTCTTCTGAGAGTTGAGCTCATGGCCTGTAACCCTACATCGTGCCTGCCGCTACCTTTCGCTTCCAAAAGGCCTAGGCTCGCTGCTTGACGCAAGTGTTGGGAGAGGTAACTGGAATCTCCCGGCACACAAGACGAGTGCCTCCAAGCTCAATCCAGCGATTTCCCAGTAATTCCTGGGGTAGACTGGTGCTACATACTAAGTTCCATACGTGAGTAGGTAGTTGAACGCCTTGTCCAAAAACATCTTACTTCTGAGAGTTCAGCTCACCCTCAGTCCCTCACAGTTCCACACTGCCTGCAGAGTGAGTTTCGCACGTCTTCACCAGAGACGTTTGCCAGAGGCTTCTGAGACGCAAGTTAACAATGCAGACCTGGAAGGTATCTCCAGGTGCAGTAGAGTGGTAATCTGGGAACCTCCTGTCTCAGAATACTGCTACCTTCACCCTGCCATAAGAATGCAGCTAGTTGACAGCTGGCTTCAAGGCATGCTTCCCTGTGAGAGCTAAGGACAGGGCACAACCCTCCCGCATCCTGCTTGACTGTAGAAGGAGCTGCTAACGTCCTCATGTTAGTGGCAGGGAAAGGTTGTGAGAAAAGCATGTGGAATCGTTGTGCCTGAACCCACGTGTATCTGAGTTGAATACAGCGATTTCCAAAGTCCTTCTTCATCAGAGTGTAGCTAGGTTCCCACTCGCATGTCCGAGTGGGTAGCAGACATCTGCCTCCCATGCATACCCACTTCTGAGAGTTGAGCTTATGGCCTGTAACCCTACCTCCTGCCTGCAGCTACCTTTCGCTTCCAAAAGGCCTAGGCTCGCTGCTTCACCGAAGTGTTGGGAGAGGTAACTGGAATCTCCCGGCACACAAGACTAGTGCCTCCAAGCTCAATCCAGAGTTGAATACAGCGATTTCCAACATCCTTCTTCAATAGGAGTGTAGCTAGGTTCCAACTCCCATGTCCGAGTGGGTAGCAGACATCTGCCTCCCATGCATACACACTTCTGAGAGTTGAGCTCATGGCCTGTAACCCTACCTCCTGCCTGCAACTACCTTTCGCTTCCAAAAGGCCTAGGCTCGCTGCTTGACGCAAGTGTTGGGAGAGGTAACTGGAATCTGCCGGCACACAAGACTAGTGCCTCCAAGCTCAATCCAGCGATTTCCTAGTAATTCCTGGGGTAGACTGGTGCTACGTACTAAGTTCCATATGTGAGAAGGTAGCTGAACGCCTTGTCCCAAATCATCTTACTGCTGAGAGTTGAGCTGACTCTCAGTCCCTCACAGTTCCACACTGCCTGCAGAGTGAGTTTCCCACGTCTTCACCAGAGACATTTGCCAGAGTCCTCTGAGACGCAAGTTAACAATGCAGACCTGGACGGTATCTCCAGGTGCAGTAGAGTGGTAATCTGGGAACCTCCTTACTCAGAATACTGCTACCTTCACACTGTCATAAGAATGCAGCTAGTTGAGAGCTGGCTTCTAGGCATGCTTCCCTGTGAGAGCTGAGGACAGGGCAGAACCCTCCCGCATCCTGCCTGACTGTAGACGTACCTGCTAACCTCCTTATGTTAGTGGCTGGGATAGGTTGTGGAAAAGCATGTGTAAGCATTGGGCCTGAACTCCCGTGTATCTGAGTTGAATACAGCGATTTCCAACATCCTTCTTCAATAGGAGTGTAGCTAGGTTCCAACTCCCATGTCCGAGTGGGTAGCAGACATCTGCCTCCCATGCATACACACTTCTGAGAGTTGAGCTCATGGCCTGTAACCCTACATCGTGCCTGCCGCTACCTTTCGCTTCCAAAAGGCCTAGGCTCGCTGCTTGACGCAAGTGTTGGGAGAGGTAACTGGAATCTCCCGGCACACAAGACGAGTGCCTCCAAGCTCAATCCAGCGATTTCCCAGTAATTCCTGTGGTAGGCTGGTGCTACATACTAAGTTCCATACGTCAGAAGGTAGCTGAACACCTCGTCCAAAAGCATCTTACTTCTGAGAGTTGAGCTCACCCTCAGTCCCTCACAGTTCCACACTGCCTGCAGAGTGAGTTTCGCAGGTCTTCACCAGAGACGTTTGCCACAGGCTTCTGAGACGCAAGTTAACAATGCAGACCTGGAGGGTATCTCCAGGTGCAGTAGAGTGGTAATCTTGGAACCTCCTGACTCAGAATACTGCTACCTTCACACTGCCATAAGAATGCAGCTAGTTGAGAGCTGGCTTCTAGGCATGCTTTACTGGGAGTGCTGAGGACAGGGCAGAACCCTCCCGCATCCTGCCTGACTGTAGGCGTGGTTGCTCACATCCTAAAGTGAGTGGCTGAGAGAGGTTGAGGGAAAAGCATGTGTAAGCATTGGGCCTGAACTCCTGTGTAACTGAGTTGAATACAGCGATTTCCAATGGCCTTCTTCAATCAGAGTGTAGCTAGGTTCCTACTCCCAAGTCAGAATGGGGAGCAATCTGACTTCCATGCATACACACTTCTGAGAGTTGAGCTTATGGCCTGTAACCCTACATCCTGCCTAACGCTACCTTTCGCTTCCAAAAGGCCTAGGCTCGCTGCTTCACGCAAGTGTTGGGAGAGGTAACTGGAATCTCCCGGCACACAAGACTAGTGCCTCCAAGCTCAATCCAGCGATTTCCCAGTAATTCCTTGGTAGACTGGTGCTACATACTAAGTTCCATATGTGAGAAGGTAGCTGAACGACTTGTCCAAAATCATCTTACTGCTGAGAGTTGAGCTCACCCTCAGTCCCTCACAGTTCCACACTGCCTGCAGAGTGAGTTTCGCACGTCTTCACCAGAGACGTTTGCCAGAGGCTATGAGACGCAAGTTAACAATGCAGACCTGGAGGGTATCTCCAGGTGCAGTAGAGTGGTAATCTGGGAACCTCCTGTCTCAGAATACTGCTACCTTCACCCTGCCATAAGAATGCAGCTAGTTGACAGCTGGCTTCAAGGCATGCTTCCCTGTGAGAGCTAAGGACAGGGCACAACCCTCCCGCATCCTGCTTGACTGTAGAAGGAGCTGCTAACGTCCTCATGTTAATGGCAGGGAAAGGTTGTGAGAAAAGCATGTGGAATCGTTGTGCCTGAACCCACGTGTATCTGAGTTGAATACAGCGATTTCCAAAGTCCTTCTTCATCAGAGTGTAGCTAGGTTCCCACTCGCATGTCTGAGTGGGTAGCAGACATCTGCCTCCCATGCATACCCACTTCTGAGAGTTGAGCTTATGGCCTGTAACCCTACCTCCTGCCTGCAGCTACCTTTCGCTTCCAAAAGGCCTAGGCTCGCTGCTTCACCGAAGTGTTGGGAGAGGTAACTGGAATCTGCCGGCACACAAGACTAGTGCCTCCAAGCTCAATCCAGCGATTTCCTAGTATTTCCTAGGGTAGACTGGTGCTACATACTAAGTTCCATATGTGAGAAGGTAGCTGAACGCCTTGTCCAAAATCATCTTACTGCTGAGAGTTGAGCTCACCCTCAGTCCCTCACAGTTCCACACTGCCTGCAGAGTGAGTTTCCCACGTCTTCACCAGAGACTTTTGCCAGAGGCCTCTGAGACGCAAGTTAACAATGCAGACCTGGACGGTATCTCCAGGTGCCGGAGAGTGGCAATCTGGGAACCTCCTTACTCAGAATACTGCTACCTTCACACTGTCATAAGAATGCAGCTAGTTGAGAGCTGGCTTCTAGGCATGCTTCCCTGTGAGAGTTGAGGACAGGGCAGAACCCTCCCGCATCCTGCCTGACTGTAGACGTACCTGCTAACCTCCTTATGTTAGTGGCTGGGATAGGTTGTGGAAAAGCATGTGTAAGCATTGGGCCTGAACTCCCGTGTATCTGAGTTGAATACAGCGATTTCCAACATCCTTCTTCAATAGGAGTGTAGCTAGGTTCCAACTCCCATGTCCGAGTGGGTAGCAGACATCTGCCTCCCATGCATACACACTTCTGAGAGTTGAGCTCATGGCCTGTAACCCTACATCGTGCCTGCCGCTACCTTTCGCTTCCAAAAGGCCTAGGCTCGCTGCTTGACGCAAGTGTTGGGAGAGGTAACTGGAATCTCCCGGCACACAAGACGAGTGCCTCCAAGCTCAATCCAGCGATTTCCCAGTAATTCCTGTGGTAGGCTGGTGCTACATACTAAGTTCCATACGTCAGAAGGTAGCTGAACACCTCGTCCAAAAGCATCTTACTTCTGAGAGTTGAGCTCACCCTCAGTCCCTCACAGTTCCACACTGCCTGCAGAGTGAGTTTCGCAGGTCTTCACCAGAGACGTTTGCCACAGGCTTCTGAGACGCAAGTTAACAATGCAGACCTGGAGGGTATCTCCAGGTGCAGTAGAGTGGTAATCTTGGAACCTCCTGACTCAGAATACTGCTACCTTCACACTGCCATAAGAATGCAGCTAGTTGAGAGCTGGCTTCTAGGCATGCTTTACTGGGAGTGCTGAGGACAGGGCAGAACCCTCCCGCATCCTGCCTGACTGTAGGCGTGGTTGCTCACATCCTAAAGTGAGTGGCTGAGAGAGGTTGAGGGAAAAGCATGTGTAAGCATTGGGCCTGAACTCCTGTGTAACTGAGTTGAATACAGCGATTTCCAATGGCCTTCTTCAATCAGAGTGTAGCTAGGTTCCTACTCCCATGTCAGAATGGGGAGCAATCTGACTTCCATGCATACACACTTCTGAGAGTTGAGCTTATGGCCTGTAACCCTACATCCTGCCTAACGCTACCTTTCGCTTCCAAAAGGCCTAGGCTCGCTGCTTGACGCAAGTGTTGGGAGAGGTAACTGGAATCTCCCGGCACACAAGACTAGTGCCTCCAAGCTCAATCCAGCGATTTCCCAGTAATTCCTTGGGTAGACTGGTGCTACATACTAAGTTCCTTATGTGAGAAGATAGCTGAACGCCTTGTCCAAAATCATCTTACTGCTGAGAGTTGAGCTCACCCTCAGTCCCTCACAGTTCCACACTGCCTGCAGAGTGAGTTTCCCACGTCTTCACCAGAGACTTTTGCCAGAGGCTTCTGAGACGCAAGTTAACAATGCAGACCTGGAGGGTATCTCCAGGTGCAGTAGAGTGGTAATCTGGGAACCTCCTGTCTCAGAATACTGCTACCTTCACCCTGCCATAAGAATGCAGCTACTTGACAGCTGGCTTCAAGGCATGCTTCCCTGTGAGAGCTAAGGACAAGGCACAACCCTCCCGCATCCTGCTTGACTGCAGAAGGAGCTGCTAACGTCCTCATGTTAGTGGCAAGGAAAGGTTGTGAGAAAAGCATGTGGAATCGTTGTGCCTGAACCCACGTGTATCTGAGTTGAATACAGCGATTTCCAAAGTCCTTCTTCATCAGAGTGTAGCTAGGTTCCCACTCGCATGTACGAGTGGGTAGCAGACATCTGCCTCCCATGCATACCCACTTCTGAGAGTTGAGCTGATGGCCTGTAACCCTACCTCCTGCCTGCAGCTACCTTTGGCTTCCAAAAGGCCTAGGCTCGATGCTTCACCGAAGTGTTGGGAGAGGTAACTGGAATCTCCCGGCACACAAGACTAGTGCCTCCAAGCTCAATCCAGCGATTTCCCAGTAATTCCTGGGGTAGACTGGTGCTACATACTAAGTTCCATATGTGAGAAGGTAGCTGAACGCCTTGTCCAAAATCATCTTACTTCTGAGAGTTGAGCTCACCCTCAGTCCCTCACAGTTCCACACTGCCTGCAGAGTGAGTTTCGCACGTCTTCACCAGAGACGTTTGCCAGAGGCTATGAGACGCAAGTTAACAATGCAGACCTGGAGGGTATCTCCAGGTGCAGTAGAGTGGTAATCTGGGAACCTCCTGTCTCAGAATACTGCTACCTTCACCCTGCCATAAGAATGCAGCTACTTGACAGCTGGCTTCAAGGCATGCTTCCCTGTGAGAGCTAAGGATAGGGCACAACCCTCCCGCATCCTGCTTGACTGTAGAAGGAGCTGCTAACGTCCTCATGTTAGTGGCAGGGAAAGGTTGTGAGAAAAGCATGTGGAAACGTTGTGCCTGAACCCACGTGTATCTGAGTTGAATACAGCGATTTCCAAAGTCCTTCTTCATCAGAGTGTAGCTAGGTTCCCACTCGCATGTCCGAGTGGGTAGCAGACATCTGCCTCCCATGCATACCCACTTCTGAGAGTTGAGCTTATGGCCTGTAACCCTACCTCCTGCCTGCAACTACCTTTCGCTTCCAAAAGGCTTAGGCTCGCTGCTTCACCGAAGTGTTGGGAGAGGTAACTGGAATCTCCCGGCACACAAGACTAGTGCCTCCAAGCTCAATCCAGCGATTTCCCAGTAATTCCTGGGGTAGACTGGTGCTACATACTAAGTTCCATATGTGAGAAGGTAGCTGAACGCCTTGTCCAAAATCATCTTACTGCTGAGAGTTGAGCTCACCCTCTGTCCCTCACAGTTCCACACTGCCTGCAGAGTGAGTTTCCCACGTCTTCACCAGAGACTTTTGCCAGAGGCCTCTGAGACGCAAGTTAACAATGCAGACCTGGACGGTATCTCCAGGTGCCGGAGAGTGGCAATCTGGGAACCTCCTTACTCAGAATACTGCTACCTTCACACTGTCATAAGAATGCCCCTAGTTGAGAGCTGGCTTCTAGGCATGCTTCCCTGTGAGAGTTGAGGACAGGGCAGAACCCTCCCGCATCCTGCCTGACTGTAGACGTACCTGCTAACCTCCTTATGTTAGTGGCTGGGATAGGTTGTGGGAAAAGCATGTGTAAGCATTGGGCCTGAACTCCCGTGTATCTGAGTTGAATACAGCGATTTCCAACATCCTTCTTCAATAGGAGTGTAGCTAGGTTCCAACTCCCATGTCCGAGTGGGTAGCAGACATCTGCCTCTCATGCACACCCACTTCTGAGAGTTGAGCTTATGGCCTGTAACCCTACCTCCTGCCTGCAACTACCTTTCGCTTCCAAAAGGCTTAGGCTCGCTGCTTCACCGAAGTGTTGGGAGAGGTAACTGGAATCTCCCGGCACACAAGACTAGTGCCTCCAAGCTCAATCCAGCGATTTCCCAGTAATTCCTGGGGTAGACTGGTGCTACATACTAAGTTCCATATGTGAGAAGGTAGCTGAACGCCTTGTCCAAAATCATCTTACTGCTGAGAGTTGAGCTCACCCTCTGTCCCTCACAGTTCCACACTGCCTGCAGAGTGAGTTTCCCACGTCTTCACCAGAGACTTTTGCCAGAGGCCTCTGAGACGCAAGTTAACAATGCAGACCTGGACGGTATCTCCAGGTGCCGGAGAGTGGCAATCTGGGAACCTCCTTACTCAGAATACTGCTACCTTCACACTGTCATAAGAATGCCCCTAGTTGAGAGCTGGCTTCTAGGCATGCTTCCCTGTGAGAGTTGAGGACAGGGCAGAACCCTCCCGCATCCTGCCTGACTGTAGACGTACCTGCTAACCTCCTTATGTTAGTGGCTGGGATAGGTTGTGGGAAAAGCATGTGTAAGCATTGGGCCTGAACTCCCGTGTATCTGAGTTGAATACAGCGATTTCCAACATCCTTCTTCAATAGGAGTGTAGCTAGGTTCCAACTCCCATGTCCGAGTGGGTAGCAGACATCTGCCTCTCATGCATACACACTTCTGAGAGTTGAGCTCATGGCCTGTAACCCTACATCGTGCCTGCTGCTACCTTTCGCTTCCAAAAGGCCTAGGCTCGCTGCTTGACGCAAGTGTTGGGAGAGGTAACTGGAATCTCCCGGCACACAAGACGAGTGCCTCCAAGCTCAATCAAGCGATTTCCTAGTAATTCCTGGGGTAGACTGGTGCTACATACTAAGTTCCATATGTGAGAAGGTAGCTGAACGCCTTGTCCAAAAATATCTTACTTCTGAGAGTTGAGCTCACCCTCAGTCCCTCACAGTTCCACACTGCCTGCAGAGTGAGTTTCGCACGTCTTCACCAGAGACGTTTGCCAGAGGCTTCTGAGACGCAAGTTAACAATGCAGACCTGGAGGGTATCTCCAGGTGCAGTAGAGTGGTAATCTGGGAACCTCCTGACTCAGAATACTGCTACCTTCACACTGCCATAAGAATGCAGCTAGTTGAGAGCTGGCTTCTAGGCATGCTTTACTGGGAGTGCTGAGGACAGGGCAGAACCCTCCCGCATCCTGCCTGACTGTAGGCGTGGTTGCTCACATCCTAAAGTGAGTGGCTGAGAGAGGTTGAGGGAAAAGCATGTGTAAGCATTGGGCCTGAACTCCTGTGTAACTGAGTTGAATACAGCGATTTCCAATGGCCTTCTTCAATCAGAGTGTAGCTAGGTTCCTACTCCCAAGTCAGAATGGGGAGCAATCTGACTTCCATGCATACACACTTCTGAGAGTTGAGCTTATGGCCTGTAACCCTACATCCTGCCTAACCCTACCTTTCGCTTCCAAAAGGCCTAGGCTCGCTGCTTCACGCAAGTGTTGGGAGAGGTAACTGGAATCTCCCGGCACACAAGACTAGTGCCTCCAAGCTCAATCCAGCGATTTCCCAGTAATTCCTTGGTAGACTGGTGCTACATACTAAGTTCCATATGTGAGAAGGTAGCTGAACGACTTGTCCAAAATCATCTTACTGCTGAGAGTTGAGCTCACCCTCAGTCCCTCACAGTTCCACACTGCCTGCAGAGTGAGTTTCGCACGTCTTCACCAGAGACGTTTGCCAGAGGCTATGAGACGCAAGTTAACAATGCAGACCTGGAGGGTATCTCCAGGTGCAGTAGAGTGGTAATCTGGGAACCTCCTGTCTCAGAATACTGCTACCTTCACCCTGCCATAAGAATGCAGCTAGTTGACAGCTGGCTTCAAGGCATGCTTCCCTGTGAGAGCTAAGGACAGGGCACAACCCTCCCGCATCCTGCTTGACTGTAGAAGGAGCTGCTAACGTCCTCATGTTAATGGCAGGGAAAGGTTGTGAGAAAAGCATGTGGAATCGTTGTGCCTGAACCCACGTGTATCTGAGTTGAATACAGCGATTTCCAAAGTCCTTCTTCATCAGAGTGTAGCTAGGTTCCCACTCGCATGTCCGAGTGGGTAGCAGACATCTGCCTCCCATGCATACCCACTTCTGAGAGTTGAGCTTATGGCCTGTAACCCTACCTCCTGCCTGCAGCTACCTTTCGCTTCCAAAAGGCCTAGGCTCGCTGCTTCACCGAAGTGTTGGGAGGGGTAACTGGAATCTGCCGGCACACAAGACTAGTGCCCCCAAGCTCAATCCAGCGATTTCCTAGTATTTCCTAGGGTAGAATGGTGCTACATACTAAGTTCCATATGTGAGAAGGTAGCTGAACGCCTTGTCCAAAATCATCTTACTGCTGAGAGTTGAGCTCACCCTCAGTCCCTCACAGTTCCACACTGCCTGCAGAGTGAGTTTCCCACGTCTTCACCAGAGACTTTTGCCAGAGGCCTCTGAGACGCAAGTTAACAATGCAGACCTGGACGGTATCTCCAGGTGCCGGAGAGTGGCAATCTGGGAACCTCCTTACTCAGAATACTGCTACCTTCACACTGTCATAAGAATGCAGCTAGTTGAGAGCTGGCTTCTAGGCATGCTTCCCTGTGAGAGTTGAGGACAGGGCAGAACCCTCCCGCATCCTGCCTGACTGTAGACGTACCTGCTAACCTCCTTATGTTAGTGGCTGGGATAGGTTGTGGAAAAGCATGTGTAAGCATTGGGCCTGAACTCCCGTGTATCTGAGTTGAATACAGCGATTTCCAACATCCTTCTTCAATAGGAGTGTAGCTAGGTTCCAACTCCCATGTCCGAGTGGGTAGCAGACATCTGCCTCCCATGCATACACACTTCTGAGAGTTGAGCTCATGGCCTGTAACCCTACATCGTGCCTGCCGCTACCTTTCGCTTCCAAAAGGCCTAGGCTCGCTGCTTGACGCAAGTGTTGGGAGAGGTAACTGGAATCTCCCGGCACACAAGACGAGTGCCTCCAAGCTCAATCCAGCGATTTCCCAGTAATTCCTGTGGTAGGCTGGTGCTACATACTAAGTTCCATACGTCAGAAGGTAGCTGAACACCTCGTCCAAAAGCATCTTACTTCTGAGAGTTGAGCTCACCCTAAGTCCCTCACAGTTCCACACTGCCTGCAGAGTGAGTTTCGCAGGTCTTCACCAGAGACGTTTGCCACAGGCTTCTGAGACGCAAGTTAACAATGCAGACCTGGAGGGTATCTCCAGGTGCAGTAGAGTGGTAATCTTGGAACCTCCTGACTCAGAATACTGCTACCTTCACACTGCCATAAGAATGCAGCTAGTTGAGAGCTGGCTTCTAGGCATGCTTTACTGGGAGTGCTGAGGACAGGGCAGAACCCTCCCGCATCCTGCCTGACTGTAGGCGTGGTTGCTCACATCCTAAAGTGAGTGGCTGAGAGAGGTTGAGGGAAAAGCATGTGTAAGCATTGGGCCTGAACTCCTGTGTAACTGAGTTGAATACAGCGATTTCCAATGGCCTTCTTCAATCAGAGTGTAGCTAGGTTCCTACTCCCATGTCAGAATGGGGAGCAATCTGACTTCCATGCATACACACTTCTGAGAGTTGAGCTTATGGCCTGTAACCCTACATCCTGCCTAACGCTACCTTTCGCTTCCAAAAGGCCTAGGCTCGCTGCTTGACGCAAGTGTTGGGAGAGGTAACTGGAATCTCCCGGCACACAAGACTAGTGCCTCCAAGCTCAATCCAGCGATTTCCCAGTAATTCCTTGGGTAGACTGGTGCTACATACTAAGTTCCTTATGTGAGAAGATAGCTGAACGCCTTGTCCAAAATCATCTTACTGCTGAGAGTTGAGCTCACCCTCAGTCCCTCACAGTTCCACACTGCCTGCAGAGTGAGTTTCGCACGTCTTCACCAGAGACGTTTGCCAGAGGCTTCTGAGACGCAAGTTAACAATGCAGACCTGGAGGGTATCTCCAGGTGCAGTAGAGTGGTAATCTGGGAACCTCCTGACTCAGAATACTGCTACCTTCACACTGCCATAAGAATGCAGCTAGTTGAGAGCTGGCTTCTAGGCATGCTTTACTGGGAGTGCTGAGGACAGGGCAGAACCCTCCCGCATCCTGCCTGACTGTAGGCGTGGTTGCTCACATCCTAAAGTGAGTGGCTGAGAGAGGTTGAGGGAAAAGCATGTGTAAGCATTGGGCCTGAACTCCTGTGTAACTGAGTTGAATACAGCGATTTCCAATGGCCTTCTTCAATCAGAGTGTAGCTAGGTTCCTACTCCCAAGTCAGAATGGGGAGCAATCTGACTTCCATGCATACACACTTCTGAGAGTTGAGCTTATGGCCTGTAACCCTACATCCTGCCTAACCCTACCTTTCGCTTCCAAAAGGCCTAGGCTCGCTGCTTCACGCAAGTGTTGGGAGAGGTAACTGGAATCTCCCGGCACACAAGACGAGTGCCTCCAAGCTCAATCCAGCGATTTCCCAGTAATTCCTGTGGTAGGCTGGTGCTACATACTGAGTTCCATACGTCAGAAGGTAGCTGAACACCTCGTCCAAAAGCATCTTACTTCTGAGAGTTGAGCTCACCCTAAATCCCTCACAGTTCCACACTGCCTGCAGAGTGAGTTTCGCAGGTCTTCACCAGAGACGTTTGCCACAGGCTTCTGAGACGCAAGTTAACAATGCAGACCTGGAGGGTATCTCCAGGTGCAGTAGAGTGGTAATCTTGGAACCTCCTGACTCAGAATACTGCTACCTTCACACTGCCATAAGAATGCAGCTAGTTGAGAGCTGGCTTCTAGGCATGCTTTACTGGGAGTGCTGAGGACAGGGCAGAACCCTCCCGCATCCTGCCTGACTGTAGGCGTGGTTGCTCACATCCTAAAGTGAGTGGCTGAGAGAGGTTGAGGGAAAAGCATGTGTAAGCATTGGGCCTGAACTCCTGTGTAACTGAGTTGAATACAGCGATTTCCAATGGCCTTCTTCAATCAGAGTGTAGCTAGGTTCCTACTCCCATGTCAGAATGGGGAGCAATCTGACTTCCATGCATACACACTTCTGAGAGTTGAGCTTATGGCCTGTAACCCTACATCCTGCCTAACGCTACCTTTCGCTTCCAAAAGGCCTAGGCTCGCTGCTTGACGCAAGTGTTGGGAGAGGTAACTGGAATCTCCCGGCACACAAGACTAGTGCCTCCAAGCTCAATCCAGCGATTTCCCAGTAATTCCTTGGGTAGACTGGTGCTACATACTAAGTTCCTTATGTGAGAAGATAGCTGAACGCCTTGTCCAAAATCATCTTACTGCTGAGAGTTGAGCTCACCCTCAGTCCCTCACAGTTCCACACTGCCTGCAGAGTGAGTTTCCCACGTCTTCACCAGAGACTTTTGCCAGAGGCTTCTGAGACGCAAGTTAACAATGCAGACCTGGAGGGTATCTCCAGGTGCAGTAGAGTGGTAATCTGGGAACCTCCTGTCTCAGAATACTGCTACCTTCACCCTGCCATAAGAATGCAGCTACTTGACAGCTGGCTTCAAGGCATGCTTCCCTGTGAGAGCTAAGGACAAGGCACAACCCTCCCGCATCCTGCTTGACTGCAGAAGGAGCTGCTAACGTCCTCATGTTAGTGGCAAGGAAAGGTTGTGAGAAAAGCATGTGGAATCGTTGTGCCTGAACCCACGTGTATCTGAGTTGAATACAGCGATTTCCAAAGTCCTTCTTCATCAGAGTGTAGCTAGGTTCCCACTCGCATGTACGAGTGGGTAGCAGACATCTGCCTCCCATGCATACCCACTTCTGAGAGTTGAGCTGATGGCCTGTAACCCTACCTCCTGCCTGCAGCTACCTTTGGCTTCCAAAAGGCCTAGGCTCGATGCTTCACCGAAGTGTTGGGAGAGGTAACTGGAATCTCCCGGCACACAAGACTAGTGCCTCCAAGCTCAATCCAGCGATTTCCCAGTAATTCCTGGGGTAGACTGGTGCTACATACTAAGTTCCATATGTGAGAAGGTAGCTGAACGCCTTGTCCAAAATCATCTTACTTCTGAGAGTTGAGCTCACCCTCAGTCCCTCACAGTTCCACACTGCCTGCAGAGTGAGTTTCGCACGTCTTCACCAGAGACGTTTGCCAGCGGCTATGAGACGCAAGTTAACAATGCAGACCTGGAGGGTATCTCCAGGTGCAGTAGAGTGGTAATCTGGGAACCTCCTGTCTCAGAATACTGCTACCTTCACCCTGCCATAAGAATGCAGCTACTTGACAGCTGGCTTCAAGGCATGCTTCCCT
The DNA here is from genome assembly GCF_048164855.1 of Canis lupus baileyi. NCBI lineage: Eukaryota > Metazoa > Chordata > Mammalia > Carnivora > Canidae > Canis > Canis lupus. The sequence goes on along the minus strand of NC_132855.1, from coordinate 62,537,188 downwards.
GTGAGAGCTAAGGACAGGGCACAACCCTCCCGCATCCTGCCTGACTGTAGACGTACCTGCTAACCTCCTTATGTTAGTGGCTGGGATAGGTTGTGGAAAAGCATGTGTAAGCATTGGGCCTGAACTCCCGTGTATCTGAGTTGAATACAGCGATTTCCAACATCCTTCTTCAATAGGAGTGTAGCTAGGTTCCAACTCCCATGTCCGAGTGGGTAGCAGACATCTGCCTCCCATGCATACACACTTCTGAGAGTTGAGCTCATGGCCTGTAACCCTACATCGTGCCTGCCGCTACCTTTCGCTTCCAAAAGGCCTAGGCTCGCTGCTTGACGCAAGTGTTGGGAGAGGTAACTGGAATCTCCCGGCACACAAGACGAGTGCCTCCAAGCTCAATCCAGCGATTTCCCAGTAATTCCTGTGGTAGGCTGGTGCTACATACTAAGTTCCATACGTCAGAAGGTAGCTGAACACCTCGTCCAAAAGCATCTTACTTCTGAGAGTTGAGCTCACCCTAAGTCCCTCACAGTTCCACACTGCCTGCAGAGTGAGTTTCGCAGGTCTTCACCAGAGACGTTTGCCACAGGCTTCTGAGACGCAAGTTAACAATGCAGACCTGGAGGGTATCTCCAGGTGCAGTAGAGTGGTAATCTTGGAACCTCCTGACTCAGAATACTGCTACCTTCACACTGCCATAAGAATGCAGCTAGTTGAGAGCTGGCTTCTAGGCATGCTTTACTGGGAGTGCTGAGGACAGGGCAGAACCCTCCCGCATCCTGCCTGACTGTAGGCGTGGTTGCTCACATCCTAAAGTGAGTGGCTGAGAGAGGTTGAGGGAAAAGCATGTGTAAGCATTGGGCCTGAACTCCTGTGTAACTGAGTTGAATACAGCGATTTCCAATGGCCTTCTTCAATCAGAGTGTAGCTAGGTTCCTACTCCCATGTCAGAATGGGGAGCAATCTGACTTCCATGCATACACACTTCTGAGAGTTGAGCTTATGGCCTGTAACCCTACATCCTGCCTAACGCTACCTTTCGCTTCCAAAAGGCCTAGGCTCGCTGCTTGACGCAAGTGTTGGGAGAGGTAACTGGAATCTCCCGGCACACAAGACTAGTGCCTCCAAGCTCAATCCAGCGATTTCCCAGTAATTCCTTGGGTAGACTGGTGCTACATACTAAGTTCCTTATGTGAGAAGATAGCTGAACGCCTTGTCCAAAATCATCTTACTGCTGAGAGTTGAGCTCACCCTCAGTCCCTCACAGTTCCACACTGCCTGCAGAGTGAGTTTCCCACGTCTTCACCAGAGACTTTTGCCAGAGGCTTCTGAGACGCAAGTTAACAATGCAGACCTGGAGGGTATCTCCAGGTGCAGTAGAGTGGTAATCTGGGAACCTCCTGTCTCAGAATACTGCTACCTTCACCCTGCCATAAGAATGCAGCTACTTGACAGCTGGCTTCAAGGCATGCTTCCCTGTGAGAGCTAAGGACAAGGCACAACCCTCCCGCATCCTGCTTGACTGCAGAAGGAGCTGCTAACGTCCTCATGTTAGTGGCAAGGAAAGGTTGTGAGAAAAGCATGTGGAATCGTTGTGCCTGAACCCACGTGTATCTGAGTTGAATACAGCGATTTCCAAAGTCCTTCTTCATCAGAGTGTAGCTAGGTTCCCACTCGCATGTACGAGTGGGTAGCAGACATCTGCCTCCCATGCATACCCACTTCTGAGAGTTGAGCTGATGGCCTGTAACCCTACCTCCTGCCTGCAGCTACCTTTGGCTTCCAAAAGGCCTAGGCTCGATGCTTCACCGAAGTGTTGGGAGAGGTAACTGGAATCTCCCGGCACACAAGACTAGTGCCTCCAAGCTCAATCCAGCGATTTCCCAGTAATTCCTGGGGTAGACTGGTGCTACATACTAAGTTCCATATGTGAGAAGGTAGCTGAACGCCTTGTCCAAAATCATCTTACTTCTGAGAGTTGAGCTCACCCTCAGTCCCTCACAGTTCCACACTGCCTGCAGAGTGAGTTTCGCACGTCTTCACCAGAGACGTTTGCCAGAGGCTATGAGACGCAAGTTAACAATGCAGACCTGGAGGGTATCTCCAGGTGCAGTAGAGTGGTAATCTGGGAACCTCCTGTCTCAGAATACTGCTACCTTCACCCTGCCATAAGAATGCAGCTAGTTGACAGCTGGCTTCAAGGCATGCTTCCCTGTGAGAGCTAAGGACAGGGCACAACCCTCCCGCATCCTGCTTGACTGTAGAAGGAGCTGCTAACGTCCTCATGTTAGTGGCAGGGAAAGGTTGTGAGAAAAGCATGTGGAAACGTTGTGCCTGAACCCACGTGTATCTGAGTTGAATACAGCGATTTCCAAAGTCCTTCTTCATCAGAGTGTAGCTAGGTTCCCACTCGCATGTCCGAGTGGGTAGCAGACATCTGCCTCCCATGCATACCCACTTCTGAGAGTTGAGCTTATGGCCTGTAACCCTACCTCCTTCCTGCAGCTACCTTTCGCTTCCAAAAGGCCTAGGCTCGCTGCTTCACCGAAGTGTTGGGAGAGGTAACTGGAATCTCCCGGCACACAAGACTAGTGCCTCCAAGCTCAATCCAGCGATTTCCCAGTAATTCCTGGGGTAGACTGGTGCTACATACTAAGTTCCATATGTGAGAAGGTAGCTGAACGCCTTGTCCAAAATCATCTTACTGCTGAGAGTTGAGCTCACCCTCAGTCCCTCACAGTTCCACACTGCCTGCAGAGTGAGTTTCCCACGTCTTCACCAGAGACTTTTGCCAGAGGCCTCTGAGACGCAAGTTAACAATGCAGACCTGGACGGTATCTCCAGGTGCCGGAGAGTGGCAATCTGGGAACCTCCTTACTCAGAATACTGCTACCTTCACACTGTCATAAGAATGCAGCTAGTTGAGAGCTGGCTTCTAGGCATGCTTCCCTGTGAGAGTTGAGGACAGGGCAGAACCCTCCCGCATCCTGCCTGACTGTAGACGTACCTGCTAACCTCCTTATGTTAGTGGCTGGGATAGGTTGTGGGAAAAGCATGTGTAAGCATTGGGCCTGAACTCCCGTGTATCTGAGTTGAATACAGCGATTTCCAACATCCTTCTTCAATAGGAGTGTAGCTAGGTTCCAACTCCCATGTCCGAGTGGGTAGCAGACATCTGCCTCCCATGCATACACACTTCTGAGAGTTGAGCTCATGGCCTGTAACCCTACATCGTGCCTGCCGCTACCTTTCGCTTCCAAAAGGCCTAGGCTCGCTGCTTGACGCAAGTGTTGGGAGAGGTAACTGGAATCTCCCGGCACACAAGACGAGTGCCTCCAAGCTCAATCCAGCGATTTCCCAGTAATTCCTGTGGTAGGCTGGTGCTACATACTAAGTTCCATACGTCAGAACGTAGCTGAACACCTCGTCCAAAAGCATCTTACTTCTGAGAGTTGAGCTCACCCTAAGTCCCTCACAGTTCCACACTGCCTGCAGAGTGAGTTTCGCAGGTCTTCACCAGAGACGTTTGCCACAGGCTTCTGAGACGCAAGTTAACAATGCAGACCTGGAGGGTATCTCCAGGTGCAGTAGAGTGGTAATCTTGGAACCTCCTGACTCAGAATACTGCTACCTTCACACTGCCATAAGAATGCAGCTAGTTGAGAGCTGGCTTCTAGGCATGCTTTACTGGGAGTGCTGAGGACAGGGCAGAACCCTCCCGCATCCTGCCTGACTGTAGGCGTGGTTGCTCACATCCTAAAGTGAGTGGCTGAGAGAGGTTGAGGGAAAAGCATGTGTAAGCATTGGGCCTGAACTCCTGTGTAACTGAGTTGAATACAGCGATTTCCAATGGCCTTCTTCAATCAGAGTGTAGCTAGGTTCCTACTCCCATGTCAGAATGGGGAGCAATCTGACTTCCATGCATACACACTTCTGAGAGTTGAGCTTATGGCCTGTAACCCTACATCCTGCCTAACGCTACCTTTCGCTTCCAAAAGGCCTAGGCTCGCTGCTTGACGCAAGTGTTGGGAGAGGTAACTGGAATCTCCCGGCACACAAGACTAGTGCCTCCAAGCTCAATCCAGCGATTTCCCAGTAATTCCTTGGGTAGACTGGTGCTACATACTAAGTTCCTTATGTGAGAAGATAGCTGAACGCCTTGTCCAAAATCATCTTACTGCTGAGAGTTGAGCTCACCCTCAGTCCCTCACAGTTCCACACTGCCTGCAGAGTGAGTTTCCCACGTCTTCACCAGAGACTTTTGCCAGAGGCTTCTGAGACGCAAGTTAACAATGCAGACCTGGAGGGTATCTCCAGGTGCAGTAGAGTGGTAATCTGGGAACCTCCTGTCTCAGAATACTGCTACCTTCACCCTGCCATAAGAATGCAGCTACTTGACAGCTGGCTTCAAGGCATGCTTCCCTGTGAGAGCTAAGGACAAGGCACAACCCTCCCGCATCCTGCTTGACTGCAGAAGGAGCTGCTAACGTCCTCATGTTAGTGGCAAGGAAAGGTTGTGAGAAAAGCATGTGGAATCGTTGTGCCTGAACCCACGTGTATCTGAGTTGAATACAGCGATTTCCAAAGTCCTTCTTCATCAGAGTGTAGCTAGGTTCCCACTCGCATGTACGAGTGGGTAGCAGACATCTGCCTCCCATGCATACCCACTTCTGAGAGTTGAGCTGATGGCCTGTAACCCTACCTCCTGCCTGCAGCTACCTTTGGCTTCCAAAAGGCCTAGGCTCGATGCTTCACCGAAGTGTTGGGAGAGGTAACTGGAATCTCCCGGCACACAAGACTAGTGCCTCCAAGCTCAATCCAGCGATTTCCCAGTAATTCCTGGGGTAGACTGGTGCTACATACTAAGTTCCATATGTGAGAAGGTAGCTGAACGCCTTGTCCAAAATCATCTTACTTCTGAGAGTTGAGCTCACCCTCAGTCCCTCACAGTTCCACACTGCCTGCAGAGTGAGTTTCGCACGTCTTCACCAGAGACGTTTGCCAGAGGCTATGAGACGCAAGTTAACAATGCAGACCTGGAGGGTATCTCCAGGTGCAGTAGAGTGGTAATCTGGGAACCTCCTGTCTCAGAATACTGCTACCTTCACCTGCCATAAGAATGCAGCTACTTGACAGCTGGCTTCAAGGCATGCTTCCCTGTGAGAGCTAAGGACAGGGCACAACCCTCCCGCATCCTGCTTGACTGTAGAAGGAGCTGCTAACGTCCTCATGTTAGTGGCAGGGAAAGGTTGTGAGAAAAGCATGTGGAAACGTTGTGCCTGAACCCACGTGTATCTGAGTTGAATACAGCGATTTCCAAAGTCCTTCTTCATCAGAGTGTAGCTAGGTTCCCACTCGCATGTCCGAGTGGGTAGCAGACATCTGCCTCCCATGCATACCCACTTCTGAGAGTTGAGCTTATGGCCTGTAACCCTACCTCCTTCCTGCAGCTACCTTTCGCTTCCAAAAGGCCTAGGCTCGCTGCTTCACCGAAGTGTTGGGAGAGGTAACTGGAATCTCCCGGCACACAAGACTAGTGCCTCCAAGCTCAATCCAGCGATTTCCCAGTAATTCCTGGGGTAGACTGGTGCTACATACTAAGTTCCATATGTGAGAAGGTAGCTGAACGCCTTGTCCAAAATCATCTTACTGCTGAGAGTTGAGCTCACCCTCAGTCCCTCACAGTTCCACACTGCCTGCAGAGTGAGTTTCCCACGTCTTCACCAGAGACTTTTGCCAGAGGCCTCTGAGACGCAAGTTAACAATGCAGACCTGGACGGTATCTCCAGGTGCCGGAGAGTGGCAATCTGGGAACCTCCTTACTCAGAATACTGCTACCTTCACACTGTCATAAGAATGCAGCTAGTTGAGAGCTGGCTTCTAGGCATGCTTCCCTGTGAGAGTTGAGGACAGGGCAGAACCCTCCCGCATCCTGCCTGACTGTAGACGTACCTGCTAACCTCCTTATGTTAGTGGCTGGGATAGGTTGTGGGAAAAGCATGTGTAAGCATTGGGCCTGAACTCCCGTGTATCTGAGTTGAATACAGCGATTTCCAACATCCTTCTTCAATAGGAGTGTAGCTAGGTTCCAACTCCCATGTCCGAGTGGGTAGCAGACATCTGCCTCCCATGCATACACACTTCTGAGAGTTGAGCTCATGGCCTGTAACCCTACATCGTGCCTGCCGCTACCTTTCGCTTCCAAAAGGCCTAGGCTCGCTGCTTGACGCAAGTGTTGGGAGAGGTAACTGGAATCTCCCGGCACACAAGACGAGTGCCTCCAAGCTCAATCCAGCGATTTCCCAGTAATTCCTGTGGTAGGCTGGTGCTACATACTAAGTTCCATACGTCAGAACGTAGCTGAACACCTCGTCCAAAAGCATCTTACTTCTGAGAGTTGAGCTCACCCTAAGTCCCTCACAGTTCCACACTGCCTGCAGAGTGAGTTTCGCAGGTCTTCACCAGAGACGTTTGCCACAGGCTTCTGAGACGCAAGTTAACAATGCAGACCTGGAGGGTATCTCCAGGTGCAGTAGAGTGGTAATCTTGGAACCTCCTGACTCAGAATACTGCTACCTTCACACTGCCATAAGAATGCAGCTAGTTGAGAGCTGGCTTCTAGGCATGCTTTACTGGGAGTGCTGAGGACAGGGCAGAACCCTCCCGCATCCTGCCTGACTGTAGGCGTGGTTGCTCACATCCTAAAGTGAGTGGCTGAGAGAGGTTGAGGGAAAAGCATGTGTAAGCATTGGGCCTGAACTCCTGTGTAACTGAGTTGAATACAGCGATTTCCAATGGCCTTCTTCAATCAGAGTGTAGCTAGGTTCCTACTCCCATGTCAGAATGGGGAGCAATCTGACTTCCATGCATACACACTTCTGAGAGTTGAGCTTATGGCCTGTAACCCTACATCCTGCCTAACGCTACCTTTCGCTTCCAAAAGGCCTAGGCTCGCTGCTTGACGCAAGTGTTGGGAGAGGTAACTGGAATCTCCCGGCACACAAGACTAGTGCCTCCAAGCTCAATCCAGCGATTTCCCAGTAATTCCTTGGGTAGACTGGTGCTACATACTAAGTTCCTTATGTGAGAAGATAGCTGAACGCCTTGTCCAAAATCATCTTACTGCTGAGAGTTGAGCTCACCCTCAGTCCCTCACAGTTCCACACTGCCTGCAGAGTGAGTTTCCCACGTCTTCACCAGAGACTTTTGCCAGAGGCTTCTGAGACGCAAGTTAACAATGCAGACCTGGAGGGTATCTCCAGGTGCAGTAGAGTGGTAATCTGGGAACCTCCTGTCTCAGAATACTGCTACCTTCACCCTGCCATAAGAATGCAGCTACTTGACAGCTGGCTTCAAGGCATGCTTCCCTGTGAGAGCTAAGGACAAGGCACAACCCTCCCGCATCCTGCTTGACTGCAGAAGGAGCTGCTAACGTCCTCATGTTAGTGGCAAGGAAAGGTTGTGAGAAAAGCATGTGGAATCGTTGTGCCTGAACCCACGTGTATCTGAGTTGAATACAGCGATTTCCAAAGTCCTTCTTCATCAGAGTGTAGCTAGGTTCCCACTCGCATGTACGAGTGGGTAGCAGACATCTGCCTCCCATGCATACCCACTTCTGAGAGTTGAGCTGATGGCCTGTAACCCTACCTCCTGCCTGCAGCTACCTTTGGCTTCCAAAAGGCCTAGGCTCGATGCTTCACCGAAGTGTTGGGAGAGGTAACTGGAATCTCCCGGCACACAAGACTAGTGCCTCCAAGCTCAATCCAGCGATTTCCCAGTAATTCCTGGGGTAGACTGGTGCTACATACTAAGTTCCATATGTGAGAAGGTAGCTGAACGCCTTGTCCAAAATCATCTTACTTCTGAGAGTTGAGCTCACCCTCAGTCCCTCACAGTTCCACACTGCCTGCAGAGTGAGTTTCGCACGTCTTCACCAGAGACGTTTGCCAGCGGCTATGAGACGCAAGTTAACAATGCAGACCTGGAGGGTATCTCCAGGTGCAGTAGAGTGGTAATCTGGGAACCTCCTGTCTCAGAATACTGCTACCTTCACCCTGCCATAAGAATGCAGCTACTTGACAGCTGGCTTCAAGGCATGCTTCCCTGTGAGAGCTAAGGACAGGGCACAACCCTCCCGCATCCTGCCTGACTGTAGACGTACCTGCTAACCTCCTTATGTTAGTGGCTGGGATAGGTTGTGGAAAAGCATGTGTAAGCATTGGGCCTGAACTCCCGTGTATCTGAGTTGAATACAGCGATTTCCAACATCCTTCTTCAATAGGAGTGTAGCTAGGTTCCAACTCCCATGTCCGAGTGGGTAGCAGACATCTGCCTCCCATGCATACACACTTCTGAGAGTTGAGCTCATGGCCTGTAACCCTACATCGTGCCTGCCGCTACCTTTCGCTTCCAAAAGGCCTAGGCTCGCTGCTTGACGCAAGTGTTGGGAGAGGTAACTGGAATCTCCCGGCACACAAGACGAGTGCCTCCAAGCTCAATCCAGCGATTTCCCAGTAATTCCTGTGGTAGGCTGGTGCTACATACTAAGTTCCATACGTCAGAAGGTAGCTGAACACCTCGTCCAAAAGCATCTTACTTCTGAGAGTTGAGCTCACCCTAAGTCCCTCACAGTTCCACACTGCCTGCAGAGTGAGTTTCGCAGGTCTTCACCAGAGACGTTTGCCACAGGCTTCTGAGACGCAAGTTAACAATGCAGACCTGGAGGGTATCTCCAGGTGCAGTAGAGTGGTAATCTTGGAACCTCCTGACTCAGAATACTGCTACCTTCACACTGCCATAAGAATGCAGCTAGTTGAGAGCTGGCTTCTAGGCATGCTTTACTGGGAGTGCTGAGGACAGGGCAGAACCCTCCCGCATCCTGCCTGACTGTAGGCGTGGTTGCTCACATCCTAAAGTGAGTGGCTGAGAGAGGTTGAGGGAAAAGCATGTGTAAGCATTGGGCCTGAACTCCTGTGTAACTGAGTTGAATACAGCGATTTCCAATGGCCTTCTTCAATCAGAGTGTAGCTAGGTTCCTACTCCCATGTCAGAATGGGGAGCAATCTGACTTCCATGCATACACACTTCTGAGAGTTGAGCTTATGGCCTGTAACCCTACATCCTGCCTAACGCTACCTTTCGCTTCCAAAAGGCCTAGGCTCGCTGCTTGACGCAAGTGTTGGGAGAGGTAACTGGAATCTCCCGGCACACAAGACTAGTGCCTCCAAGCTCAATCCAGCGATTTCCCAGTAATTCCTTGGGTAGACTGGTGCTACATACTAAGTTCCTTATGTGAGAAGATAGCTGAACGCCTTGTCCAAAATCATCTTACTGCTGAGAGTTGAGCTCACCCTCAGTCCCTCACAGTTCCACACTGCCTGCAGAGTGAGTTTCCCACGTCTTCACCAGAGACTTTTGCCAGAGGCTTCTGAGACGCAAGTTAACAATGCAGACCTGGAGGGTATCTCCAGGTGCAGTAGAGTGGTAATCTGGGAACCTCCTGTCTCAGAATACTGCTACCTTCACCCTGCCATAAGAATGCAGCTACTTGACAGCTGGCTTCAAGGCATGCTTCCCTGTGAGAGCTAAGGACAAGGCACAACCCTCCCGCATCCTGCTTGACTGCAGAAGGAGCTGCTAACGTCCTCATGTTAGTGGCAAGGAAAGGTTGTGAGAAAAGCATGTGGAATCGTTGTGCCTGAACCCACGTGTATCTGAGTTGAATACAGCGATTTCCAAAGTCCTTCTTCATCAGAGTGTAGCTAGGTTCCCACTCGCATGTACGAGTGGGTAGCAGACATCTGCCTCCCATGCATACCCACTTCTGAGAGTTGAGCTGATGGCCTGTAACCCTACCTCCTGCCTGCAGCTACCTTTGGCTTCCAAAAGGCCTAGGCTCGATGCTTCACCGAAGTGTTGGGAGAGGTAACTGGAATCTCCCGGCACACAAGACTAGTGCCTCCAAGCTCAATCCAGCGATTTCCCAGTAATTCCTGGGGTAGACTGGTGCTACATACTAAGTTCCATATGTGAGAAGGTAGCTGAACGCCTTGTCCAAAATCATCTTACTTCTGAGAGTTGAGCTCACCCTCAGTCCCTCACAGTTCCACACTGCCTGCAGAGTGAGTTTCGCACGTCTTCACCAGAGACGTTTGCCAGAGGCTATGAGACGCAAGTTAACAATGCAGACCTGGAGGGTATCTCCAGGTGCAGTAGAGTGGTAATCTGGGAACCTCCTGTCTCAGAATACTGCTACCTTCACCCTGCCATAAGAATGCAGCTAGTTGACAGCTGGCTTCAAGGCATGCTTCCCTGTGAGAGCTAAGGACAGGGCACAACCCTCCCGCATCCTGCTTGACTGTAGAAGGAGCTGCTAACGTCCTCATGTTAGTGGCAGGGAAAGGTTGTGAGAAAAGCATGTGGAAACGTTGTGCCTGAACCCACGTGTATCTGAGTTGAATACAGCGATTTCCAAAGTCCTTCTTCATCAGAGTGTAGCTAGGTTCCCACTCGCATGTCCGAGTGGGTAGCAGACATCTGCCTCCCATGCATACCCACTTCTGAGAGTTGAGCTTATGGCCTGTAACCCTACCTCCTTCCTGCAGCTACCTTTCGCTTCCAAAAGGCCTAGGCTCGCTGCTTCACCGAAGTGTTGGGAGAGGTAACTGGAATCTCCCGGCACACAAGACTAGTGCCTCCAAGCTCAATCCAGCGATTTCCCAGTAATTCCTGGGGTAGACTGGTGCTACATACTAAGTTCCATATGTGAGAAGGTAGCTGAACGCCTTGTCCAAAATCATCTTACTGCTGAGAGTTGAGCTCACCCTCAGTCCCTCACAGTTCCACACTGCCTGCAGAGTGAGTTTCCCACGTCTTCACCAGAGACTTTTGCCAGAGGCCTCTGAGACGCAAGTTAACAATGCAGACCTGGACGGTATCTCCAGGTGCCGGAGAGTGGCAATCTGGGAACCTCCTTACTCAGAATACTGCTACCTTCACACTGTCATAAGAATGCAGCTAGTTGAGAGCTGGCTTCTAGGCATGCTTCCCTGTGAGAGTTGAGGACAGGGCAGAACCCTCCCGCATCCTGCCTGACTGTAGACGTACCTGCTAACCTCCTTATGTTAGTGGCTGGGATAGGTTGTGGGAAAAGCATGTGTAAGCATTGGGCCTGAACTCCCGTGTATCTGAGTTGAATACAGCGATTTCCAACATCCTTCTTCAATAGGAGTGTAGCTAGGTTCCAACTCCCATGTCCGAGTGGGTAGCAGACATCTGCCTCCCATGCATACACACTTCTGAGAGTTGAGCTCATGGCCTGTAACCCTACATCGTGCCTGCCGCTACCTTTCGCTTCCAAAAGGCCTAGGCTCGCTGCTTGACGCAAGTGTTGGGAGAGGTAACTGGAATCTCCCGGCACACAAGACGAGTGCCTCCAAGCTCAATCCAGCGATTTCCCAGTAATTCCTGTGGTAGGCTGGTGCTACATACTAAGTTCCATACGTCAGAACGTAGCTGAACACCTCGTCCAAAAGCATCTTACTTCTGAGAGTTGAGCTCACCCTAAGTCCCTCACAGTTCCACACTGCCTGCAGAGTGAGTTTCGCAGGTCTTCACCAGAGACGTTTGCCACAGGCTTCTGAGACGCAAGTTAACAATGCAGACCTGGAGGGTATCTCCAGGTGCAGTAGAGTGGTAATCTTGGAACCTCCTGACTCAGAATACTGCTACCTTCACACTGCCATAAGAATGCAGCTAGTTGAGAGCTGGCTTCTAGGCATGCTTTACTGGGAGTGCTGAGGACAGGGCAGAACCCTCCCGCATCCTGCCTGACTGTAGGCGTGGTTGCTCACATCCTAAAGTGAGTGGCTGAGAGAGGTTGAGGGAAAAGCATGTGTAAGCATTGGGCCTGAACTCCTGTGTAACTGAGTTGAATACAGCGATTTCCAATGGCCTTCTTCAATCAGAGTGTAGCTAGGTTCCTACTCCCATGTCAGAATGGGGAGCAATCTGACTTCCATGCATACACACTTCTGAGAGTTGAGCTTATGGCCTGTAACCCTACATCCTGCCTAACGCTACCTTTCGCTTCCAAAAGGCCTAGGCTCGCTGCTTGACGCAAGTGTTGGGAGAGGTAACTGGAATCTCCCGGCACACAAGACTAGTGCCTCCAAGCTCAATCCAGCGATTTCCCAGTAATTCCTTGGGTAGACTGGTGCTACATACTAAGTTCCTTATGTGAGAAGATAGCTGAACGCCTTGTCCAAAATCATCTTACTGCTGAGAGTTGAGCTCACCCTCAGTCCCTCACAGTTCCACACTGCCTGCAGAGTGAGTTTCCCACGTCTTCACCAGAGACTTTTGCCAGAGGCTTCTGAGACGCAAGTTAACAATGCAGACCTGGAGGGTATCTCCAGGTGCAGTAGAGTGGTAATCTGGGAACCTCCTGTCTCAGAATACTGCTACCTTCACCCTGCCATAAGAATGCAGCTACTTGACAGCTGGCTTCAAGGCATGCTTCCCTGTGAGAGCTAAGGACAAGGCACAACCCTCCCGCATCCTGCTTGACTGCAGAAGGAGCTGCTAACGTCCTCATGTTAGTGGCAAGGAAAGGTTGTGAGAAAAGCATGTGGAATCGTTGTGCCTGAACCCACGTGTATCTGAGTTGAATACAGCGATTTCCAAAGTCCTTCTTCATCAGAGTGTAGCTAGGTTCCCACTCGCATGTACGAGTGGGTAGCAGACATCTGCCTCCCATGCATACCCACTTCTGAGAGTTGAGCTGATGGCCTGTAACCCTACCTCCTGCCTGCAGCTACCTTTGGCTTCCAAAAGGCCTAGGCTCGATGCTTCACCGAAGTGTTGGGAGAGGTAACTGGAATCTCCCGGCACACAAGACTAGTGCCTCCAAGCTCAATCCAGCGATTTCCCAGTAATTCCTGGGGTAGACTGGTGCTACATACTAAGTTCCATATGTGAGAAGGTAGCTGAACGCCTTGTCCAAAATCATCTTACTTCTGAGAGTTGAGCTCACCCTCAGTCCCTCACAGTTCCACACTGCCTGCAGAGTGAGTTTCGCACGTCTTCACCAGAGACGTTTGCCAGAGGCTATGAGACGCAAGTTAACAATGCAGACCTGGAGGGTATCTCCAGGTGCAGTAGAGTGGTAATCTGGGAACCTCCTGTCTCAGAATACTGCTACCTTCACCCTGCCATAAGAATGCAGCTACTTGACAGCTGGCTTCAAGGCATGCTTCCCTGTGAGAGCTAAGGACAGGGCACAACCCTCCCGCATCCTGCTTGACTGTAGAAGGAGCTGCTAACGTCCTCATGTTAGTGGCAGGGAAAGGTTGTGAGAAAAGCATGTGGAAACGTTGTGCCTGAACCCACGTGTATCTGAGTTGAATACAGCGATTTCCAAAGTCCTTCTTCATCAGAGTGTAGCTAGGTTCCCACTCGCATGTCCGAGTGGGTAGCAGACATCTGCCTCCCATGCATACCCACTTCTGAGAGTTGAGCTTATGGCCTGTAACCCTACCTCCTGCCTGCAACTACCTTTCGCTTCCAAAAGGCTTAGGCTCGCTGCTTCACCGAAGTGTTGGGAGAGGTAACTGGAATCTGCCGGCACACAAGACTAGTGCCTCCAAGCTCAATCCAGCGATTTCCCAGTAATTCCTGGGGTAGACTGGTGCTACATACTAAGTTCCATATGTGAGAAGGTAGCTGAACGCCTTGTCCAAAATCATCTTACTGCTGAGAGTTGAGCTCACCCTCAGTCCCTCACAGTTCCACACTGCCTGCAGAGTGAGTTTCCCACGTCTTCACCAGAGACTTTTGCCAGAGGCCTCTGAGACGCAAGTTAACAATGCAGACCTGGACGGTATCTCCAGGTGCCGGAGAGTGGCAATCTGGGAACCTCCTTACTCAGAATACTGCTACCTTCACACTGTCATAAGAATGCAGCTAGTTGAGAGCTGGCTTCTAGGCATGCTTCCCTGTGAGAGTTGAGGACAGGGCAGAACCCTCCCGCATCCTGCCTGACTGTAGACGTACCTGCTAACCTCCTTATGTTAGTGGCTGGGATAGGTTGTGGGAAAAGCATGTGTAAGCATTGGGCCTGAACTCCCGTGTATCTGAGTTGAATACAGCGATTTCCAACATCCTTCTTCAATAGGAGTGTAGCTAGGTTCCAACTCCCATGTCCGAGTGGGTAGCAGACATCTGCCTCCCATGCATACACACTTCTGAGAGTTGAGCTCATGGCCTGTAACCCTACATCGTGCCTGCTGCTACCTTTCGCTTCCAAAAGGCCTAGGCTCGCTGCTTGACGCAAGTGTTGGGAGAGGTAACTGGAATCTCCCGGCACACAAGACGAGTGCCTCCAAGCTCAATCAAGCGATTTCCTAGTAATTCCTGGGGTAGACTGGTGCTACATACTGAGTTCCATATGTGGGAAGGTAGCTGAACGCCTTGTCCAAAAACATCTTACTTCTGAGAGTTGAGCTCACCCTCAGTCCCTCACAGTTCCACACTGCCTGCAGAGTGAGTTTCGCACGTCTTCACCAGAGACGTTTGCCAGAGGCTTCTGAGACGCAAGTTAACAATGCAGACCTGGAGGGTATCTCCAGGTGCAGTAGAGTGGTAATCTTGGAACCTCCTGACTCAGAATACTGCTACCTTCACACTGCCATAAGAATGCAGCTAGTTGAGAGCTGGCTTCTAGGCATGCTTTACTGGGAGTGCTGAGGACAGGGCAGAACCCTCCCGCATCCTGCCTGACTGTAGGCGTGGTTGCTCACATCCTAAAGTGAGTGGCTGAGAGAGGTTGAGGGAAAAGCATGTGTAAGCATTGGGCCTGAACTCCTGTGTAACTGAGTTGAATACAGCGATTTCCAATGGCCTTCTTCAATCAGAGTGTAGCTAGGTTCCTACTCCCAAGTCAGAATGGGGAGCAATCTGACTTCCATGCATACACACTTCTGAGAGTTGAGCTTATGGCCTGTAACCCTACATCCTGCCTAACGCTACCTTTCGCTTCCAAAAGGCCTAGGCTCGCTGCTTCACGCAAGTGTTGGGAGAGGTAACTGGAATCTCCCGGCACACAAGACTAGTGCCTCCAAGCTCAATCCAGCGATTTCCCAGTAATTCCTTGGTAGACTGGTGCTACATACTAAGTTCCATATGTGAGAAGGTAGCTGAACGACTTGTCCAAAATCATCTTACTGCTGAGAGTTGAGCTCACCCTCAGTCCCTCACAGTTCCACACTGCCTGCAGAGTGAGTTTCGCACGTCTTCACCAGAGACGTTTGCCAGAGGCTATGAGACGCAAGTTAACAATGCAGACCTGGAGGGTATCTCCAGGTGCAGTAGAGTGGTAATCTGGGAACCTCCTGTCTCAGAATACTGCTACCTTCACCCTGCCATAAGAATGCAGCTAGTTGACAGCTGGCTTCAAGGCATGCTTCCCTGTGAGAGCTAAGGACAGGGCACAACCCTCCCGCATCCTGCTTGACTGTAGAAGGAGCTGCTAACGTCCTCATGTTAATGGCAGGGAAAGGTTGTGAGAAAAGCATGTGGAATCGTTGTGCCTGAACCCACGTGTATCTGAGTTGAATACAGCGATTTCCAAAGTCCTTCTTCATCAGAGTGTAGCTAGGTTCCCACTCGCATGTCCGAGTGGGTAGCAGACATCTGCCTCCCATGCATACCCACTTCTGAGAGTTGAGCTTATGGCCTGTAACCCTACCTCCTGCCTGCAGCTACCTTTCGCTTCCAAAAGGCCTAGGCTCGCTGCTTCACCGAAGTGTTGGGAGAGGTAACTGGAATCTGCCGGCACACAAGACTAGTGCCTCCAAGCTCAATCCAGCGATTTCCTAGTATTTCCTAGGGTAGACTGGTGCTACATACTAAGTTCCATATGTGAGAAGGTAGCTGAACGCCTTGTCCAAAATCATCTTACTGCTGAGAGTTGAGCTCACCCTCAGTCCCTCACAGTTCCACACTGCCTGCAGAGTGAGTTTCCCACGTCTTCACCAGAGACTTTTGCCAGAGGCCTCTGAGACGCAAGTTAACAATGCAGACCTGGACGGTATCTCCAGGTGCCGGAGAGTGGCAATCTGGGAACCTCCTTACTCAGAATACTGCTACCTTCACACTGTCATAAGAATGCAGCTAGTTGAGAGCTGGCTTCTAGGCATGCTTCCCTGTGAGAGTTGAGGACAGGGCAGAACCCTCCCGCATCCTGCCTGACTGTAGACGTACCTGCTAACCTCCTTATGTTAGTGGCTGGGATAGGTTGTGGAAAAGCATGTGTAAGCATTGGGCCTGAACTCCCGTGTATCTGAGTTGAATACAGCGATTTCCAACATCCTTCTTCAATAGGAGTGTAGCTAGGTTCCAACTCCCATGTCCGAGTGGGTAGCAGACATCTGCCTCCCATGCATACACACTTCTGAGAGTTGAGCTCATGGCCTGTAACCCTACATCGTGCCTGCCGCTACCTTTCGCTTCCAAAAGGCCTAGGCTCGCTGCTTGACGCAAGTGTTGGGAGAGGTAACTGGAATCTCCCGGCACACAAGACGAGTGCCTCCAAGCTCAATCCAGCGATTTCCCAGTAATTCCTGTGGTAGGCTGGTGCTACATACTAAGTTCCATACGTCAGAAGGTAGCTGAACACCTCGTCCAAAAGCATCTTACTTCTGAGAGTTGAGCTCACCCTAAGTCCCTCACAGTTCCACACTGCCTGCAGAGTGAGTTTCGCAGGTCTTCACCAGAGACGTTTGCCACAGGCTTCTGAGACGCAAGTTAACAATGCAGACCTGGAGGGTATCTCCAGGTGCAGTAGAGTGGTAATCTTGGAACCTCCTGACTCAGAATACTGCTACCTTCACACTGCCATAAGAATGCAGCTAGTTGAGAGCTGGCTTCTAGGCATGCTTTACTGGGAGTGCTGAGGACAGGGCAGAACCCTCCCGCATCCTGCCTGACTGTAGGCGTGGTTGCTCACATCCTAAAGTGAGTGGCTGAGAGAGGTTGAGGGAAAAGCATGTATAAGCATTGGGCCTGAACTCCTGTGTAACTGAGTTGAATACAGCGATTTCCAATGGCCTTCTTCAATCAGAGTGTAGCTAGGTTCCTACTCCCATGTCAGTTAGTGGCCTCCAAGCTCAATCCAGCGATTTCCCAGTAATTCCTTGGGTAGACTGGTGCTACATACTAAGTTCCTTATGTGAGAAGATAGCTGAACGCCTTGTCCAAAATCATCTTACTGCTGAGAGTTGAGCTCACCCTCAGTCCCTCACAGTTCCACACTGCCTGCAGAGTGAGTTTCCCACGTCTTCACCAGAGACTTTTGCCAGAGGCGTCTGAGACGCAAGTTAACAATGCAGACCTGGAGGGTATCTCCAGGTGCAGTAGAGTGGTAATCTGGGTACCTCCTGTCCCAGAATACTGCTACCTTCACCCTGCCATAAGAATGCAGCTACTTGACAGCTGGCTTCAAGGCATGCTTCCCTGTGAGAGCTAAGGACAAGGCACAACCCTCCCGCATCCTGCTTGACTGCAGAAGGAGCTGCTAACGTCCTCATGTTAGTGGCAAGGAAAGGTTGTGAGAAAAGCATGTGGAATCGTTGTGCCTGAACCCACGTGTATCTGAGTTGAATACAGCGATTTCCAAAGTCCTTCTTCATCAGAGTGTAGCTAGGTTCCCACTCGCATGTCCGAGTGGGTAGCAGACATCTGCCTCCCATGCATACCCACTTCTGAGAGTTGAGCTTATGGCCTGTAACCCTACCTCCTTCCTGCAGCTACCTTTCGCTTCCAAAAGGCCTAGGCTCGCTGCTTCACCGAAGTGTTGGGAGAGGTAACTGGAATCTCCCGGCACACAAGACTAGTGCCTCCAAGCTCAATCCAGCGATTTCCCAGTAATTCCTGGGGTAGACTGGTGCTACATACTAAGTTCCATATGTGAGAAGGTAGCTGAACGCCTTGTCCAAAATCATCTTACTGCTGACAGTTGAGCTCACCCTCAGTCCCTCACAGTTCCACACTGCCTGCAGAGTGAGTTTCCCACGTCTTCACCAGAGACTTTTGCCAGAGGCCTCTGAGACGCAAGTTAACAATGCAGACCTGGACGGTATCTCCAGGTGCCGGAGAGTGGCAATCTGGGAACCTCCTTACTCAGAATACTGCTACCTTCACACTGTCATAAGAATGCAGCTAGTTGAGAGCTGGCTTCTAGGCATGCTTCCCTGTGAGAGTTGAGGACAGGGCAGAACCCTCCCGCATCCTGCCTGACTGTAGACGTACCTGCTAACCTCCTTATGTTAGTGGCTGGGATAGGTTGTGGGAAAAGCATGTGTAAGCATTGGGCCTGAACTCCCGTGTATCTGAGTTGAATACAGCGATTTCCAACATCCTTCTTCAATAGGAGTGTAGCTAGGTTCCAACTCCCATGTCCGAGTGGGTAGCAGACATCTGCCTCCCATGCATACACACTTCTGAGAGTTGAGCTCATGGCCTGTAACCCTACATCGTGCCTGCCGCTACCTTTCGCTTCCAAAAGGCCTAGGCTCGCTGCTTGACGCAAGTGTTGGGAGAGGTAACTGGAATCTCCCGGCACACAAGACGAGTGCCTCCAAGCTCAATCCAGCGATTTCCCAGTAATTCCTGTGGTAGGCTGGTGCTACATACTAAGTTCCATACGTCAGAAGGTAGCTGAACACCTCGTCCAAAAGCATCTTACTTCTGAGAGTTGAGCTCACCCTAAGTCCCTCACAGTTCCACACTGCCTGCAGAGTGAGTTTCGCAGGTCTTCACCAGAGACGTTTGCCACAGGCTTCTGAGACGCAAGTTAACAATGCAGACCTGGAGGGTATCTCCAGGTGCAGTAGAGTGGTAATCTTGGAACCTCCTGACTCAGAATACTGCTACCTTCACACTGCCATAAGAATGCAGCTAGTTGAGAGCTGGCTTCTAGGCATGCTTTACTGGGAGTGCTGAGGACAGGGCAGAACCCTCCCGCATCCTGCCTGACTGTAGGCGTGGTTGCTCACATCCTAAAGTGAGTGGCTGAGAGAGGTTGAGGGAAAAGCATGTATAAGCATTGGGCCTGAACTCCTGTGTAACTGAGTTGAATACAGCGATTTCCAATGGCCTTCTTCAATCAGAGTGTAGCTAGGTTCCTACTCCCATGTCAGTTAGTGGCCTCCAAGCTCAATCCAGCGATTTCCCAGTAATTCCTTGGGTAGACTGGTGCTACATACTAAGTTCCTTATGTGAGAAGATAGCTGAACGCCTTGTCCAAAATCATCTTACTGCTGAGAGTTGAGCTCACCCTCAGTCCCTCACAGTTCCACACTGCCTGCAGAGTGAGTTTCCCACGTCTTCACCAGAGACTTTTGCCAGAGGCTTCTGAGACGCAAGTTAACAATGCAGACCTGGAGGGTATCTCCAGGTGCAGTAGAGTGGTAATCTGGGTACCTCCTGTCCCAGAATACTGCTACCTTCACCCTGCCATAAGAATGCAGCTACTTGACAGCTGGCTTCAAGGCATGCTTCCCTGTGAGAGCTAAGGACAAGGCACAACCCTCCCGCATCCTGCTTGACTGCAGAAGGAGCTGCTAACGTCCTCATGTTAGTGGCAAGGAAAGGTTGTGAGAAAAGCATGTGGAATCGTTGTGCCTGAACCCACGTGTATCTGAGTTGAATACAGCGATTTCCAAAGTCCTTCTTCATCAGAGTGTAGCTAGGTTCCCACTCGCATGTCCGAGTGGGTAGCAGACATCTGCCTCCCATGCATACCCACTTCTGAGAGTTGAGCTTATGGCCTGTAACCCTACCTCCTTCCTGCAGCTACCTTTCGCTTCCAAAAGGCCTAGGCTCGCTGCTTCACCGAAGTGTTGGGAGAGGTAACTGGAATCTCCCGGCACACAAGACTAGTGCCTCCAAGCTCAATCCAGCGATTTCCCAGTAATTCCTGGGGTAGACTGGTGCTACATACTAAGTTCCATATGTGAGAAGGTAGCTGAACGCCTTGTCCAAAATCATCTTACTGCTGACAGTTGAGCTCACCCTCAGTCCCTCACAGTTCCACACTGCCTGCAGAGTGAGTTTCCCACGTCTTCACCAGAGACTTTTGCCAGAGGCCTCTGAGACGCAAGTTAACAATGCAGACCTGGACGGTATCTCCAG
This sequence comes from Canis lupus baileyi, assembly GCF_048164855.1. Lineage (NCBI taxonomy): Eukaryota > Metazoa > Chordata > Mammalia > Carnivora > Canidae > Canis > Canis lupus. The sequence continues at coordinate 62,517,004 of NC_132855.1, read as the reverse complement.
GTGCCGGAGAGTGGCAATCTGGGAACCTCCTTACTCAGAATACTGCTACCTTCACACTGTCATAAGAATGCAGCTAGTTGAGAGCTGGCTTCTAGGCATGCTTCCCTGTGAGAGTTGAGGACAGGGCAGAACCCTCCCGCATCCTGCCTGACTGTAGACGTACCTGCTAACCTCCTTATGTTAGTGGCTGGGATAGGTTGTGGGAAAAGCATGTGTAAGCATTGGGCCTGAACTCCCGTGTATCTGAGTTGAATACAGCGATTTCCAACATCCTTCTTCAATAGGAGTGTAGCTAGGTTCCAACTCCCATGTCCGAGTGGGTAGCAGACATCTGCCTCCCATGCATACACACTTCTGAGAGTTGAGCTCATGGCCTGTAACCCTACATCGTGCCTGCCGCTACCTTTCGCTTCCAAAAGGCCTAGGCTCGCTGCTTGACGCAAGTGTTGGGAGAGGTAACTGGAATCTCCCGGCACACAAGACGAGTGCCTCCAAGCTCAATCCAGCGATTTCCCAGTAATTCCTGTGGTAGGCTGGTGCTACATACTAAGTTCCATACGTCAGAAGGTAGCTGAACACCTCGTCCAAAAGCATCTTACTTCTGAGAGTTGAGCTCACCCTAAGTCCCTCACAGTTCCACACTGCCTGCAGAGTGAGTTTCGCAGGTCTTCACCAGAGACGTTTGCCACAGGCTTCTGAGACGCAAGTTAACAATGCAGACCTGGAGGGTATCTCCAGGTGCAGTAGAGTGGTAATCTTGGAACCTCCTGACTCAGAATACTGCTACCTTCACACTGCCATAAGAATGCAGCTAGTTGAGAGCTGGCTTCTAGGCATGCTTTACTGGGAGTGCTGAGGACAGGGCAGAACCCTCCCGCATCCTGCCTGACTGTAGGCGTGGTTGCTCACATCCTAAAGTGAGTGGCTGAGAGAGGTTGAGGGAAAAGCATGTATAAGCATTGGGCCTGAACTCCTGTGTAACTGAGTTGAATACAGCGATTTCCAATGGCCTTCTTCAATCAGAGTGTAGCTAGGTTCCTACTCCCATGTCAGTTAGTGGCCTCCAAGCTCAATCCAGCGATTTCCCAGTAATTCCTTGGGTAGACTGGTGCTACATACTAAGTTCCTTATGTGAGAAGATAGCTGAACGCCTTGTCCAAAATCATCTTACTGCTGAGAGTTGAGCTCACCCTCAGTCCCTCACAGTTCCACACTGCCTGCAGAGTGAGTTTCCCACGTCTTCACCAGAGACTTTTGCCAGAGGCTTCTGAGACGCAAGTTAACAATGCAGACCTGGAGGGTATCTCCAGGTGCAGTAGAGTGGTAATCTGGGTACCTCCTGTCCCAGAATACTGCTACCTTCACCCTGCCATAAGAATGCAGCTACTTGACAGCTGGCTTCAAGGCATGCTTCCCTGTGAGAGCTAAGGACAAGGCACAACCCTCCCGCATCCTGCTTGACTGCAGAAGGAGCTGCTAACGTCCTCATGTTAGTGGCAAGGAAAGGTTGTGAGAAAAGCATGTGGAATCGTTGTGCCTGAACCCACGTGTATCTGAGTTGAATACAGCGATTTCCAAAGTCCTTCTTCATCAGAGTGTAGCTAGGTTCCCACTCGCATGTCCGAGTGGGTAGCAGACATCTGCCTCCCATGCATACCCACTTCTGAGAGTTGAGCTTATGGCCTGTAACCCTACCTCCTTCCTGCAGCTACCTTTCGCTTCCAAAAGGCCTAGGCTCGCTGCTTCACCGAAGTGTTGGGAGAGGTAACTGGAATCTCCCGGCACACAAGACTAGTGCCTCCAAGCTCAATCCAGCGATTTCCCAGTAATTCCTGGGGTAGACTGGTGCTACATACTAAGTTCCATATGTGAGAAGGTAGCTGAACGCCTTGTCCAAAATCATCTTACTGCTGACAGTTGAGCTCACCCTCAGTCCCTCACAGTTCCACACTGCCTGCAGAGTGAGTTTCCCACGTCTTCACCAGAGACTTTTGCCAGAGGCCTCTGAGACGCAAGTTAACAATGCAGACCTGGACGGTATCTCCAGGTGCCGGAGAGTGGCAATCTGGGAACCTCCTTACTCAGAATACTGCTACCTTCACACTGTCATAAGAATGCAGCTAGTTGAGAGCTGGCTTCTAGGCATGCTTCCCTGTGAGAGTTGAGGACAGGGCAGAACCCTCCCGCATCCTGCCTGACTGTAGACGTACCTGCTAACCTCCTTATGTTAGTGGCTGGGATAGGTTGTGGGAAAAGCATGTGTAAGCATTGGGCCTGAACTCCCGTGTATCTGAGTTGAATACAGCGATTTCCAACATCCTTCTTCAATAGGAGTGTAGCTAGGTTCCAACTCCCATGTCCGAGTGGGTAGCAGACATCTGCCTCCCATGCATACACACTTCTGAGAGTTGAGCTCATGGCCTGTAACCCTACATCGTGCCTGCCGCTACCTTTCGCTTCCAAAAGGCCTAGGCTCGCTGCTTGACGCAAGTGTTGGGAGAGGTAACTGGAATCTCCCGGCACACAAGACGAGTGCCTCCAAGCTCAATCCAGCGATTTCCCAGTAATTCCTGTGGTAGGCTGGTGCTACATACTAAGTTCCATACGTCAGAACGTAGCTGAACACCTCGTCCAAAAGCATCTTACTTCTGAGAGTTGAGCTCACCCTAAGTCCCTCACAGTTCCACACTGCCTGCAGAGTGAGTTTCGCAGGTCTTCACCAGAGACGTTTGCCACAGGCTTCTGAGACGCAAGTTAACAATGCAGACCTGGAGGGTATCTCCAGGTGCAGTAGAGTGGTAATCTTGGAACCTCCTGACTCAGAATACTGCTACCTTCACACTGCCATAAGAATGCAGCTAGTTGAGAGCTGGCTTCTAGGCATGCTTTACTGGGAGTGCTGAGGACAGGGCAGAACCCTCCCGCATCCTGCCTGACTGTAGGCGTGGTTGCTCACATCCTAAAGTGAGTGGCTGAGAGAGGTTGAGGGAAAAGCATGTGTAAGCATTGGGCCTGAACTCCTGTGTAACTGAGTTGAATACAGCGATTTCCAATGGCCTTCTTCAATCAGAGTGTAGCTAGGTTCCTACTCCCATGTCAGAATGGGGAGCAATCTGACTTCCATGCATACACACTTCTGAGAGTTGAGCTTATGGCCTGTAACCCTACATCCTGCCTAACGCTACCTTTCGCTTCCAAAAGGCCTAGGCTCGCTGCTTGACGCAAGTGTTGGGAGAGGTAACTGGAATCTCCCGGCACACAAGACTAGTGCCTCCAAGCTCAATCCAGCGATTTCCCAGTAATTCCTGTGGTAGGCTGGTGCTACATACTAAGTTCCTTATGTGAGAAGATAGCTGAACGCCTTGTCCAAAATCATCTTACTGCTGAGAGTTGAGCTCACCCTCAGTCCCTCACAGTTCCACACTGCCTGCAGAGTGAGTTTCCCACGTCTTCACCAGAGACTTTTGCCAGAGGCTTCTGAGACGCAAGTTAACAATGCAGACCTGGAGGGTATCTCCAGGTGCAGTAGAGTGGTAATCTGGGAACCTCCTGTCCCAGAATACTGCTACCTTCACCCTGCCATAAGAATGCAGCTACTTGACAGCTGGCTTCAAGGCATGCTTCCCTGTGAGAGCTAAGGACAAGGCACAACCCTCCCGCATCCTGCTTGACTGCAGAAGGAGCTGCTAACGTCCTCATGTTAGTGGCAAGGAAAGGTTGTGAGAAAAGCATGTGGAATCGTTGTGCCTGAACCCACGTGTATCTGAGTTGAATACAGCGATTTCCAAAGTCCTTCTTCATCAGAGTGTAGCTAGGTTCCCACTCGCATGTACGAGTGGGTAGCAGACATCTGCCTCCCATGCATACCCACTTCTGAGAGTTGAGCTGATGGCCTGTAACCCTACCTCCTGCCTGCAGCTACCTTTGGCTTCCAAAAGGCCTAGGCTCGATGCTTCACCGAAGTGTTGGGAGAGGTAACTGGAATCTCCCGGCACACAAGACTAGTGCCTCCAAGCTCAATCCAGCGATTTCCCAGTAATTCCTGGGGTAGACTGGTGCTACATACTAAGTTCCATATGTGAGAAGGTAGCTGAACGCCTTGTCCAAAATCATCTTACTTCTGAGAGTTGAGCTCACCCTCAGTCCCTCAGAGTTCCACACTGCCTGCAGAGTGAGTTTCGCACGTCTTCACCCGAGACGTTTGCCAGAGGCTATGAGACGCAAGTTAACAATGCAGACCTGGAGGGTATCTCCAGGTGCAGTAGAGTGGTAATCTGGGAACCTCCTGTCTCAGAATACTGCTACCTTCACCTGCCATAAGAATGCAGCTACTTGACAGCTGGCTTCAAGGCATGCTTCCCTGTGAGAGCTAAGGACAGGGCACAACCCTCCCGCATCCTGCTTGACTGTAGAAGGAGCTGCTAACGTCCTCATGTTAGTGGCAGGGAAAGGTTGTGAGAAAAGCATGTGGAAACGTTGTGCCTGAACCCACGTGTATCTGAGTTGAATACAGCGATTTCCAAAGTCCTTCTTCATCAGAGTGTAGCTAGGTTCCCACTCGCATGTCCGAGTGGGTAGCAGACATCTGCCTCCCATGCATACCCACTTCTGAGAGTTGAGCTTATGGCCTGTAACCCTACCTCCTTCCTGCAGCTACCTTTCGCTTCCAAAAGGCCTAGGCTCGCTGCTTCACCGAAGTGTTGGGAGAGGTAACTGGAATCTCCCGGCACACAAGACTAGTGCCTCCAAGCTCAATCCAGCGATTTCCCAGTAATTCCTGGGGTAGACTGGTGCTACATACTAAGTTCCATATGTGAGAAGGTAGCTGAACGCCTTGTCCAAAATCATCTTACTGCTGAGAGTTGAGCTCACCCTCAGTCCCTCACAGTTCCACACTGCCTGCAGAGTGAGTTTCCCACGTCTTCACCAGAGACTTTTGCCAGAGGCCTCTGAGACGCAAGTTAACAATGCAGACCTGGACGGTATCTCCAGGTGCCGGAGAGTGGCAATCTGGGAACCTCCTTACTCAGAATACTGCTACCTTCACACTGTCATAAGAATGCAGCTAGTTGAGAGCTGGCTTCTAGGCATGCTTCCCTGTGAGAGTTGAGGACAGGGCAGAACCCTCCCGCATCCTGCCTGACTGTAGACGTACCTGCTAACCTCCTTATGTTAGTGGCTGGGATAGGTTGTGGGAAAAGCATGTGTAAGCATTGGGCCTGAACTCCCGTGTATCTGAGTTGAATACAGCGATTTCCAACATCCTTCTTCAATAGGAGTGTAGCTAGGTTCCAACTCCCATGTCCGAGTGGGTAGCAGACATCTGCCTCCCATGCATACACACTTCTGAGAGTTGAGCTCATGGCCTGTAACCCTACATCGTGCCTGCCGCTACCTTTCGCTTCCAAAAGGCCTAGGCTCGCTGCTTGACGCAAGTGTTGGGAGAGGTAACTGGAATCTCCCGGCACACAAGACGAGTGCCTCCAAGCTCAATCCAGCGATTTCCCAGTAATTCCTGTGGTAGGCTGGTGCTACATACTAAGTTCCATACGTCAGAAGGTAGCTGAACACCTCGTCCAAAAGCATCTTACTTCTGAGAGTTGAGCTCACCCTAAGTCCCTCACAGTTCCACACTGCCTGCAGAGTGAGTTTCGCAGGTCTTCACCAGAGACGTTTGCCACAGGCTTCTGAGACGCAAGTTAACAATGCAGACCTGGAGGGTATCTCCAGGTGCAGTAGAGTGGTAATCTTGGAACCTCCTGACTCAGAATACTGCTACCTTCACACTGCCATAAGAATGCAGCTAGTTGAGAGCTGGCTTCTAGGCATGCTTTACTGGGAGTGCTGAGGACAGGGCAGAACCCTCCCGCATCCTGCCTGACTGTAGGCGTGGTTGCTCACATCCTAAAGTGAGTGGCTGAGAGAGGTTGAGGGAAAAGCATGTGTAAGCATTGGGCCTGAACTCCTGTGTAACTGAGTTGAATACAGCGATTTCCAATGGCCTTCTTCAATCAGAGTGTAGCTAGGTTCCTACTCCCATGTCAGAATGGGGAGCAATCTGACTTCCATGCATACACACTTCTGAGAGTTGAGCTTATGGCCTGTAACCCTACATCCTGCCTAACGCTACCTTTCGCTTCCAAAAGGCCTAGGCTCGCTGCTTGACGCAAGTGTTGGGAGAGGTAACTGGAATCTCCCGGCACACAAGACTAGTGCCTCCAAGCTCAATCCAGCGATTTCCCAGTAATTCCTTGGGTAGACTGGTGCTACATACTAAGTTCCTTATGTGAGAAGATAGCTGAACGCCTTGTCCAAAATCATCTTACTGCTGAGAGTTGAGCTCACCCTCAGTCCCTCACAGTTCCACACTGCCTGCAGAGTGAGTTTCCCACGTCTTCACCAGAGACTTTTGCCAGAGGCTTCTGAGACGCAAGTTAACAATGCAGACCTGGAGGGTATCTCCAGGTGCAGTAGAGTGGTAATCTGGGAACCTCCTGTCCCAGAATACTGCTACCTTCACCCTGCCATAAGAATGCAGCTACTTGACAGCTGGCTTCAAGGCATGCTTCCCTGTGAGAGCTAAGGACAAGGCACAACCCTCCCGCATCCTGCTTGACTGCAGAAGGAGCTGCTAACGTCCTCATGTTAGTGGCAAGGAAAGGTTGTGAGAAAAGCATGTGGAATCGTTGTGCCTGAACCCACGTGTATCTGAGTTGAATACAGCGATTTCCAAAGTCCTTCTTCATCAGAGTGTAGCTAGGTTCCCACTCGCATGTACGAGTGGGTAGCAGACATCTGCCTCCCATGCATACCCACTTCTGAGAGTTGAGCTGATGGCCTGTAACCCTACCTCCTACCTGCAGCTACCTTTGGCTTCCAAAAGGCCTAGGCTCGATGCTTCACCGAAGTGTTGGGAGAGGTAACTGGAATCTCCCGGCACACAAGACTAGTGCCTCCAAGCTCAATCCAGCGATTTCCCAGTAATTCCTGGGGTAGACTGGTGCTACATACTAAGTTCCATATGTGAGAAGGTAGCTGAACGCCTTGTCCAAAATCATCTTACTTCTGAGAGTTGAGCTCACCCTCAGTCCCTCAGAGTTCCACACTGCCTGCAGAGTGAGTTTCGCACGTCTTCACCAGAGACGTTTGCCAGAGGCTATGAGACGCAAGTTAACAATGCAGACCTGGAGGGTATCTCCAGGTGCAGTAGAGTGGTAATCTGGGAACCTCCTGTCTCAGAATACTGCTACCTTCACCTGCCATAAGAATGCAGCTACTTGACAGCTGGCTTCAAGGCATGCTTCCCTGTGAGAGCTAAGGACAGGGCACAACCCTCCCGCATCCTGCTTGACTGTAGAAGGAGCTGCTAACGTCCTCATGTTAGTGGCAGGGAAAGGTTGTGAGAAAAGCATGTGGAAACGTTGTGCCTGAACCCACGTGTATCTGAGTTGAATACAGCGATTTCCAAAGTCCTTCTTCATCAGAGTGTAGCTAGGTTCCCACTCGCATGTCCGAGTGGGTAGCAGACATCTGCCTCCCATGCATACCCACTTCTGAGAGTTGAGCTTATGGCCTGTAACCCTACCTCCTTCCTGCAGCTACCTTTCGCTTCCAAAAGGCCTAGGCTCGCTGCTTCACCGAAGTGTTGGGAGAGGTAACTGGAATCTCCCGGCACACAAGACTAGTGCCTCCAAGCTCAATCCAGCGATTTCCCAGTAATTCCTGGGGTAGACTGGTGCTACATACTAAGTTCCATATGTGAGAAGGTAGCTGAACGCCTTGTCCAAAATCATCTTACTGCTGAGAGTTGAGCTCACCCTCAGTCCCTCACAGTTCCACACTGCCTGCAGAGTGAGTTTCCCACGTCTTCACCAGAGACTTTTGCCAGAGGCCTCTGAGACGCAAGTTAACAATGCAGACCTGGACGGTATCTCCAGGTGCCGGAGAGTGGCAATCTGGGAACCTCCTTACTCAGAATACTGCTACCTTCACACTGTCATAAGAATGCAGCTAGTTGAGAGCTGGCTTCTAGGCATGCTTCCCTGTGAGAGTTGAGGACAGGGCAGAACCCTCCCGCATCCTGCCTGACTGTAGACGTACCTGCTAACCTCCTTATGTTAGTGGCTGGGATAGGTTGTGGGAAAAGCATGTGTAAGCATTGGGCCTGAACTCCCGTGTATCTGAGTTGAATACAGCGATTTCCAACATCCTTCTTCAATAGGAGTGTAGCTAGGTTCCAACTCCCATGTCCGAGTGGGTAGCAGACATCTGCCTCCCATGCATACACACTTCTGAGAGTTGAGCTCATGGCCTGTAACCCTACATCGTGCCTGCCGCTACCTTTCGCTTCCAAAAGGCCTAGGCTCGCTGCTTGACGCAAGTGTTGGGAGAGGTAACTGGAATCTCCCGGCACACAAGACGAGTGCCTCCAAGCTCAATCCAGCGATTTCCCAGTAATTCCTGTGGTAGGCTGGTGCTACATACTAAGTTCCATACGTCAGAACGTAGCTGAACACCTCGTCCAAAAGCATCTTACTTCTGAGAGTTGAGCTCACCCTAAGTCCCTCACAGTTCCACACTGCCTGCAGAGTGAGTTTCGCAGGTCTTCACCAGAGACGTTTGCCACAGGCTTCTGAGACGCAAGTTAACAATGCAGACCTGGAGGGTATCTCCAGGTGCAGTAGAGTGGTAATCTTGGAACCTCCTGACTCAGAATACTGCTACCTTCACACTGCCATAAGAATGCAGCTAGTTGAGAGCTGGCTTCTAGGCATGCTTTACTGGGAGTGCTGAGGACAGGGCAGAACCCTCCCGCATCCTGCCTGACTGTAGGCGTGGTTGCTCACATCCTAAAGTGAGTGGCTGAGAGAGGTTGAGGGAAAAGCATGTGTAAGCATTGGGCCTGAACTCCTGTGTAACTGAGTTGAATACAGCGATTTCCAATGGCCTTCTTCAATCAGAGTGTAGCTAGGTTCCTACTCCCATGTCAGAATGGGGAGCAATCTGACTTCCATGCATACACACTTCTGAGAGTTGAGCTTATGGCCTGTAACCCTACATCCTGCCTAACGCTACCTTTCGCTTCCAAAAGGCCTAGGCTCGCTGCTTGACGCAAGTGTTGGGAGAGGTAACTGGAATCTCCCGGCACACAAGACTAGTGCCTCCAAGCTCAATCCAGCGATTTCCCAGTAATTCCTTGGGTAGACTGGTGCTACATACTAAGTTCCTTATGTGAGAAGATAGCTGAACGCCTTGTCCAAAATCATCTTACTGCTGAGAGTTGAGCTCACCCTCAGTCCCTCACAGTTCCACACTGCCTGCAGAGTGAGTTTCCCAAGTCTTCACCAGAGACTTTTGCCAGAGGCTTCTGAGACGCAAGTTAACAATGCAGACCTGGAGGGTATCTCCAGGTGCAGTAGAGTGGTAATCTGGGAACCTCCTGTCTCAGAATACTGCTACCTTCACCCTGCCATAAGAATGCAGCTACTTGACAGCTGGCTTCAAGGCATGCTTCCCTGTGAGAGCTAAGGACAAGGCACAACCCTCCCGCATCCTGCTTGACTGCAGAAGGAGCTGCTAACGTCCTCATGTTAGTGGCAAGGAAAGGTTGTGAGAAAAGCATGTGGAATCGTTGTGCCTGAACCCACGTGTATCTGAGTTGAATACAGCGATTTCCAAAGTCCTTCTTCATCAGAGTGTAGCTAGGTTCCCACTCGCATGTACGAGTGGGTAGCAGACATCTGCCTCCCATGCATACCCACTTCTGAGAGTTGAGCTGATGGCCTGTAACCCTACCTCCTGCCTGCAGCTACCTTTGGCTTCCAAAAGGCCTAGGCTCGATGCTTCACCGAAGTGTTGGGAGAGGTAACTGGAATCTCCCGGCACACAAGACTAGTGCCTCCAAGCTCAATCCAGCGATTTCCCAGTAATTCCTGGGGTAGACTGGTGCTACATACTAAGTTCCATATGTGAGAAGGTAGCTGAACGCCTTGTCCAAAATCATCTTACTTCTGAGAGTTGAGCTCACCCTCAGTCCCTCACAGTTCCACACTGCCTGCAGAGTGAGTTTCGCACGTCTTCACCAGAGACGTTTGCCAGAGGCTATGAGACGCAAGTTAACAATGCAGACCTGGAGGGTATCTCCAGGTGCAGTAGAGTGGTAATCTGGGAACCTCCTGTCTCAGAATACTGCTACCTTCACCCTGCCATAAGAATGCAGCTACTTGACAGCTGGCTTCAAGGCATGCTTCCCTGTGAGAGCTAAGGACAGGGCACAACCCTCCCGCATCCTGCTTGACTGTAGAAGGAGCTGCTAACGTCCTCATGTTAGTGGCAGGGAAAGGTTGTGAGAAAAGCATGTGGAAACGTTGTGCCTGAACCCACGTGTATCTGAGTTGAATACAGCGATTTCCAAAGTCCTTCTTCATCAGAGTGTAGCTAGGTTCCCACTCGCATGTCCGAGTGGGTAGCAGACATCTGCCTCCCATGCATACCCACTTCTGAGAGTTGAGCTTATGGCCTGTAACCCTACCTCCTTCCTGCAGCTACCTTTCGCTTCCAAAAGGCCTAGGCTCGCTGCTTCACCGAAGTGTTGGGAGAGGTAACTGGAATCTCCCGGCACACAAGACTAGTGCCTCCAAGCTCAATCCAGCGATTTCCCAGTAATTCCTGGGGTAGACTGGTGCTACATACTAAGTTCCATATGTGAGAAGGTAGCTGAACGCCTTGTCCAAAATCATCTTACTGCTGAGAGTTGAGCTCACCCTCAGTCCCTCACAGTTCCACACTGCCTGCAGAGTGAGTTTCCCACGTCTTCACCAGAGACTTTTGCCAGAGGCCTCTGAGACGCAAGTTAACAATGAAGACCTGGACGGTATCTCCAGGTGCCGGAGAGTGGCAATCTGGGAACCTCCTTACTCAGAATACTGCTACCTTCACACTGTCATAAGAATGCAGCTAGTTGAGAGCTGGCTTCTAGGCATGCTTCCCTGTGAGAGTTGAGGACAGGGCAGAACCCTCCCGCATCCTGCCTGACTGTAGACGTACCTGCTAACCTCCTTATGTTAGTGGCTGGGATAGGTTGTGGGAAAAGCATGTGTAAGCATTGGGCCTGAACTCCCGTGTATCTGAGTTGAATACAGCGATTTCCAACATCCTTCTTCAATAGGAGTGTAGCTAGGTTCCAACTCCCATGTCCGAGTGGGTAGCAGACATCTGCCTCCCATGCATACACACTTCTGAGAGTTGAGCTCATGGCCTGTAACCCTACATCGTGCCTGCCGCTACCTTTCGCTTCCAAAAGGCCTAGGCTCGCTGCTTGACGCAAGTGTTGGGAGAGGTAACTGGAATCTCCCGGCACACAAGACGAGTGCCTCCAAGCTCAATCCAGCGATTTCCCAGTAATTCCTGTGGTAGGCTGGTGCTACATACTAAGTTCCATACGTCAGAACGTAGCTGAACACCTCGTCCAAAAGCATCTTACTTCTGAGAGTTGAGCTCACCCTAAGTCCCTCACAGTTCCACACTGCCTGCAGAGTGAGTTTCGCAGGTCTTCACCAGAGACGTTTGCCACAGGCTTCTGAGACGCAAGTTAACAATGCAGACCTGGAGGGTATCTCCAGGTGCAGTAGAGTGGTAATCTTGGAACCTCCTGACTCAGAATACTGCTACCTTCACACTGCCATAAGAATGCAGCTAGTTGAGAGCTGGCTTCTAGGCATGCTTTACTGGGAGTGCTGAGGACAGGGCAGAACCCTCCCGCATCCTGCCTGACTGTAGGCGTGGTTGCTCACATCCTAAAGTGAGTGGCTGAGAGAGGTTGAGGGAAAAGCATGTGTAAGCATTGGGCCTGAACTCCTGTGTAACTGAGTTGAATACAGCGATTTCCAATGGCCTTCTTCAATCAGAGTGTAGCTAGGTTCCTACTCCCATGTCAGAATGGGGAGCAATCTGACTTCCATGCATACACACTTCTGAGAGTTGAGCTTATGGCCTGTAACCCTACATCCTGCCTAACGCTACCTTTCGCTTCCAAAAGGCCTAGGCTCGCTGCTTGACGCAAGTGTTGGGAGAGGTAACTGGAATCTCCCGGCACACAAGACTAGTGCCTCCAAGCTCAATCCAGCGATTTCCCAGTAATTCCTTGGGTAGACTGGTGCTACATACTAAGTTCCTTATGTGAGAAGATAGCTGAACGCCTTGTCCAAAATCATCTTACTGCTGAGAGTTGAGCTCACCCTCAGTCCCTCACAGTTCCACACTGCCTGCAGAGTGAGTTTCCCACGTCTTCACCAGAGACTTTTGCCAGAGGCTTCTGAGACGCAAGTTAACAATGCAGACCTGGAGGGTATCTCCAGGTGCAGTAGAGTGGTAATCTGGGAACCTCCTGTCCCAGAATACTGCTACCTTCACCCTGCCATAAGAATGCAGCTACTTGACAGCTGGCTTCAAGGCATGCTTCCCTGTGAGAGCTAAGGACAAGGCACAACCCTCCCGCATCCTGCTTGACTGCAGAAGGAGCTGCTAACGTCCTCATGTTAGTGGCAAGGAAAGGTTGTGAGAAAAGCATGTGGAATCGTTGTGCCTGAACCCACGTGTATCTGAGTTGAATACAGCGATTTCCAAAGTCCTTCTTCATCAGAGTGTAGCTAGGTTCCCACTCGCATGTACGAGTGGGTAGCAGACATCTGCCTCCCATGCATACCCACTTCTGAGAGTTGAGCTGATGGCCTGTAACCCTACCTCCTGCCTGCAGCTACCTTTGGCTTCCAAAAGGCCTAGGCTCGATGCTTCACCGAAGTGTTGGGAGAGGTAACTGGAATCTCCCGGCACACAAGACTAGTGCCTCCAAGCTCAATCCAGCGATTTCCCAGTAATTCCTGGGGTAGACTGGTGCTACATACTAAGTTCCATATGTGAGAAGGTAGCTGAACGCCTTGTCCAAAATCATCTTACTTCTGAGAGTTGAGCTCACCCTCAGTCCCTCAGAGTTCCACACTGCCTGCAGAGTGAGTTTCGCACGTCTTCACCAGAGACGTTTGCCAGAGGCTATGAGACGCAAGTTAACAATGCAGACCTGGAGGGTATCTCCAGGTGCAGTAGAGTGGTAATCTGGGAACCTCCTGTCTCAGAATACTGCTACCTTCACCTGCCATAAGAATGCAGCTACTTGACAGCTGGCTTCAAGGCATGCTTCCCTGTGAGAGCTAAGGACAGGGCACAACCCTCCCGCATCCTGCTTGACTGTAGAAGGAGCTGCTAACGTCCTCATGTTAGTGGCAGGGAAAGGTTGTGAGAAAAGCATGTGGAAACGTTGTGCCTGAACCCACGTGTATCTGAGTTGAATACAGCGATTTCCAAAGTCCTTCTTCATCAGAGTGTAGCTAGGTTCCCACTCGCATGTCCGAGTGGGTAGCAGACATCTGCCTCCCATGCATACCCACTTCTGAGAGTTGAGCTTATGGCCTGTAACCCTACCTCCTTCCTGCAGCTACCTTTCGCTTCCAAAAGGCCTAGGCTCGCTGCTTCACCGAAGTGTTGGGAGAGGTAACTGGAATCTCCCGGCACACAAGACTAGTGCCTCCAAGCTCAATCCAGCGATTTCCCAGTAATTCCTGGGGTAGACTGGTGCTACATACTAAGTTCCATATGTGAGAAGGTAGCTGAACGCCTTGTCCAAAATCATCTTACTGCTGAGAGTTGAGCTCACCCTCAGTCCCTCACAGTTCCACACTGCCTGCAGAGTGAGTTTCCCACGTCTTCACCAGAGACTTTTGCCAGAGGCCTCTGAGACGCAAGTTAACAATGCAGACCTGGACGGTATCTCCAGGTGCCGGAGAGTGGCAATCTGGGAACCTCCTTACTCAGAATACTGCTACCTTCACACTGTCATAAGAATGCAGCTAGTTGAGAGCTGGCTTCTAGGCATGCTTCCCTGTGAGAGTTGAGGACAGGGCAGAACCCTCCCGCATCCTGCCTGACTGTAGACGTACCTGCTAACCTCCTTATGTTAGTGGCTGGGATAGGTTGTGGGAAAAGCATGTGTAAGCATTGGGCCTGAACTCCCGTGTATCTGAGTTGAATACAGCGATTTCCAACATCCTTCTTCAATAGGAGTGTAGCTAGGTTCCAACTCCCATGTCCGAGTGGGTAGCAGACATCTGCCTCCCATGCATACACACTTCTGAGAGTTGAGCTCATGGCCTGTAACCCTACATCGTGCCTGCCGCTACCTTTCGCTTCCAAAAGGCCTAGGCTCGCTGCTTGACGCAAGTGTTGGGAGAGGTAACTGGAATCTCCCGGCACACAAGACGAGTGCCTCCAAGCTCAATCAAGCGATTTCCCAGTAATTCCTGTGGTAGGCTGGTGCTACATACTAAGTTCCATACGTCAGAAGGTAGCTGAACACCTCGTCCAAAAGCATCTTACTTCTGAGAGTTGAGCTCACCCTAAGTCCCTCACAGTTCCACACTGCCTGCAGAGTGAGTTTCGCAGGTCTTCACCAGAGACGTTTGCCACAGGCTTCTGAGACGCAAGTTAACAATGCAGACCTGGAGGGTATCTCCAGGTGCAGTAGAGTGGTAATCTTGGAACCTCCTGACTCAGAATACTGCTACCTTCACACTGCCATAAGAATGCAGCTAGTTGAGAGCTGGCTTCTAGGCATGCTTTACTGGGAGTGCTGAGGACAGGGCAGAACCCTCCCGCATCCTGCCTGACTGTAGGCGTGGTTGCTCACATCCTAAAGTGAGTGGCTGAGAGAGGTTGAGGGAAAAGCATGTGTAAGCATTGGGCCTGAACTCCTGTGTAACTGAGTTGAATACAGCGATTTCCAATGGCCTTCTTCAATCAGAGTGTAGCTAGGTTCCTACTCCCATGTCAGAATGGGGAGCAATCTGACTTCCATGCATACACACTTCTGAGAGTTGAGCTTATGGCCTGTAACCCTACATCCTGCCTAACGCTACCTTTCGCTTCCAAAAGGCCTAGGCTCGCTGCTTGACGCAAGTGTTGGGAGAGGTAACTGGAATCTCCCGGCACACAAGACTAGTGCCTCCAAGCTCAATCCAGCGATTTCCCAGTAATTCCTTGGGTAGACTGGTGCTACATACTAAGTTCCTTATGTGAGAAGATAGCTGAACGCCTTGTCCAAAATCATCTTACTGCTGAGAGTTGAGCTCACCCTCAGTCCCTCACAGTTCCACACTGCCTGCAGAGTGAGTTTCCCACGTCTTCACCAGAGACTTTTGCCAGAGGCTTCTGAGACGCAAGTTAACAATGCAGACCTGGAGGGTATCTCCAGGTGCAGTAGAGTGGTAATCTGGGAACCTCCTGTCTCAGAATACTGCTACCTTCACCCTGCCATAAGAATGCAGCTACTTGACAGCTGGCTTCAAGGCATGCTTCCCTGTGAGAGCTAAGGACAAGGCACAACCCTCCCGCATCCTGCTTGACTGCAGAAGGAGCTGCTAACGTCCTCATGTTAGTGGCAAGGAAAGGTTGTGAGAAAAGCATGTGGAATCGTTGTGCCTGAACCCACGTGTATCTGAGTTGAATACAGCGATTTCCAAAGTCCTTCTTCATCAGAGTGTAGCTAGGTTCCCACTCGCATGTACGAGTGGGTAGCAGACATCTGCCTCCCATGCATACCCACTTCTGAGAGTTGAGCTGATGGCCTGTAACCCTACCTCCTGCCTGCAGCTACCTTTGGCTTCCAAAAGGCCTAGGCTCGATGCTTCACCGAAGTGTTGGGAGAGGTAACTGGAATCTCCCGGCACACAAGACTAGTGCCTCCAAGCTCAATCCAGCGATTTCCCAGTAATTCCTGGGGTAGACTGGTGCTACATACTAAGTTCCATATGTGAGAAGGTAGCTGAACGCCTTGTCCAAAATCATCTTACTTCTGAGAGTTGAGCTCACCCTCATTCCCTCACAGTTCCACACTGCCTGCAGAGTGAGTTTCGCACGTCTTCACCAGAGACGTTTGCCAGAGGCTATGAGACGCAAGTTAACAATGCAGACCTGGAGGGTATCTCCAGGTGCAGTAGAGTGGTAATCTGGGAACCTCCTGTCTCAGAATACTGCTACCTTCACCCTGCCATAAGAATGCAGCTACTTGACAGCTGGCTTCAAGGCATGCTTCCCTGTGAGAGCTAAGGACAGGGCACAACCCTCCCGCATCCTGCTTGACTGTAGAAGGAGCTGCTAACGTCCTCATGTTAGTGGCAGGGAAAAGTTGTGAGAAAAGCATGTGGAAACGTTGTGCCTGAACCCACGTGTATCTGAGTTGAATACAGCGATTTCCAAAGTCCTTCTTCATCAGAGTGTAGCTAGGTTCCCACTCGCATGTCCGAGTGGGTAGCAGACATCTGCCTCCCATGCATACCCACTTCTGAGAGTTGAGCTTATGGCCTGTAACCCTACCTCCTTCCTGCAGCTACCTTTCGCTTCCAAAAGGCCTAGGCTCGCTGCTTCACCGAAGTGTTGGGAGAGGTAACTGGAATCTCCCGGCACACAAGACTAGTGCCTCCAAGCTCAATCCAGCGATTTCCCAGTAATTCCTGGGGTAGACTGGTGCTACATACTAAGTTCCATATGTGAGAAGGTAGCTGAACGCCTTGTCCAAAATCATCTTACTGCTGAGAGTTGAGCTCACCCTCAGTCCCTCACAGTTCCACACTGCCTGCAGAGTGAGTTTCCCACGTCTTCACCAGAGACTTTTGCCAGAGGCCTCTGAGACGCAAGTTAACAATGCAGACCTGGACGGTATCTCCAGGTGCCGGAGAGTGGCAATCTGGGAACCTCCTTACTCAGAATACTGCTACCTTCACACTGTCATAAGAATGCAGCTAGTTGAGAGCTGGCTTCTAGGCATGCTTCCCTGTGAGAGTTGAGGACAGGGCAGAACCCTCCCGCATCCTGCCTGACTGTAGACGTACCTGCTAACCTCCTTATGTTAGTGGCTGGGATAGGTTGTGGGAAAAGCATGTGTAAGCATTGGGCCTGAACTCCCGTGTATCTGAGTTGAATACAGCGATTTCCAACATCCTTCTTCAATAGGAGTGTAGCTAGGTTCCAACTCCCATGTCCGAGTGGGTAGCAGACATCTGCCTCCCATGCATACACACTTCTGAGAGTTGAGCTCATGGCCTGTAACCCTACATCGTACCTGCCGCTACCTTTCGCTTCCAAAAGGCCTAGGCTCGCTGCTTGACACAAGTGTTGGGAGAGGTAACTGGAATCTCCCGGCACACAAGACTAGTGCCTCCAAGCTCAATCCAGCGATTTCCCAGTAATTCCTGTGGTAGGCTGGTGCTACATACTAAGTTCCATACGTCAGAAGGTAGCTGAACACCTCGTCCAAAAGCATCTTACTTCTGAGAGTTGAGCTCACCCTAAGTCCCTCACAGTTCCACACTGCCTGCAGAGTGAGTTTCGCAGGTCTTCACCAGAGACGTTTGCCACAGGCCTCTGAGACGCAAGTTAACAATGCAGACCTGGAGGGTATCTCCAGGTGCAGTAGAGTGGTAATCTTGGAACCTCCTGACTCAGAATACTGCTACCTTCACACTGCCATAAGAATGCAGCTAGTTGAGAGCTGGCTTCTAGGCATGCTTTACTGGGAGTGCTGAGGACAGGGCAGAACCCTCCCGCATCCTGCCTGACTGTAGGCGTGGTTGCTCACATCCTAAAGTGAGTGGCTGAGAGAGGTTGAGGGAAAAGCATGTGTAAGCATTGGGCCTGAACTCCTGTGTAACTGAGTTGAATACAGCGATTTCCAATGGCCTTCTTCAATCAGAGTGTAGCTAGGTTCCTACTCCCATGTCAGAATGGGGAGCAATCTGACTTCCATGCATACACACTTCTGAGAGTTGAGCTTATGGCCTGTAACCCTACATCCTGCCTAACGCTACCTTTCGCTTCCAAAAGGCCTAGGCTCGCTGCTTGACGCAAGTGTTGGGAGAGGTAACTGGAATCTCCCGGCACACAAGACTAGTGCCTCCAAGCTCAATCCAGCGATTTCCCAGTAATTCCTTGGGTAGACTGGTGCTACATACTAAGTTCCTTATGTGAGAAGATAGCTGAACGCCTTGTCCAAAATCATCTTACTGCTGAGAGTTGAGCTCACCCTCAGTCCCTCACAGTACCACACTGCCTGCAGAGTGAGTTTCCCACGTCTTCACCAGAGAATTTTGCCAGAGGCTTCTGAGACGCAAGTTAACAATGCAGACCTGGAGGGTATCTCCAGGTGCAGTAGAGTGGTAATCTGGGAACCTCCTGTCTCAGAATACTGCTACCTTCACCCTGCCATAAGAATGCAGCTAGTTGACAGCTGGCTTCAAGGCATGCTTCCCTGTGAGAGATAAGGACAGGGCACAACCCTCCTGCATCCTGCTTGACTGTAGAAGGAGCTGCTAACGTCCTCATGTTAGTGGCAGGGAAAGGTTGTGAGAAAAGCATGTGGAATCGTTGTGCCTGAACCCACGTGTATCTGAGTTGAATACAGCGATTTCCAAAGTCCTTCTTCATCAGAGTGTAGCTAGGTTCCCACTCGCATGTCCGAGTGGGTAGCAGACATCTGCCTCCCATGCATACCCACTTCTGAGAGTTGAGCTTATGGCCTGTAACCCTACCTCCTGCCTGCAGCTACCTTTCGCTTCCAAAAGGCCTAGGCTCGCTGCTTCACCGAAGTGTTGGGAGAGGTAACTGGAATCTCCCGGCACACAAGACTAGTGCCTCCAAGCTCAATCCAGCGATTTCCCAGTAATTCCTGGGGTAGACTGGTGCTACATACTAAGTTCCATATGTGAGAAGGTAGCTGAACGCCTTGTCCAAAATCATCTTACTGCTGAGAGTTGAGCTCACCCTCAGTCCTCACAGTTCCACACTGCCTGCAGAGTGAGTTTCCCACGTCTTCACCAGAGACTTTTGCCAGAGGCCTCTGAGACGCAAGTTAACAATGCAGACCTGGACGGTATCTCCAGGTGCCGGAGAGTGGCAATCTGGGAACCTCCTTACTCAGAATACTGCTACCTTCACACTGTCATAAGAATGCAGCTAGTTGAGAGCTGGCTTCTAGGCATGCTTCCCTGTGAGAGTTGAGGACAGGGCAGAACCCTCCCGCATCCTGCCTGACTGTAGACGTACCTGCTAACCTCCTTATGTTAGTGGCTGGGATAGGTTGTGGGAAAAGCATGTGTAAGCATTGGGCCTGAACTCCCGTGTATCTGAGTTGAATACAGCGATTTCCAACATCCTTCTTCAATAGGAGTGTAGCTAGGTTCCAACTCCCATGTCCGAGTGGGTAGCAGACATCTGCCTCCCATGCATACACACTTCTGAGAGTTGAGCTCATGGCCTGTAACCCTACATCGTGCCTGCCGCTACCTTTCGCTTCCAAAAGGCCTAGGCTCGCTGCTTGACGCAAGTGTTGGGAGAGGTAACTGGAATCTCCCGGCACACAAGACGAGTGCCTCCAAGCTCAATCAAGCGATTTCCCAGTAATTCCTGTGGTAGGCTGGTGCTACATACTAAGTTCCATACGTCAGAAGGTAGCTGAACACCTCGTCCAAAAGCATCTTACTTCTGAGAGTTGAGCTCACCCTAAGTCCCTCACAGTTCCACACTGCCTGCAGAGTGAGTTTCGCAGGTCTTCACCAGAGACGTTTGCCATAGGCTTCTGAGACGCAAGTTAACAATGCAGACCTGGAGGGTATCTCCAGGTGCAGTAGAGTGGTAATCTTGGAACCTCCTGACTCAGAATACTGCTACCTTCACACTGCCATAAGAATGCAGCTAGTTGAGAGCTGGCTTCTAGGCATGCTTTACTGGGAGTGCTGAGGACAGGGCAGAACCCTCCCGCATCCTGCCTGACTGTAGGCGTGGTTGCTCACATCCTAAAGTGAGTGGCTGAGAGAGGTTGAGGGAAAAGCATGTGTAAGCATTGGGCCTGAACTCCTGTGTAACTGAGTTGAATACAGCGATTTCCAATGGCCTTCTTCAATCAGAGTGTAGCTAGGTTCCTACTCCCATGTCAGAATGGGGAGCAATCTGACTTCCATGCATACACACTTCTGAGAGTTGAGCTTATGGCCTGTAACCCTACATCCTGCCTAACGCTACCTTTCGCTTCCAAAAGGCCTAGGCTCGCTGCTTGACGCAAGTGTTGGGAGAGGTAACTGGAATCTCCCGGCACACAAGACTAGTGCCTCCAAGCTCAATCCAGCGATTTCCCAGTAATTCCTTGGGTAGACTGGTGCTACATACTAAGTTCCTTATGTGAGAAGATAGCTGAACGCCTTGTCCAAAATCATCTTACTGCTGAGAGTTGAGCTCACCCTCAGTCCCTCACAGTTCCACACTGCCTGCAGAGTGAGTTTCCCACGTCTTCACCAGAGACCTTTGCCAGAGGCTTCTGAGACGCAAGTTAACAATGCAGACCTGGAGGGTATCTCCAGGTGCAGTAGAGTGGTAATCTGGGAACCTCCTGTCTCAGAATACTGCTACCTTCACCCTGCCATAAGAATGCAGCTACTTGACAGCTGGCTTCAAGGCATGCTTCCCTGTGAGAGCTAAGGACAAGGCACAACCCTCCCGCATCCTGCTTGACTGCAGAAGGAGCTGCTAACGTCCTCATGTTAGTGGCAAGGAAAGGTTGTGAGAAAAGCATGTGGAATCGTTGTGCCTGAACCCACGTGTATCTGAGTTGAATACAGCGATTTCCAAAGTCCTTCTTCATCAGAGTGTAGCTAGGTTCCCACTCGCATGTACGAGTGGGTAGCAGACATCTGCCTCCCATGCATACCCACTTCTGAGAGTTGAGCTGATGGCCTGTAACCCTACCTCCTGCCTGCAGCTACCTTTGGCTTCCAAAAGGCCTAGGCTCGATGCTTCACCGAAGTGTTGGGAGAGGTAACTGGAATCTCCCGGCACACAAGACTAGTGCCTCCAAGCTCAATCCAGCGATTTCCCAGTAATTCCTGGGGTAGACTGGTGCTACATACTAAGTTCCATATGTGAGAAGGTAGCTGAACGCCTTGTCCAAAATCATCTTACTTCTGAGAGTTGAGCTCACCCTCATTCCCTCACAGTTCCACACTGCCTGCAGAGTGAGTTTCGCACGTCTTCACCAGAGACGTTTGCCAGAGGCTATGAGACGCAAGTTAACAATGCAGACCTGGAGGGTATCTCCAGGTGCAGTAGAGTGGTAATCTGGGAACCTCCTGTCTCAGAATACTGCTACCTTCACCCTGCCATAAGAATGCAGCTACTTGACAGCTGGCTTCAAGGCATGCTTCCCTGTGAGAGCTAAGGACAGGGCACAACCCTCCCGCATCCTGCTTGACTGTAGAATGAGCTGCTAACGTCCTCATGTTAGTGGCAGGGAAAAGTTGTGAGAAAAGCATGTGGAAACGTTGTGCCTGAACCCACGTGTATCTGAGTTGAATACAGCGATTTCCAAAGTCCTTCTTCATCAGAGTGTAGCTAGGTTCCCACTCGCATGTCCGAGTGGGTAGCAGACATCTGCCTCCCATGCATACCCACTTCTGAGAGTTGAGCTTATGGCCTGTAACCCTACCTCCTTCCTGCAGCTACCTTTCGCTTCCAAAAGGCCTAGGCTCGCTGCTTCACCGAAGTGTTGGGAGAGGTAACTGGAATCTCCCGGCACACAAGACTAGTGCCTCCAAGCTCAATCCAGCGATTTCCCAGTAATTCCTGGGGTAGACTGGTGCTACATACTAAGTTCCATATGTGAGAAGGTAGCTGAACGCCTTGTCCAAAATCATCTTACTTCTGAGAGTTGAGCTCACCCTCAGTCCCTCACAGTTCCACACTGCCTGCAGAGTGAGTTTCCCACGTCTTCACCAGAGACTTTTGCCAGAGGCCTCTGAGACGCAAGTTAACAATGCAGACCTGGACGGTATCTCCAGGTGCCGGAGAGTGGCAATCTGGGAACCTCCTTACTCAGAATACTGCTACCTTC